>NC_135307.1:183503178-183806208 GCF_048772815.1 Callospermophilus lateralis | reverse complement strand
CACGGACGTCGGTGAGCCGTTCTGCGCACCCCCAAGGTTTCCTCAGCTTGGCTCCAAGCTCTGCCTCCCTGGGTGCTGCAAAGAGCTACTGCGTCCAGGTGCAGGTCCAGTGGACAGCTGGCGACCCCGGCAGAGCTGCGGAGGGCAGAGTCAACAGGCTGCGTGAAAAGTCCCTGCCCCTTGTGCCGCCTTGGGGAGGCCCCTCAGCCCGTCGGCCCCACAGGGTCACTGTGCGCAGCCCACGGGGTCCTGGAGGGCCCAGAGCCCACGCTGCACTCGGCACTCGGAAGCCCCGATCCGTCTTTGGCCCTGACACGAGCTCAAGGCTCCTCCCTTGCTGGTCCCCGAGATGGAAAGTGACATCTGAAGGGCTTCAGGGGCCTGCAGGGGCCCCTTGGGCTGGGAGTGTCAGACCCCAGCACCCCCAGGTGAGACCCGGGGGACCTGCACATACCCACAGTGGGCCACCCTGTCCCCACTCCCCGACGGGAGCACGGTGACCCCAGGGGGCGGGAACAGGGGACTGTTTCTCAGAGGGGTCTGCCGTGGAGGACTTAGAGTGGCTGGGCTTCCAAGGGAGGGGACAACTGAGTAAAATGAACGCGCCCTCTCCAGGGACCCTAAAATGACCAAGGAGCCAAAGAGGAGGACCTCCCAAGCCACACCACTTACAAGTGCTTTAGAACAGCCCTGCAGACGGAACTGAGGCCCAGAGACGGGTAGGGAACTCGCCAAAGCCACACAGTCAACGGGTGACAAAGTCAAACCTGGACCCCGCTTCCAGACGACGCCAGGTCGGGGGCCCCTTCCCTGGCACCAGCTGTCCCGTCACATGCCCCGGGCAGCCTGGCAGAGCCCTCCCGAGCGCCCCGGGAGCTGCCCAAGGTGCTCCAGGGAGCAGCTGCTGAGCACCTTGTTTTGAATCGCGCCTGCGGTGACAGCTGAGCGAAACCCAGCGTTCACAGTCACCACGCGCACGAGTTCCATCTCGGGGTTTCAGAATGAATCAGGGCTCCACACTCTCCTCTCCCCAGCTCGGGGCTCGTCTGTATATGGTAACCTTTCAAAATGAGTCTGATAATTAGTCATCTTGGCCTAGTTAGGGAAAACAGTATGTTCTCCAATTTCACTTTGCTTTCAACAAGAGAGCCATGCCAACGGCAATTTCCACCCCGCTGACAACAGGCTTCTCCGCTGGCCCTGCAGCCCTCGGTGGCAGCCCTGGCCTCGCACCGGTCGGGGCTTCCCCACAGCTGTGCCTCTGCCCAGAGGACTCACACGAGGTCATGTCCAGGTTTGCTCCCCATATTGACCCCAACCGTGTGCTGGACGGGACACTGCGTGTTTCAAGCCCTTCTCTACACTTAGTCCTCCCTGCAAGACAGACTTTACTGCCCCTTTTTGAAGAGCAACTAGACAACCTGCTGTTCAGTCTCCACCTCCTGCCTGAGCCCCAGGTCCAGCCGCCCTGCCCCTCTCCCACTGTTCCAGCCATGCTGCCCTCTTGGCTTCCTCCACAGAGTGAGCTCGTTTCCACCTCAGGGACTTTGCCCATGACATTCCTCTACCTGGAATACTCTACCTCCTGGCTCTTGGCCTGTGAACTACTTCTTCACCTTCAGATCTCAGTTCAAGCTTAATTTCCTCAGGGAAGAATCCCTCGCCCCCTCCCTCAAGCCACTGTAGCCTTGCTTCAAACACAACTGCTCCAAGGCAGCTCACATAGGCTGCCATTTCATATTTAAGGGAAATTATTTGCTATTATCTGGCTCGTCCAGAAAAGTATGGACTCTAGGAGGGAAGGAATGGAGTCTGTCTCGTCCACCACTGTGGCCCCACATTTAGAAAGAACACAAGGAAGAGTTTAGTTACTAAACACTGGATGGATGGATGGATGGATGGATGGGCAGATGGACAGACAGATGGATGGATGGATGGATGAATGAATAGATGAAGAGATGGATGATGAATAGATGGGTGGGTGGATGGATGGGTGAGTGGATGGGTAGATGGATGAGTGGGTGGATGATTGGATGGATGGATGGATGGGTGGATGGGTGGGTGGGTGGATGGATGCATGCATGGAATGATGGAAGGATGGGTGGGTGGATAAATAGGTGGGGAGATGGATGGGTGGATGGATGGATGGATGCATGCATGGAATGATGGAAGGATGGGTGGGTGGGTAGATGGATAGATGGGTGGGTGGGTGGGTGGATGGATGGATGGACAGATGGATGGATGGATAAATAGATGGGGAGATGGATGGGTGGATGGATGGATGGATGGATGCATGGATAGATGGATGGACAGACAGATGGATGGATGGATGGATAAATAGGTGGGGAGATGGATGGGTGGGTGGATGGATGCATGCATGCATGGAATGATGGAAGGATGGGTGGGTGGGTAGATGGATAGATGGATGGATGGATGGGTGGGTGGGTGGGTGGATGGATGGATGGACAGACAGATGGATGGATGGATAAATAGATGGGGAGATGGATGGGTGGATGGATGGATGGATGGATGGATGGATAGATGGAAAGATGGAAGGATGGATGGATAGATGGATAGATGGACAGAGATGGATGGATGGATGGATGGATGGACAGACTGATGGACAGATGACAGATTGACAATGGATGGATGAATGATGAGTGGATTTATAAAAAGTTTTTTGATTAAAAAAAATTAAACCTGCTCCCCACCACACAAACACACATACTCCCTCCCAAACTCTGACCCTGCCAGCTGGTGCCCACCTCCCTAGATCCCTGTTCTCAAATGTCTCTGGCCATGACTTTGCTAAGACTTGGATCTTCAGAGATGCTGATTTAATGAGTCCAAGAGGGCCCCAAAATCTACATTAACAAGCACCAGGTATTTTGAAGGAAGCGTGTCCCGGACCTCCATTTAAGGCTGGGGTGAGTCTGGGCAAATTCAGTCCCCAGCGGGAGCCGCCCCTTGCGCGCCCCGCCAGACGCTGCCTGGAGTCAGAAGCTGGGGCCGTGCTGCCCTCTGGTGGCCTGTAGCGGCGCTGCAGCAGCGTGGCTTTCCTGCTGTGCCCGCCTGCCGCCTGTTAGTAGTGTCCCTGTTGCTCTCTCTGGGGCACAGGGCATCTGAGTTCCAGCCCCTGACCCTCCAGGGACCTCTCCAAGACTTTCTTCACAAATGGAACATAATCAGTGTTCCCCAAACTTCAGTTCTTTGGGTACCGCCTTAATTTTGCCCATCTCCTACGTGTGTGTGGCTCCCTGAACTATTTTTTTCTAAATGTGCTTATGTGAATAATTCATTTTATGGGGAACATTAGATTTTGAGAAGTGGAAATGAAAAGTGTGAAGTATTTTAGGAAGTAGAGAAGTGGAAGAAAGGTTAAAGTTTTTTTTTTCTTTCTTTCTTTTTTTTGTTTGTTTTTCCTGAAAGAGGTGGGAAAGAGATTCAAAAGTTTAAAAGCTGAGAAAGAAAAAAAAAATTTAGTAATCTATATTTTGTTTCCATGTGTGGATGGGTTTGTCACGATGAACCCAACTACTATTTATAACCATGAAGCTCTAATAAAATAAATAAATAATTTGCTTTAAAAGAGAAACTTGAACTCCCTCCGTGGGTAGGGAAATCCAGTTTCATCTGCCATAAGTGGGGGAGGGGAGGAGACGTAGAGAAATGACAACATGAAAAAACAGGATCACCAGTATTTTTTTTTTCAAATAAAAGGAGCCCCACTTACAAACCATGGCTCCTTCCCTACCGGTGATCACCTGTAGGATCTGTAAGCATTTTCTCCCTAAATTTTATATCACAATGAAAAATGTTACCGAAGTAACAAATCACCAGAGAGACACAGATACCTTGCAAAGAGACACCTGCCAGCCGGGAGTTGAAACGGAGCCACAGCTGGTCCAGGGGAGATGGCTTCTGAAAGTCTCTGGGTCAAAGTCTCTGATCATCCCACGCCTCCCAGGGGATCCCAGGTGAGAGGTGGGCTCCAGCACACAGCCCTTCCCCACGCCCCCATCATCCTTCCCTCCTCCTCTTCCCCAGGACCCCAGAATCCATGCCCAGAGCCAATGTGAAAAACAACATGATCTACACGCACCTGCTCTTGGGGGATCCTGAGCGCCACGATCCCAGGCAGGTGGAGAAAATCAAGCTCTTCTCACTTCAGTTCCAGGCAGCTGGAGACACTCCCGGGTGAGTCGCTGCCAGCATCTGCTCCGCTGGTTGCCACCTGTTCCATTCTTGTCAGACGGGCCTATGACCAGCCCTGCTAATGGGCATCAGAACATGTATGTGGCTGGCATGCAGCTCAGCGGCCGAGCACTCAGAAATGTGACAATCAAAACCGTCCATTGCAGCGCCACCCCTCCAGTGGGGCATGTATGGTGTGGTAGGGTCTGAAAGGCACCGCCTGGCCCCTCGTGGGTGACGCCACTCATTTCCCGTGGCAGATTCTAAACCCGCACAAAGGAGCAGAGTTAACACCACTTCGCCTCCTGGTCCAGGAGACACCAGATATTCCAAGCAGAAAAGAGAATGCAGAGACCCACAGGATGCAAGTGTCCCCACGGGAACTCACAGGTCACCTGCTCTCTGCTTGTCTCTCCTCCTCTGCCAAGGAGCAGCTGGGGAAACAGAGGCTGCCCAAAGCACCTGCCATTCTCTCCCTCCGCGTTTTTTTCCTCCTCTGCTCAGGGTGACTTTCTTCCAAAGAACCTTTCTCTCTTCCAAGGAACTCAGAGCGTGGGCTGTTCTGGATTCCCAGGGACCTGCTTCTCCCACTGTTAAACGCACTCAGTCCGTTTCCGTGGAGGGCGTGTGTGCGCCCACAGAGAGGCCATCTGGAAGACGAGACCCCAAGACGCTCTTTTCTTCTTCCTATGCTTTCTTTTCCTGATTCCATTCTGCAATCAGGCTCAGAAGCGCAGTGCTTAAGGAGATAAAGGGGATAAAGCAGCACAACTGTGAGCTTTGGCCTGGAATGTTGGGGCCAGGAAGCCGGGGCCAGTCCTTGTGCACTCCAGTGCTCAGTGGCCTTCAGCAAGTTCCTCCCATCTCCCCGATGGCTCCCATCAGAAGGCTGGGCTGGCTATTCCCTACCCCAGCCCCCCGCGCCCACTTTTCTGTCCTACCGTGGGCCCTGGAATAGTGGCCCCTGTGGGCTGCGGAGAGCCCAGATCCCCTTGCTGGCTGGCTTTAGGGATCTGGAGGCTGCGTCCTTCCTTATTTGGGTTTCACTTCTGCCCATGGCCAAGTGCCCCACAGCTGCCTCTCCTGCTGGGTGGCCCTGCTGTCAGTGTCCAGGTCTCCACGGCTCCAGCTGCTCTGTCCCCTCCCTTTCCCTGCAGCTTGTGGCTACGCCTGGGAACCTCCGGAGCCCTGGGAGGGTCCTTTACCCCACCACGCCTCTGTGATAGTCCACAGGTTCCAACCTCAAGTAACACGGGGATTAGTCTCTGGAGCAAGTAAAAATTTCCCAGGCCACATCCTTAGGGGTAAAAGCCTCTTAATTTCTCTGTTCCTTCATATTGAACTCAGCTGAGCGTCTAAGCTCCCATTTCCATTGAAGGGAGGAAGATGCAAACACTAAGTAGAACAGCAGCTTGTCCAACTCCTCTTTCTTTGGGTGAACATCCACTGTATTGGGATTCCTTCTCTCTCTCTCTCTCTCTCTCTCTCTCTCTCTCTCACACACACACACACACACACACACACACACACACACACACACACACTTCTTCTGGAGAAAGCAGGACAGTCTTCAGTGGCGCCCATTCTTCTCTCATTGGATTAATGCCAATGATAAAATGATTGAGGCTGTAAATCCCATCACTTCTCTTGCACATGCCTTATCTTGCCCTTCCACCTTCCACCATGGGATGACACAGGGCAGAGTCCCTCCCTAGTGCCAGCCCTTGAATGTCCTAATCCCCAGAACTAAAAAAAAAAAAAAAAAAAATCTAAATAAATAAGTATATTTTCCTTATAAATGACCCAGTCTGTGGCATTCTGTTATAGCAGCACACAGTGAACTAAGACACACTTCCAGGGGCAAGCAGCTCTGCATCATTCACTTACACACTAACAAGTATTTCTTGAGCACCCACTGTATGCCAAGTGTTACATTGGGGTTTGGGGATACAGTCATGGATTAAAAAGGACAAGGTGCATGCTTTTGGGGTTTGCCAAATCAAGTTCTGTGAAGGAAAAGCTCCTGGGGCTGTGAGGGTAAAGAACGGAGGAATCAGCTGGGTGCGATGGTGCACATCTGTAATCCTGGCACTTCAGGAGGCTGAGGCAGCTGGATCACACATTCAAGGCCAGCCTGGACAACTTAGCAAGACCCTGTCTCAAAATGACTAGCATGTAGCTCAGTGGTAGAGACCCCCTGGTGAGCAATCAGGGGAGCTGAGCTCCAAAGGCCAAGTGGGAGCTTGAGGATGCACAGCAAGAAGACAGAGCGAAGCAGGGTGTGCCACGGCTCTGTGTTGGCAGAGGGCAGAGGCCATGAGAGCAGGAGACTGGGTGGAGTGGCTGGAGTACAGACAGGAGGGGAAGCACCTGCTAGGAATGGCCAGGGTGACAGTCCTCAGGGGTGTAGGGCACCTGAAAGACCCTGAAGGACTCCAGTAGACAGGAAGCAGAGGGGACAGTGGATCTGCCTTGCTAGATGTCCCCCAGGGTATGGTCTGGACAAGAGAGGCCAGAGTTGAGTTGGGAAGAGCAGTTGGGAGACTAGAACATGAACCAGGCAAGAGATGAAGTTGCTAGGATGGGCCTCGTGGTGATGAGGAAGAGGAGACTTGGAAAGGTTCCGGAGTTGTTTAGAAGCTAGAGCAGCAGGACTCGGTGGTGTTAGACCTGGGGTGGGTCAGGGTTCAGGACTTCTGTTTTGCAGGAGGAAATGAAAATGGGCAGGTGATGCTGCGTCCACGGAGATAGTGTGTGTGTGTCACCTTGACTGGGCTAGAGGGCGTCCAGACTGACCCTTGTTTCTTGGTGTGTCTGTGGGGGCTTTTCCAGTTGAGATTAGCATTGGAATTGCTGGACTTGGGGAAGTAGGTGGTTCTCCCTAAAGTGGGTGGGTGTCACCCAGGGCCTGCACAGAACAAATGGCTGAAGAAGGAGGAAACCTTCCCTTCTTTCCCGACTCACTACTGGCGCTGGGACATCTCATCTCCTGCCCTTGGACTGGGATTCACACCATCAGCTTTCCAGGGTCTCCAGCTTGCAGATGGCAAGTTGTGGGACTTCTCAGCTGGCATGATCACATGGATGAATTCCTCATTTTCTCTCTCTCTACCTACTCATCTTTCCATCCATCCATTCTATTGGTTCTGTTTCTCTGGAGAGCCCTGACTAATCCATATCAACAGGTTAGGACAGGAAGGTCGTTTGCAACTTGATTTGGGGCAGGCTGAACATTAGGTGTCCATACAATGTCCAGGGGGAGCTATCCATTAGCAAGAGGAATTTATGGGCTTGTACTAAGCAGATGGTTTCGATCTCTAGATGTGCACTGGTGACTTAGGTACTTCCTGACAATAAAAGTGAGAAGAGAAAACTGAACCCAGAGGATACCAACATTCCATGGCCTAGTAGCAGAGGGTAACACTGAGGAATCTCAATAACAAATTCAAGAATAGGGAAGACGTCACACAAAGGAAATAGAAACCATCAAATAAAATGCAAAAACCTAGAACTGAAATATAAGATACTTGTATTTGAACTACAAATAACAAGACATGAAACTTACTGCCCATGCCACCGCCAATACTAAAGCTGAAGATACATGATCTATTAAAATAATGTATTATCAATGAACTTGATGGCAATCATCTGCTTCTGAAAATTCCAAATAATCTCCCTCAAACATGAAATATGTAAAAGGAAATAAAAATATGGGATGGGAATCAATGCTGTTTCACTTTCTCTGTTTGATGAATAAAGAAAATGGTTTCACCAGGCATGGTGGTGCATGCCTACAATCCCAGCTACTTGGGAGGCCGTCGCAGGAGGATCATGAGTTCAAGGGTAGCCTAGAGGTCATGGCCAAAGCCTATCTGAAAAGAAAAGAGAAAATGGTTTTAACATTTTTGTATTTTAAATATTCCTGATGACATCATAAAAACAGGATGTATAACTTCTAATGCACCCCAGAGAAAATTATTTTTAAAAGACCTGACTCACTAATAACAAAAATCATAAACAAGATGGCGGAAGTAGGCCAAAAAGCAGTATCACAATAAATGTGAGCAGGTTAAATTCATCAACAACTTTGAGGCTGGATCAAAAGATAAACTCCAGATTGTCAGACCTCAAAGTGAAGTTTAAATATTATCTGGTGGCAAGTTACTGGAGGACTCGAAAATACCCAAGTCCCACCCTGCCAATTACCTTTCCTCATGAAGTTCCCAAAGGGAAGATTCTCAAACGAAACAAAAGAAAATGGAGAAACATATTTCCATGTTGATTTGATTAGGTTGGAGCCCTAATAAGAGGCTCTGTGGAACCCCACATCTGCATCAGAGAGCCAGCAGTCCCAGGAGATCCCCGCCACCACCAATAGCTGCCAGAGAACACAGGTTGCCAGACTGAGCAAAGTTAGCACAGAATGCCCAAATTTGAAGTGCAGGTAAAGACTGAATAATTTTTAACATAATTATGTCCCACGCAATGTTTGGGACATAATTATGTTTAATGGTGTGTTTTTAAAAAGTATTTATGATTTATCAGAAATTCGAACTTACCTAGGCATCCTGGGGTTTGTGTAGCACCCAGCACACCCTAGCAGGAGCACTAGAAAATGAAAGCCAAGCAAGAGGCAGTGGGTAGCCACACAGATCCATAAGGAGGAGAATGAAAGAGGAGTGGCCCTCCCACCAGTGAGACAAAGGGCAGCAGCTTTCCCTCCGTGCTATTTATAAAAAACCCATGAAATGCTGCATGAAGGTTAAAGGCAAAGAGATTCACAGATGAGAGACTCTGACATACATTTAACCACTTCCTGCAAAGTGCCCGCTGAATCCGCTAAGAAAAACACAGGTGAATCTACATTAGCATGTAAAACAGGAAGGAAGCCCCAGCACGCGCCAGAACCTAGAGGTGAAGTGTGAGGTGGGAAGGACCCAATGTGACGATCCAACCTAGTGGTGTGCTGGGTGCAGCTGGCTCAAGTTCACTCACAGTAGTCGATGGTTGTTAAATGGCTGTTCAACCTTGAAATTGTGGTGGGAGAATTTACACCTTGGAAATTGGCAGGTGCTACACATTAGGGATTGTTAGTTTTTTGAATGCTTGTTGATAAACATTTGTTGCACTAATTACTCTAAAATTCACCAAATAAGAAGAAATAAGACAAATAAGTCTAAGAGAACCTAAGGCAGATGTGGTCTGTGTCCCACTCATATCCTTTTTTCAGTATGTTCTGCTCATTTCTACCTCATCTCTGCATCAGTACCTGAGACCTCTTGTTCCCAGAACTGCCCGGGCTTGCTGCAAGTTAGAAGTGCTAAGGAACTTACAAACCCCCCAGAAATAGCCTTCAACAAATGCCTGCCTGGGAGCTGCTGTACAAAGGCCCCAGCTCCCTCCTGATTTGGGTTTTTTTCCCCCAAAGGCCTTCAGATGTCCGCTGAGGTAGCCAGCTTCATCACACACATTTTGACCTCTGAAAGTCCCTCCACATATGTACTTTTCTAAATATAACTTTTTCTTGATGTTTCTTATTATGGAAAAATACACTGGTTACAATTCTAAAAGATGCAAGAATATATATACAATTACAAAATTTTCTCTTATTCTTTTTTTACTATTTGCATGTGAGCACATGTGCATCACTCCACCAGCCAGGGAGCGCAAAACGGCAGGGAGCCGAAAACAAACGCCACCAGGTGGCGCTGGCGAGTAGTGCGCAGTGCAGATGTGGGCAGTACTGGCCCACAGGGCTGTAGGCATGGCCCGTCCCTCCTGGCCTCCCCACACTGATGTTGGAAGGAGGTGTGGGTTGTTCCTGTGGCCAGGCTCAGAAAGGAGGTCTGGCTAACTTTGGGTGGCGATGGCACCCAGAAAAACCCTTGAGCACAGCAGTAATATCACCATGCCACTTCACTTCCCAGCCAGGTCCCTTGGAGACAGCGGAGCCTCCAAGGTGGTCAAGCAGGACAGCCAATCCAACTGAACAGAGCCTGGCACGGGCATCACACAGAGACCACACACACATTCCCGCACCAGCCCCTCCTTCTGAGGAAATGAACAGAGAAACAACTTGGCCCTCAGGCATGGCTCAGAGGTTCAAAGGAAGAGGTCATACCAACAGAACGAGAACTGCTGGCCTGCATACATCGTGGTTTCTCAAAAACAAGAGAAACGTTAAAACAGTTTTCTGAAATACATTCCACAGAAAACCAGCTGCTAGAGGTAATGTGTTATCCCGCTTTCCATCCCTGTGACCAAATATCTGAGATAATCAACTTATCAGGAGGCCAGGTTTCCTCTGGCTCCCTGTCTCAGAAGTTTCAGTCCTCAGCTACTTGGCCGGTGGCTTTGGGTCAGTGGCGAGGCAGAGCATCGGGGTGGGAACACATGGTAGAGCAAGCTGCTCGCCTCATCACCAAGAAGCACAGGGAGAGGAGGCAGCCTTGGAGATTCCAATGCCACCTTCAAGGACATACCCCCAGTGGCTTCACTTCCTCCCACTAGGCTATAGTCTTACAGTTTCTACCAACAACCATGTGGCAATCAAGCTTTCAACACACAGGCCTTTGGGGGCATTCCATTTCCAAGCTCTAGCAGATAGAGAAAAGGCTAGACTAAGGCAAGGCCAGGTCAGGCAGAGCTGCAGGGAGTGCCTCCCCCGGGGACTTCCTGGACCCAGGCCAAGGTGTGTAACTGCACAGGACAGGCACAGCGTGACATTCCCAGAACAACTTGTAGGACTCACGTTCCAAGAAATGTCAGCTTGGAAAACTAAGCTCCCTTCAAAAGATGTGTACAAACAGAAAAGACATTTAACTCAAAGGTGTGTAAGGAAGTGACAGAAACTGATGACCCTGTAGGCCACAAAGGGCCCCTCAGCAGGGCCAATATCAATTGATTTTCAGGCCATATTATCCACAATGCAACAAAAACAGAAATTTAAAATGAAAGGATAAACCAAAAATGGGAAAAAAAATCAAATCACTTGGAAATTTATTCCTTAATAATTCAAA
Source organism: Callospermophilus lateralis (assembly GCF_048772815.1). Classification (NCBI taxonomy): domain Eukaryota; kingdom Metazoa; phylum Chordata; class Mammalia; order Rodentia; family Sciuridae; genus Callospermophilus; species Callospermophilus lateralis. Next base: position 183,794,995 of record NC_135307.1, on the reverse strand, counting down.
TCAAAGAAAGGAAGAATACTCCAGTTATAGGCCACTGGAACTCCACACAGCAAAACTCAAGGAGTGCCACCAAAGCGCTCCCCACTACCCTAAGTGTTTTTGTTATTAAATGAGGAAGTCTCAAAGTAAATGAAGAGTGGAACCCAAGGAGCGAGAAAATAAGCAGCAAGATAAACCTAGGGAGAGAAGTAAAAGTAAAGATAAAATTGGTGAGCCAGGTGCAGTGGTACGGCCTGTGATCCCAGTGACTCAGGAGGCTGAGACAGGAGAATCACAACTTCAAGATCAGCCTCCGAAACTTAGCAAGACCCTGTCTCAAAATAAAAAATAAAAAAGGACTGTAGATGTAGCTCATTGGTAAAGTACCTGTGGGCTCCATCTTCAGAACCAAATAATGATAATAATAATAGATAAAAGAGAAAACATAAAAAACAGTAGAACTAACCAAACTGAGACATGGCTACTGGTAAATAGCTATAAGATAGCCAGATTAGTGGAAATCCAATTAAGAGAGGGGCTCAGAAGGAAAGTGAGTGAGACACACACACAACATGAGTAAAGGAAAGCAAGTTAAACCCAAGGTGCAGAGAATGTTTCAGATCCCAAGAGAATACTAAATACATGTGGTTCCCCATCATTTGGAGAATTTGATGGTGAACAGGTATCTTAGCTCAGGCTACTAGCATCACCAAATAGCCTGGGTGCATTTCTCACAGTTGAAGCCCAAGGTCCAGGTGCCAGCAGGATGTATTCTGGGGAGATTCTTTCTCATTTGCAGACATCAGCTTCTCTGTGTGTCCTGGGCCTTTCCTCTGTGTGCAAAGAGAGAGTGCTTTGGGGTCTCTTCCTCTCCCTACAAGGACAACAGTCCAATCTGATTAGGGCCCCACCCTTATGACCTCATTTAATTTGACCTCCTTATATTCAAATACAGTCACCTAGAGAGTAGGGCTTCAACATATGAATTTGAGAGGGACATAATTCAGTGCCAAACAGGATGCTTTTCTAGGAAATGGAAATTACAAAAAGAAAAAAATGGAAATTGCCAAGAAAATTAGAAAGCCTTGGAGTCAACCTCACGCTTGACCTTAGCCAAAAGGCTGTGAGGCAATAAGAATTAACTAAGACTGACAGAACCATTTCCAAAAAGGATATGGGTCAAGTAGTTGACAAATTAGGAGACAAGTTCCTTCAAACTTTCAAAGGATGTATATGGGCAATTCAACCATCCTGAAAACAAGCAAATAAAAAACAGAATGCAGCCTGGTTCACTTTACAAATCTAGCACCACGGTGACACCTGCCCTGGCCAAGGTAACCAACGGTACCCAGTTGGCCTTTGCCAAGATGCCAGGTGATGAATGTGCACTTCATAGGTTAAGGAGCCACAGGATGCTACCTTGAATGTCATACCATGGAAACAGTTTTCAAAATAAGATCTTCAAGATTAATATCCAGAATATATGAAGAATTCAAAAAACACCCCCAGAACCCCACAAATAACCCAATTAATAAATGGGCAAATTAATTACATAGGTACTTCTCAAAAGAAGACAAATGGCCAACAAATATATGAAAAAATGTTCAACATCCTAGCAATTAGGGAAATGCAAAAAAAAACCACGCTGAAATTTCATCTCATCCCAGTCAGAATGGCAGTCACCAAGACTACAAACAATAATAAATGCTGGAGAGGATATAGAGAAAAAGGAACACTTTTACACTATTGGTGAGACTGCAAATTGGTGCAACCACGAGTTTCCTCCAAAGACTAGGAATAGAACCACCATGTGACCCAGCTATACCACCTTTCGGTATTTATCCTAAATATACAGTCAAGGGCTGGGGATACAGCTCTGTTGGTATCTAATTTGTATGCACTAGGAGTAAGTCTTGCCTTGCATGCACTAGGCCCTGGGTTCAATCCTCAGCAACACACACAAAGAATTAAAGTCAGCATGCTATCGTGACACATGCACACCCATGTTTATAGCAGCACAATTCACAGTGGCCAAATTATGGAACCAGCCTAGATGTCCATCAATGGATGAATGGACAATGAAAATGTAGCAAATGGGTATATATATACACAATGAGTTTGATTCTGCCATAAAGAAGAAGGAAATTATGTCATTTACAGAAAAATGAATGGAACTTGAGAAACATTATGTTAAGTGAAATTTAAGCCAAACTCAGAAGGTCAAGGGTCATTTCTGTCTTATATGAAAGCTAGAGAGGAACATTGAAAAGAAAGGTGGTTGTGGGGGGAAACTCGTGAAAAATCCAAGGGAGCTCAACAGAATAGAGGAAAGGCAGAGGGGCGGGGAACTCATGAAAATCCAAGGGAGCTCAATAGAATAGAGGAAAGGCAGAGGGAGGGAGGAGGAAAGGACAAGAGGAACTATTGGGGAGTGATATTGACCAAATTACATTTTTCTATGGTGTGCATGTGCGAATGCGTAACAACGAATCCCACCATTGTGTATAATTATAATGCATCAATAAAAATATGGACAAGTAAATAAATAAAATATGATCCTCAAATCAAAGAGGCTACCAGGAGTCCACCAGCTGAGACCAGAGGAGCCTTGAGACAGGAGCAACCCACAGACAAGGGCGGTGTGCGGAGAAGTCCTAGGCCAGAGCTCAAGGGCATGCTGAGGCAGCCTTGCAGTCTACCTGCCTTCAGGGCACAGCAGGGAGATTATGAAGTGGTCACGCCAACCCTAGCGGCACCTACACATGGTGTACTTAGAGTGTGGCACGTTTAGAATATCCTGACATCCGGAAGAGGGTGTCGTGTTACCTGTGACTGCTACATGGTTCCGGAAGGCAGGTGAGCTCCGTGTAGACCTAACCATTGACCTGCCTGTAACTGTAGGACCATCTTCTAGGTGTGCTCTGGAGGGGACACTGGCCTGATGCATCAGACTTATTCCAAGCCTGAAGAATTCAGATTCCCAATAACTCAAATCCCCCAGTGGTTCCATTCCACTCCATGACAAGGATTGCTGACTCGCTGACCGGGACACACCAGTTTTTGTTTCTAGAAAGCACCACCTGCCCGCCTGGGGACTTTCCTCTGGGTGCCTGCCTTACCATCGTCAGCACCTATCGGGCTAGGGCTCAGTGAGAGGAAAGCAGACCTGGTCTCACTTGCATTATTGGTCACATTCACGCAGACAGGCCTGAGGAGTGCCACCCAGATAGGAGTCTGTGCATCCCTCTCTCTGCTCAGGTTGCCATGGTGAGCAACCAGTCAGGTCCCAGGGTCCGAGCAGATGCTGGGAACAGGCTGCCAGTTTGAGGACCTTTCAAGATGTCCATTAAAAGCACAAACAACCCCGTCTCCTCTCTACATAATGGCCCTAATATCAGCCTGCGGCACTAATGGGTGCTTGGCCTCAGAGAATCCTGCAGTGCCTAATGCCCCTTCCTTGGGATCTCCCCGAACAACAAAGGGTTCCGTCTCCACCTCCCTAGGCTGACTCTCAGGGGCCCAAGGACCCCATGGCGGGCCACCTGAGGGAAAGGCCGTGGAACAGGAATAGAGTAGCTTTGGGGTTGTATGGAAGAAAGATGCTGACCCGCCTGTTGACTCCCGGGAGAGCCAGGCCACGATGCCTCTGGGGCTGGGTGGCAGGTTTGGAGAAAATGGGTACTCTGTCACACATAGGACCTGACTTACAACTTCCCAAGGGCACCTTCTCAGCAGAGTGAAACCGGAGCTTCTGTCACCCCTGTGAGTAGGCTGGGACACCACAGACACAACTCCTTGGCCTCCTCCCTCCCACAGAGAAGCCGGCTGAGCTGGAGGCCCTCAAATCCCACCAGCCTGGGACAAGAGCCTGTCAGTCTCCAGAAGGCCCCCATGAGCACTGACCAAGCTCTTGAACGCCAGCTCCAAGCTGGGACTTGGGTTTTCTCCTTTGAGGAGAGGAGAGCATATGTTATGTGTGTGCAGAGAAAAGGGAAATCAAATATAGTTTGATAACAGCCGATAGACAATAGGTAAACTTTATTCACAAAAGTATAGTTACCTGGATTCAGAACATGGGCCATAGTTTCTTAATACCAGACCTAGAAGAACTAATTTTTTATGATTAAATTACTGTTACTTATTTTCCTACAGGTAATTTTTCTAGTTTCAATATTTTCCCCTCAAAGTTAAATGAAAAAAAAAAAATTGAAAGTTTAAAACTGGATCACTTGGCCCTTTCTCTCCTTGTCTCCTCTTGTTCAGAGTGCTTCCATCTCTTGATGGCCAGCATCCTCTTGGATCTGCAGTTTGGCTCAAGGCATTTCACGTCTTAGCAGAATCTTCTTTGTGGTTTTAGCCTTCTTGCAGAAAATTGGCCTTGTCTGCCCACCGTAACTGCTCTGCTTCTGATCACAGCGCCTCTTTCCCTGGGTGTAAAGGGAATCCTTGTCTGCCACAGTCTGGTTAGGCACAATTCAGGAGCCACTTATCAAGCAGAAAGGAACTTTATTTTTAGAACACACACACCGCACCACAGAGCTCTTCAGGAATTCTCTCAGAGCCCAACTGCCACCACCGGCTTCCCACAAGCCTCTCAACCTCCCCTACTCCTCCTGCTCTTGAGGCCGATTGGCTGGGTCATGTGGACAGAGCCAAAAAAAGTCCCCCAATGAGCAGCTCCGTGGTCTGAAAGGGCGGGGAAACAGCTCAATGAGCATCACCGCAGAGGAGCCGATCCGTTGGCAGCTAGAAGTTTGCTGGGGCTGCTGTGAGCCAATCATCAGCTGGCAGCTGGAAGTTTGCTGGGGCCCCTTGGGCTGTGGATCTCAACATCTCCCCCTCTCTGTTTAAACAACAAGCATGTGGCTTAGGGACCGTGCCTGCCTTAGGTTGTCCAATACTACATATGGTCCTTACCCGTTATCGGATGAGTTGACCTCAAGGCGTCAGCCTCCTGTCTTAGGTTGGTACCATTGCAATTGGATCTTACCCGTCATTGACTACCGGTCCAGCATACAGTCACACCTGTGGATAGGTCTTTGTACTAGCGGGGGGGGGGGGGTGAGGTTCTTTGCCTCACCTCTGTTGGCCCCCAAATTTTAGCTGAACAACCATCAAAAACAGAAGGGAGGAAGATACACCAAGCCAATTGACGGCTCCTTTTGGAAAAATTGTACCACCGATGACACCATCAGCAAAAATACCCCAACACTACCACAAGTCGCTGCCAACAGATAGTTCACAATGCATACAAGTGATACATAGTCCAGGCAAGTTCTGCAAGCAGTTCAGTGATAGCTATTGCAGAAGCTGTAGATTGGTTTTATCTTTGTCTTCACCGGCACTGGGATGAAGATAGGAATTCTGGCAATAATAGCTAAAGAAAAAATTATGTAACATTCCAGAAGTCACTAAAAGAAAACAATTTTCTGAACAATTTACATTATCTTGAACAGAATTATTAAATATAATGAAAAGGAAAGGTGAAAGTAAACAAACAGATCTGTTAACCTCCTTTTTTGTTCACATATTAAAACAATCCTCGGGCTGGGGATGTGGCTCAAGCGGTGGCGTGCTCGCCTGGCGTGCGTGCGGCCCGGGTTCGATCCTCAGCACCACATATAAACAAAGATGTTGTACCCGCCGATAACTAAAAAATATTAAAATTCTTTAAAAAAAATCCTCAACAGCTGTTTACCCAATTTAAATTAAGCCATTTAAATCACGTGAATAAAAAAAATTATTTGGATCCATTTTTTCATGAGCGCTCATCATATATGATATATGGACATACGTACATACAAACATACAACATAAAACACAAGTGTGCACACATAATATAATACATACAACACATAACATAATAGTAAAGGCCTTATAACTTTTTACAGGTGAAATCTCCATTGGAATGTTTAAAAACTCTATAGTCAAAAAATAGAACTGATCAGCAAAACATTAACCTAGGTCTGTATGAGCTCAAAAAACAAAATAGAAATTCATAATGTGGGAAAGGGTAATAATAAAATAGATACTGAAAAAAAGCATCCTGGTTCTGTCACAGATGTAAGGATAGCCAAACTGGAGTTTTGGATATCAGCTGTTATGGATTTGAGCCAAATCATCTTCTTTTTGGTCTGTAGAAATTGCTTTAGTTAATCTCTCTGGAATCCAAATCGGCTGCTGTTCTCCCTGTGGAAACACACAAATAGACCCCCAACTCCAGACAATCACTGGGTCAGGACCTTAGTTAATCTCTCTGGAATCCAAATCGGCTGCTGTTCTCCCTGTGGAAACATACAAACAGAACCCCGACTCCAGACAATTACTGGGTCAGGACCTTTCCATTGTCCTGTTAGAATATCCTTCCAAAGTACCTTGGGCTTATGTACATATTTTGGACACATATGCCTTTCCGCAGCACTAAGTCCTGATGAATCCAAATTTTAAAAGTTTAGAGTAAAAAGCGTTATTTTAAGTTTATCTTTGGGGAATATATACCCCTTCCCAATTCCCTATTTTTGCTTTAATAAGTACATTTTAATAGTTTGATGAGCTCTTTCAACTATGCCTTGTCCCTGTGGATTGTATGGGATTCCTGTTATATGAGTAATGCCAAATGATGAGCAAAATTGTTTAAAAGAGGTAAAAGTATAACCAGGGGCATTATCTGTTTTTAACTGTTTTGGAACACCCACAGTGGCAAAATTTTGTAAGCAATGAGCTATAATATCTTTAGTTTTTTCTCCGGCATGAAGGGAGCCCATCAAAAATCCAGAAGAAGTATCAACTGTAACATGCAAATATTTTAATTTTTCAAATTCTGGCAAGTATGTGACGTCCATCTGCCAAATATGGTTAGGTATCAGTCCTCTAGGATTGACTCCAAGATTAACTTATGGTAAAAAGATCACACAATTTTGACATTGTTTTATTATTTGTCTAGCTTGTTCCTTAGATATTTTAAAACGCTTTTGTAAAGTATTAGCATTGACATGGAACTTTTTATGAAAATTTGTAGCTTCTTCGAGTGTAGAGAAAATATGTATGTCATGTGTAGTTTTATCTGCTAAATCATTGCCCAAACTAAGGGCTCCAGGCAATCCTGTATGTGCCCTGATATGTCCTATAAAGAATGGATCTTTTCTGTCCCAGATTAGACTTTGTATAGTGGAAATATATAGACTTTGTATACCTAGTTTTGTTAAACCCTCCTCCTATGGGGCAATTCCTTTTAAAATGTCCTGTTTGTTCACAATTGTAGCATGTTTTTGGCCTGGCATCTAAAACCTGTTGTACTGCAGCTGCCACGACTCACCCTTGTTCATTAATGTCTCTACATAATTTAATATATGTGTTTAAATCTTCATGTTTCCATGGTCTAATGACTTCTCTGCACCAATGATTCGCTTGCTCATAAGCCTGTTGTTTTATTAATGGCATTGCTTGTTCTGTATTCCCAAAAACTCTGGTAGCTGTTTGAATAAGTCTATCTACAAATTCAGCATAAGGTTCATTAGCTCCTTGTATTACCTTAGATAATTGACCTTGTAAACCTCCATGTCCTTGTAAAGTTTCTTCCACGCCCTAACTGCATCATCAGCAATTTGTAAGTATACGCCAGGATCATATGCAATTTGTTGCTGCTGATCCTCATAAGGTCCCTTTCCTAACAACATATCTAGATTTCTCTGAGGATAACCAGCTGCTGCATTTTGCCTAGCCGTGCCCTTGCAAAATTCCTCATTGGCAACCTTCCATAACAGGTATTGTCCTCCATTTAGCACAGCTTTACACATACTAGCCCAATCTGCTGGCGTCATGTTCAAGTTGTTAATGGATTAGACCTGTTTACAGTGAAGGGTGCTTGAGGACCATAGGTTGTTACAGCCTCTTTTAGCTGCTTCACTGTTTTGAAATTTAAAGCATGGTGAATTCGCTGCCCTCCTGCCTGCTCAAATACAGGGCATGGTAATATTTGAGGTCTTGTCTCAGGATCCCTTCTATCAACTGTGGGGGTTGGGGGCCTCCCAGCATATGGAGGTGGCGCTGTTGGTTGAACACTTATGCCCTCTGGTGACAGAAAGGTGTTAGTAGCAAGAGGGTCAATACAAGGAGTTTTATAGGAAATTTTTCCCATTTAAGCTGGGACACCGAAGGGCTCCATTTTCAGGGATGTGTGGGTAATCTAAATCCCTCCTCACCCCAAGGAGACTGTGAAAAGTCACCTTGGTCTTCAGCACTGCAGCAGGAGGGGGAGACAAGCCGCGCGATCCTGCCTGCAAATCAGGCCACATGCCAATGTCAACCAGGTGCAGGAGCCTGGCTTAGCTAAGGAAGCCCTGATGTGGGTTGAGGGACACTCTGCCTGGCAAAGTCCCTTTGGAGAAAGGCTCAGCTCTCTCAGGTTTTGTGAAAAACCCACAAATAAGTTCTCAAGGACGACAAACAGTAAGTCATTAAAGAAAATCAGTGTTCAAGGGGACAGTGAAAACCTGCAAAAACAGATCCACACAGGCTCAGACACAGACTGGAAAACAGCTCGACTTACCATGCTTTAAAAAAGGACAAACTTGAAAATACCCTCAGGGAATGAGAAACTATAAAAAGTAATCTAGCAATTTTGAAAAACAACAAAACTAGGATCCTAATTAGAATAAGATGTACTCCATGTTTGTATAAATATGTCAAAATATATACTGTTATGTATAACTAAAAAGAACAAATAAAAAATGCAAAAGAAAAAGAAAAGCAACCAGAACTCTAGAAATACAAAATATAAAAACCAAAATTAAAAACCAATGGATTTATTTAACAGCAGATTGGTCTCTACAGAAGAAATAGTGTACTAAAGTATAGATCAGAGGATATTATCCTAAATGAAGCACACAGAGAAAAAAATATTCAGAAGAGAGGGTGTGAGATGCTGAGAGAATAACGAGAGAAGGCCTACCACTGGGGCTCCAGTCTTTGTTGGAGAGACAGTGGATGAACATTTCCAAAACTAATGAAAGACAACAATCTACAGATCCAAGAAAGCCATCAGATAAATAAGATCTACAGCTCAACACCTGAATGAAACTGCAGAAAAAACAAAAATAATTTTAAAAAATTATTTTATAACAGACATCAAGTTAGGCAGCTGGGCCTGGTGGCACATGCCTGTAATCCCAGTGGCTCAGGAGGCTGAGACAGGAGAATCACAAGTTCAATACCAGCCTTAGCAACTCAGCAAGGCCCTAAGCAACTTGGTAAGACCCTGTCTCTCAATAAAATACAAAAAAGGGCTGGGATGTGGCTCAGTGGTTAAGTGCTCCTGGGTTTAATCCCAGTACCAAAAAAGAGGGTGAATCAAAGACATCTTCAGACAAACAGAATCAGAAGTTTATCAAGAGGAGATTCTAAATGATAAACTTCAGCCAGGCATGGTAGTGCATTCCTGTGATCCCAGCTACTCAGGAGGCTGAGGCAGGAGGATGGCAAGTTCAAGACCAGCCTCAGCTACTTAGTGACATCCTGTTTCAAAAAAAATTAAAAGGGCTGGGGATGTAGTTCAGTGGCAGGATATTCCTGGGTTCAATCCCTAGTACTGTGAAATAGAAATAAAAGTGTCAAGCAGAAAGATGGAGATCCCACTGATAGGTCTATAGTGCAAGGAAAAACAGAACAACAAAGACAGGAGGAAATAAGGACAAATGGAAATAAACTTACAATACAAAATGACAATCACAATATGTCTAAGCTTTTTAAATTAAGTTTAAAACACAGGGAATAAAATCATAATAAATCAAGAGAGGATGAAATAAAGAAAAACCCCCACCCAGGAAGAGGGTAAAGTATTTAATTTCAAACTTTAATGAGTTATCTATGAATGTTTTAATTTGTAATCACCAAACCATTAGCAAGTATGCAAAATTGTAGGGGGAAATGGAAAGATTTTTTAAACTATTTAAAATAAGGAAAGGAAAAAACAAAGACTGGAGATGTGCTCGGTGGTAAAGCTCTCCTGGGTTCAATCCCCAGTATCAAATAAAATGAATAAATAAACAAAATAAAATAAGAGAAGGGGGTAGGGCGTAGCTCATTGGTAGCATTTGACTAGCATACACCTGGCCCTGGGTTTAGTCCCCAGCACTGCCAAAAGGGGAAGGAAGGAGAAAAAATAGGCCAAAGAATGAGTTAGAAAGCACAAAATAAGATGGTAAATATTTAGGGACTTTTAGTAAACTAATGTGTGGAGTTAGAAGACTCAAGTGATAATATACATGCCATGAAGAATTTGGATGTTTTCCTCCAAAGCCAGGCACCCCTCCCAAGCAATGGACAAGAAGCAGCCTTTTCCTGATGACTTCAGCGCCCATTGTGACCGCCGGTGACATCACACAGCATATCTCATCCCTCTGAGTCAAGGGGGGCGGTCACATAGCTTCTTCACCTCCCTGCGCGGCTGCTGTGATTTGGGCTCTTGCGTCTGCTTTGCGTAGTTCTTCTGTTTCACGGGCCTGTGTGAACTCTGTTCTCTGCAGAGCTGTTTCTGACAAACCTCAAAGGTTCAGACCTTCACCCTACAGAGTTCTAAGGGCCACTCGTGGGGCAGAGGACAGCTCCACCCTTCTTACGAAAGGGCTTTTCCACAAGGGGCATCTCATTTAGATTCTGGGCAGTGGGATACTCAACTTGAAGAAGAACGTCTCATGGAGCCAGAAGCCTTAGAAATTTGCCCTTACAATCCTCACCACCGAATCCCACTCAGCAGATTCCAGTACCACCTGGCATCATGCAGGAGAAAGAACCCCAAGAAAGCCAAAAAGATGGCCAGCTGCAAATACAATGCCTGCCACGTGGTCCCCATCAAAAAGCTGGAGGAGCACGAGGCTGCCTGTGTCAACAGAAGCTCTGTGGAGGAGGAGGACACCCTGAGCCCTCTGAAAGTGAGTCTTCCGAGTTCAGAGCCAAATGACGACCCCTTGCAGGTCTCTCCCTGGCTTTCCAACCCAGATATCTGGAATGTCGATGGTGCTAACTGCCACCCCATGTTTGTCCTTAAGACTTTTGTTCCCCAAAAGCTTGTTTGTGAAAGTGACACAAGAGAGTCAGAGAGAGAGGAGACCAACCCCCAGAAGATCCTCAGACCAGGAGAGTAAACTGCCAGCAGGAGGAACAACACACATCTCTCAAATGCATGAAAGGATATGCAGCTCATCAGAATAAAAGACATGCAAAGTAAAAGCCCCGGATGCTGTTTCTCCCCCATCACCCAGTAGGTTGTTATGGTTAGAATGTAAGTCGACCTCCATGGAGGGCAAGGTGGCAATAGCTACATGGGCTTTGATGGAGCAGTTCTGCTTCTCGGCCTCCATCCTGGAAATGCACTCACACATGTAGAAAACAGGGTAGGAACTGCTATCACTGAGCTGTCCTGCGCAGCAGAGAAAGGTCAGGAATGACCTGACGGTCCACCAGGAGGGCCTGCCTAAGTCAGTTATGGTGCAACTTCCGGGGAGCGAGTACACTGCCGTGAGCCAAGTGCAGAAGCTCTTTGGGTACTGACAAGGAAGGGCTGGCTGAATAGTTCTGTAACTTTGCCAGACTAAACCCGGCAACAACTCGGCCCTGTCCATAGCACAAAAGCAGTCACAGATGGTGTGTTAAAGAGGGAAGGGGGTTCCAATAAATCTATTTACAGAAACAAGCCATGGGCTGGATTTGGCTGGTGAAAACAGTTTCCCAATCCCTGAGTTTAACTGATAAAAAACAAATCCAGGGCGATCTGTAGATATGCCACCACTTTTGCAGGGTTGAAGTGGGGGGAGGGATGGGACTGTGTTTGTACTTATAGGTGCATAAAATTGATCTTCAAGAATACACTAGAACAGGGCTTTCTGCCCGCAAGGCATTAAATATTTACCATCTGATCCCAATAGGAAATTTGCTAACCTTGGGCTGGGGCTGGGGCTCAGTGGTAGAGCACTTGTCTAACACCTGTGAGGCACTGGACTTGATCCTCAGCACCAGATAAAAATAAATAAAATAAAGGTACTGTGTCCATCCACAACTAAAAAAGAAAAAGTTTGCTGATCTCTTCCCTAGTAACTAAGCCCAGTTGCTTCCGGGGAGGACCACTAGGGAACCGGAGGATGGGGAAGAGAATACATATGAATATTTCTCTGGTCAAAAAATTAAAATATGTGTTTTTAAAAATAGCAGATGGAAGCCAGGCACAGTGGCTTCACTACTCAGAAGTCTAAGGCATTAGGAGGACCACAAGTTCAAGGCCAGCCTGGGCAACTTAGCAAGATCCTGCCTCAAAATAAAAAAAACAAAAAGGGCTGGGGATGGAGCTCAGTGGTAGAACACCCCGGGTTCAATTCCCAGTTCCAAGAACAGAAAAATACAAACAAAAAACCCTAGCAGACAGAAGACTTCTTTTTGAAAAATTTTCAAGAGGAAACCTTAACTGCTAACTTTTTAAGAAATAATTACAACTTTCCGACTACCCCACACTTCTATTACTATTTCACCTGTTTCTATTAATACTTTTTTTTTTCCCCAAGAAGGAAATTAAGATTTCTTCTTTGGGGAAAAAAGAGAGGGACAGAGAAAGTAGTTCTGGGCATTGGCCTTAGGAACTGCATGATTAAAAAAAAGTACATGGACTAGACAATTGCCATAGAAGAAGCAGAGGACAAACAGCAATGTGGAGAATACGTATCTGTAAACTATGAGCCAATAGGACCAGGAGAAAGAAATTAATCTTGTTTGGGGTATGAAGGAAACAAATCAGTCATGAATTAGTCATTGTTGAAGATGAGTGACAGGTACATTTTACCATTCTCTCTATTTTTTTTTTTTTTACAAATTTACTTTTTTACTCTATTCACATTTATTTTCTTATTTTGGTACTAGGGATAAAAAACCCCGGCTCTGCTCATACTAAGCATACACGCTACCACTGAGCCACACCCCAGCCATCTACTCTTACCTCAGTTTGAAATCTCCCCTGGTAAGAACCGTTTTAAATATATACGAAATGCAGGGGTATCTTCAATTGGATCCCAGAACAGAAAAAGATGTGGGTGGGAAAGCTGGTGAAATCTGCAGTCTAGAGTTAACAGTGTTAGACCCCAGCCAGCTTCTCGGTTTTGCTAATACACCATTGTCTGTAAATAGGAACGTTAGGGGTAGTGGGGTAAAGGGTACGTGGGTACTATGCACATGATCTCTGCAAGCTTTCTGTATGTCTAAAATGATTTCAAAATAAAAGGCTTAAATGCAGAGAGTAAAGAGCATCAGGACCAGAATGGACTCTTGAGCCCATTGTTCTGAGTTGAATCCCACCTCTGCTGCCTGCAGCCTGCTGGACTTCTTCAGGGAGTTACTTAAATTCTGATTGTTTCTTCATCCACAAAATAGGGACAATGAATTCTTATGATTGTGAGGTGGAATAAATAATTCAACCCATGTAAAACTATCACAAAAGCCCTCAGTGCTGACAACTGTCACATTGGTGGTATTATTCAGCCAAAAAATGGAAGGGGTAAGAGTCAATGATGAAAAAGTGAATTTATAAAAAACTTAAGCAAATTTAGTCATCTGAAAAAATAATCAACTTTTGCAATTAAAATGATTTTTAAAACTTTTAGACCAAAAAAATAAAAATTAAAAAAAAAAAAACACTAGGAGAAGGATATCATTCAGGAGGATGGAAACATAATAAATGCATATATTTAAAATTTAAAATAGTTTCTAAAATAAAATATTTTATATTTCTAAAACTAGGCAAGAGGAGAAAAAGGACCAGAGGATTACAGAAAATTTGATAAATTCAAGTCAAAAGAAAACACCAAATAAAATGGTAAAATATCTATCCCAAAATATCAATAAATCATATAAACGTAAAAGGATTTAACTCACCTATTTAAAAACATTCCATTTAATGCACTAAGTCAAATACAAGTCAATTCTGATCCACAATAGCCAATACTTTTGAACCAGAAATAGTAGTAAATACCACCAAACCCTCCCAGCCATAACTAACCAATCACAGCTCTGGAGCCTGGACAATACCCTTCAGAATCCTCCACACAATGCGGAAGGCCACCACACACAGTGACAGAAAGCTCCATCTTGCCACAGCTCCCTGTGGGCAGCTTCTACTCGACGCCCCCTCAACCTTCTGGCCTGACTCAGGGTGTTTAAGGAATAGTCAAGAAATATAGGGGGGCTGGGGCCGTGGCTCAGTGGTAGTGTGCTCACCTAGTACATGCGAGGCCCTGGGTTCAATCCTCAGCACCACATAAAAATAAAAATATTAAAAACATAAAATTGGAGTTGGTGGTATTTTCTTAAAAAAAAAAAAAGAAAAAAGAAAGAAAGAAAGAAAAGAAAAGAAATATAGGGGCATGCCGGGCATGGTGGCACACATCTGTAATCCTAGAGCCTCCAACAGGAGAATCATAAATTCAATGCCAGCCTCAGCCACTTATGAGGCTCTAAGCAATTCAATGAGACTTTGTCTTTAAATAAAATATAAAACAAGGGCTGGGGATGTGGCTCAGTAGTTGAACACCCTTGGATTCAATCCCCAGTACCAAAAAAAAAGAGAAAAAAAAAAAAAAAGGAAAAACAGGGGCATAAAACTCTCCTCTGAAGACCTGGGGGAATGACCTGGCAAGAAAGGAATGTCAGTTCTAAAATTCCTGAGCTGGAGCTCAGCCAATTGTTCCCTCCCCTCTTCATTCTTCATACCGTGCCTCTAATTGGCCGGCTGGTTCCCAGGAAAACAATCACAAAATCTTAGCAGTGACTGGCCAAGGCGAATGCTGAGGCTGCCCAGCAGCTGACCACACAGGAGAGCTAGGGAACAGGCCGTGGTCCTAGGTAGCAGGCAAGTTCTCTACAATAGTTTCCTGGTGGAAAACTGAATCTTAGGGCAGAGGAAGGAGAGAAGAAAGAGGAGCTGCCCTGGGGCCAGATGTCTTACAGAAATTATTATATGAAGTCCTTGGCCCCAATACTTGAGGGGCAAGTTCCAAATTCAGATACAAAAAGTGAGTCTGGGTAGCTAAGTAATTGCCGTGGTTCCCAAAGCTGGCGAGTGGCAAGTGCCCTACATAAATGGAACCCATCCCCAACAATTCCACTCTCAGATATGTAGAATCCAGTAATGAGCACAAGAGCTCACCAAACTATGAAGGCAGGGTGCTCATATAATAGCCAGGCTGGACACAATCCACACACCCTTGGGGAGTATGGGTAAACTGGGGGAAAGTCAAAGGAAGAATACTAGGCAGTTTCGTCTATTTCAATATTGAAGGAAAAAAAGATTTTAGATATCCTCACCACCAAAAAAAAAAAAAAAAAGGATAAACATAAGTGTGTGACATAACAGATGTTAGTTTGATTTAATCATTCCACAATATGTACATACATCAGAGCATCACATCACACCCCATGAATATTTATAATTATTGTCAAAAACAAAACGGATACCAAAGAATGAACAAACTTCCCAGATAACTTGGCTGAACCTCTCATCATGTGAAATTCAGTTCACACACACTTAAGAAAAAGAAATCTACAGTGTTGGAGTCAGGATGGTGGTTACCCCTGGTGGGTGGGGAGAGGGTCCCTAGGCGCTGGTCCAGTTCTGGGGTTCGGTCTGGGAACCATTACATGAGTAGGTTCACTTTGTGAACTTTACCTGCACCCACTTGGAGCTGGTACTGTTTTCAGTATGTAGGTTGCACTTCCACAGAAAGTTTTTGAAAACTGAACCTTTAATGCTTATGTTTTCCTGCTTCCCCACACTCCTGCATGGTTGGTGACTATGACACAAGTGATGACACAGAACAGGGCCCACAGGGGTGCTGGCCTTGAGGTCCAAGACTGGGCTCAAGTCCTGACTTGCCATATTCTAGTACCTGCCCTTCAAGGCAGGTACTAGAATTTAATATCTAGAATATCTAGAACTTATTTTATGATTTATCTGAAATTATTTTATGATTTATCTGCATTTATCTGAGCATCAAGTGTGTGTCACTGTTCTCTCGAATCCCTTCAACAGCTCTGAAAATTTAGGGATTCTCCATTTTATAGCAGAGGACCCAAGGACTAATGCAGTGAAGAGACACACAACTAGTAATAGCCACACCGGGATTCACACCCAGGTCTATGGGAATCAGAGTCAGAGCTCTATCTGGGGCTGCCAAGAGGAGCAAGGAGGGTGCCAGAGGCCAGGACCCCTGCTTTCGTCAGGTGCCTCCAGCCCTAGGAACAACCAAGACACAGCATAGTCACAATGGCTTTGGATTCCAGAATCCTTTATCCCACTTGTTTCTAGCAAAGTTCTAGAAACCCCCAAGGTTCCTAAGATCCTCCCCTACCTGTTTGAGCCCAGGACACATCCTGCATTTTCCTCAGGGTTTTATAGTAGACACAAGTCTCTCTTCTGTATCAGCTAGTTATTGTGACAATAATGCCAAGTAACAAAACCGTCCCAATATACAATCTTTTAAAACAATATTCTTATCATGTATCATTCGGGGTCTGGCTAATCTAAGTCCCCAAAAACAAGCAGAGAAAATAAATAATAAACACAGGATATTGAATATTTGTAACATAGCATGAACAAATGACCTAACCTAGAAAAAAGGGGATACTTCCCTAGCTTTTTAAATTTTTTAAAAATTTCTTTTATGCATTCTTTTCAGATGCATAAAAGAAATTTAAAATATTGATCATATGCTCGACCATGAAGCAAGTCAACAAATTTTAGATTGGGACCTAAACAGACCATGTCTCCTGACTATCGTAGAATTAAGTTAAAAATTAACAACAATAAATAACAAAGCCTTCTCCACCACTTTGGTCCTGGCTGCCCTAGGACTTTCTCTGCCCCATTGGCAGGAGAGAACCATTACTGAGCACTGACTGTGTACTAGGCTTGTGCTGATGCTGGCTGAGCAGGGTGCAGGGGCTCTCATGGAGAAGACAGACAGCCTTCCAATTACCCCTTCCCAAGGGGCATGTGACTCAGGCTTGCCCATCCTTGGTAGAGACCATTACATAACTTTCACCTGCACACCTGCAGGTCAGCACCAGTTAATACACAAGTCATACCTTAGTCCTGACTAGGTGAGACCACTAGTCTCAGCAATGAAAAGTTTGAAACTCAATTTTAATTGCTTTCAAACACATCTGGCTAAAGGTGAAAACCCAAAACTCAACCTAGAGGGGCTTAAAACAACACTGCTGTCATCTCTAGAGACAATAAAACAGATCAGACTCGCTCTGGGGACCCCTGAGAAAGTGGCTCACTCTCTCAAGCGACTCCTGGTCTACCTGTCTGCGAAGCAGTTTCCCTATGAACCAGTTTCCTGTGTCCCTTAACTATTTCTGCTGTTCTAGATGTTACAAGCGGGAGATTTCTTTTCCTTCCAAACAGAATTCACAATTGATTTCCAGAAATGGACTTGACATCAAGTAACAGTCACCTCTCCCATTAACAGAAGTGTTAAAGCAAAGACCAGAAAACTCTTGGTAAGAATGCTGAAGAGGGGGCCTAAAATTCAGGAAAAGTTTTCAAGGGCTTTCCATGGCCTGTTTAATCACCTGCTGCAAGGCCACCAGTGGACACCAGGTGGCCTCAGAGAGTCACCATCGAGGCATAGCCTAATCTACCAGCATGTAGCTCTTCCTGCAAATATTGAAAACGGAATGGAAGCAAAGCATAAACTATTCTGTCCCACCAGTTGACTTCTGATTGCCAAAAGAATCAAAAGTAGCATCTTGACGACATTTGTGCACTGATATTCATAGCAGTGTTACATTGGCCCCAATATTGAACCAGCCCAAGGGCCATTGACAGAATGACCAATAAACAAGAATGTGATATATCCATTCAATGGAATAAGATTCAGCCTTCAATCAGGCCCATGTCTATAATCCCAGGGGTTCGGAGGGTGGAGACAGGAGGATTGAGAGTTCAAAGTCAGCCTCAGCAAAAGCAAGGCACTAAGCAATTCAGCGAGACCATCTCTAAATAAAATACAAAATAGGGCTGGGGATGTGTCTCAATGGTTGAGCGCCCCTGGGTTCAATCCCCAGTACCAAAAACAAAAAACAACAACAACAACAAAAACAACTCAGCCTTCAAAGGAAGGAAGTTCGTGTGTGTGTGTGTGTGTGTGTGTGTGTGTGTGTATTTATTTATTTATTTATGGACAGAATACCTTCATTTATTTATCTTTATGTGGTGCTGAGGATTGAACTCAGTGCCTCACCAGTGCTAGGTGAGTGCTCCACCACTGAGCCACAAACCTGGCCCAAGGAAGAAAATTCTGACACATGCCATCACAGGAATGAATCTGGAGGACATTGCTAAGTGAAATAAGCCGGTCACTAAAGGATAAATTCTATGCAATTCCATGTACTTGAGATCCCTATAATAGTCAAACTCAGACCACTGTCATGTATTTAAAAAATAAAATCAATTAAAAACATAGTCAAACTCAGAGACAGGAAATGGAATGGTGGTTACCAGGGACTGAGGGAAGATGGAGCAGGCATACTTTGTTTGGATGGGTACAGTTTCAATTTTGCAAAATGAAAATGGTCTGGAGATTGGTTGCCCTGAGTTCTGCTGAACTAGACTTACGAAAGAGTGAAATGGAAGCCAGGTATAGTCACACACTCCAGTATGGTCCCACACTCCTTCTAAGGAAGCTGAGCCAGGAGAATCAAAAATTCAAGGCCAGTCAGGGCAACTCAGTGAGACCCTGTCTCAGAATAAAGACCTTAAGAAGGGTTAGTAGCTCAGGTGTAGAGCACTTGCCTCACATGTACAAGGCCCTAGGTTCAATCCCCAGTATTAAGAAAAAAAAAATTTTGTTGTTGTGTTTTAAAATTTTTTTGATATGTTTTCACCACAATTTACAGAACATAAACCAGGCACAGTCATGCATGCCTGTAATCCCTCCGGAGGCTGCGGCAAGGAGGATTGCAAATTCAGAGTCAGCCTCAGCCACTTAGCAAGGCTCTAAGCAACTTAGTGAGACCCAGTCTCAAAATAAAAAAAATAAAATAAAATAAAAAGGGCTAGGGATGTGGTTCGGTGGTTAAGCCCCACTGTTTCAATCCCCAGTAGTAAAAAGAGGAAGAAGAAAACAGAACATAAAAACTGAGCCCAGCCTGCAGAAGGGATGGGAGCACATTGGCTCAGTGGTTCACCAAGTGCCATGTCCAGCTTGCACCACTTAAGAGCTTCTCAGAAATGCAGCATCTCAGGCCACCTGAGACCTGAGTCCTGGGGCCTGAGTTGCAGGCTGCATTCAACCAAGGTCTAAAGTCATCCATTTGCACAATCCAGTATCTCAGTAGCCCTCAGTTGTTGTCCCCTCTGAGGAAAACAGGCATGGAGGTTGAGAGGAAGCTTCTCCATTTCGATTTATGTATTTATGAATATCATTTAAATTCCATGTAAGTTTTTTTATAATTAAAAAAAGACAAATATAGAGCAGGGTAGGCTGAAACACCAAATGTACGCATGAGGTCTTAGGTTCGATCCCCAGCATGACAAAAAAACACTAATAATAGAAAGATATGCAAGGAAATGTGCTCCAGTGTCTCAAACATTACCCTAAACCAACACCCTGCACCTTGACATTTATCCCCAACAGCCCCCCAGAGTGTCACCTCCCTGCTTCACCAAGCCCGGAGACTTCCTCGGTGAATACCATCCTTCCAGGCAAGCTTCTCACAGCCAAGCCTCCCCCCTCCCCCCACCCCCTGCCCCATGTTGGCCCAAACCCAGGCTCAAGCCATCAGCTCTGGCCCTCTCCTGACCCAGGAAAACCAAGACTCTTGACTGATCCTGGGCCCCACAAGTGCCCCACACCCCAGCCCCCATGCCAGCGTCTGTTATCAGTTTCTGCTGCGTAACAAGCCACCCACAACACAACTTCACCAGACAACCATACAGATGTACCATTTCTCCTAAGTCTGATCAGCTGGGCAGTACCTCTGGCCTGCCACATCAGGTGAGGCTGGTGGTTTGGGATGGCCTTGCTCCCATTCTCAAGTGGGAATTCTTGTCTCCCTCAGCAGATTCTCCAAGTCCCATTGGGTGCAGCAAGTCATATGACTCACCCAAGCATGTAGCTGCAGGAAGCAGGGACTCACTGGGCTACTTATTCATTACTGAATGAACTAGCCCCCAGCTTTTGTGTTGGCCTCTCAGCCTCACCTGGAGGACATGTTAGCCATCAAATGCCAGGCCAGCACCTGGACCCTGTCAGTGCACTCATCATCCACAATCTTAACTAGAAAACACCTGCCCGCTCCCAGGCAGAGCCCAGCACTCCTACCCCTCTACTTCCAGCCTCTGCCCCTCAGCACTTAGGCGGACACATCACACTGGTCTAGGAAGACACCAACCCTGGACCAATCCCCATGACCAAGTTCTCTCATGGCTGCAGAGTCCCACTAGAACTGAGGTGCCCCAGGTCATGCTCAAACAGCACCTGGATCCTTGGCTCAGCTTAAAGCAATGGCTGGTTTGATGCCAGGTGAATTCACGACCAGTATCATGCAAGGTTCAAATGTACTACCCCACTGCACTCTCCCACCCTGTCCAATCCCACCCCATTTTGGGCCAAGAGTTCTGAGAGCTCGGCAGAGATGCCCACTGGGAGCAAAGCCAAGAGAACCTGCTTCCTGATCACTGAGACCCTCTGGGGAAAAGGGTCCAGAGCACCTAGGACGAGGGCCCGAGAGAAAGAAGAGTCCAGAGCAGCACAAGGAGAAAGGAAATTTTATTTTTGCAAGAAAAAGTACCAACAGAGGTTGAGAAAAAGAGCACCCAGCCCTGTCCCCTGTCCCACGCAGGGGTCTGAGATGAGGCCAGGCCTGACCTAGGCCTGAACTTGGGAGAAGGCAATAAGGCTTGCTCCCTGTGGCACTGGGGAGGGGACAGGCAGGCCCAGGAGTGGGACTTTGTTCTGTTAGCACCAGGACTTGGTGACAGGACAGTGTGTGGCCCTCCTGTCACCACCTGAGCAGTCAGTAGAGGAGGGGCTGGTGGCAGAAGTCTCCCTGTAGTTGGTCTCACTTGAATGTGACTCTTGAATCCAGACCCCTCCACCACTTCCAACCCCTGTAAACATGAGAAACAGGTATGTGCCCTCCAGGCCCTTCAGGACAAGATGAGGGTACGCGATGTGTGGCTGGGCTTCAGGCGGCCCAGAAGCTGCCGGGCTTTTTCCTGCATGAAGAGCTGATCCCTGGTCCTCCCGCAGGCCACTGTCTTCCAGGCGCTAGTCATCTGGGAGAAGGCAAGAGGGTTACCATCCAGGCAGGACAGCACGCTCCCAGCAGACCTTTGGGGCCCTGGTCAGGGGGTCTGGGACATTTCTATGACTCTCCCTCTAGAATCCGAAAGCCACCTTGTCCTGAGACTTTCCTGGGGGGCCCTGAGTTAGTGGCTCCCCGTCTGTGGGCTTCAATTGTGAAGCAGGAGGTTGGTGAGGATAGAGATGAAGAGTAAGCAAACCAAACAATGACTCAGCTATAAGTGAGACCCAGGTCAGAGGGTGGACTATGGGCAGGAGAGTCTCTCCAGAGTGAGGTCAAAGAAGGCTTCCCCGAGGAAGTGATGCCTGGATTGAGATCACAGCGGTAAGGTATCAGACATACAGCAGGGCAGCACTCAGGCAGAGAGAAGAACTATGCAAAGGCCCTGAGGTGAAGAAGGCAGCAGAACAGAGGTGGATTAGCACTCACAGGGGCAGGGGCTGGAAAGTGGCCTCGGGGCTTCTGGGCTACCACCTTCTCAGGCTTGGCCTGTAGGAAGCCCTGGTTGAGCAAGCTGTTGTCTTCTTTGACACCTGGCAAGGAGAGGCTGGAGGAGCTGGATGGGACATTTGTTGGCTGCAATCAAAACCAAGTCAGTCACCATTTGGCTACAAGTTGTTAGTGAGCCGGGAAGAAAAACCCAGAATCACAGCCTGGCGCCGCCACCTCCTGGCTGTTGAGATTCTGGAAAGGACGTTAACTTCCTCTTTCAGATGTGGTTTAATGAATCCACCCAATCTTTTAAGGGCATTTGCAAAGTGCCCTCTCAGAGCCCTGCACCCAGCCAACAGAAATGCTGGCCCTTTCTTGTGGAGCTCCAGGGCCAACATGCCATCTAGCTTTCCTGGTACCAAAAATATTTACCAACATCAAGGAGATGTAGCAAACCAAGCCCCCCTCCCACCTATCCAGCCTCACTGCTCTGCTTGGCCCTTTGCTCCCAACAGTCCACCTGCTCTTGTACAGTGCCCTTTTACAGCGAAGACCCCAGAGAATAAATGGTGGCATCAGGACTCAACAAGCCCAGGACCCCCCACCCCAGATGCAGGTGCTTTGGGAAATTATTTCACTATCTCAGTATAGTGTGTGTGCCCAGCGTGCATAAGGCCCTGGGTTTGATTTCCAGCACCTTAAAAAAAAAAAAAAAAAGACATACACCAGCCTGGTGGGGTCCCCAGACACAGACTTTTCTGCCAGGAAAAGGAACACGGGAGCAGCAGTCTAATTTCAAGACACGATCAGTTGATTCTTAACCTCTGGTCGTGACCCACTACTATTCTGTCTCCCTACTGGGGATCAGGACAGGACAGGCTCACCCATCCTCAGCTACAAAGGGTCACTAGCACAACATGGTTTCTGGGGACCCATATTTTGTGTAAGCACTAACCTAGGTCAGCTAGACCTAGCACAGGAAGCCCATTGGCCTGGGAACCAGATGGCACCCACCCAGGGTTGATGTGGTCCATACTTCTCCCAACCACCTGGTCATGCTTTGAGACACATCATTGACCCTCTGCAGGGTTACATAATGCAAGGGAGGGTGCTGGGGACCCCAGACTCATGGTTTAGAAACCATGGTATTCTAGCAGTGCAACTCCCACCAAATAAAACCTGTGAGAGACAGAGCTGCCAGTGCAGCCAGGGAGGGCAGAGGGGGCGGGGGGTGGGGAGAAAACAGACTCACCCTTCCCTGCCTGCCCCCTTCCTGCAAGGCCCCACCCTTCTAAGTCCAGTCTGAGGATCCACAGACCACCGCAACTGACACTGACCAAACAGCTGCAGAGGCAGAAGGCTCCCAGGGAATCTACCCTCCCCAGGGAAGAAGAGCCTCTGGCCCTGAGACAGAATGGCCACAGCTGACCCCTTACCAAGGACAGAGGCTTGGGCAGTGTAGACATCATCAGCTTCACATCCTCATCCACAATGTCAAGAGCCAGGGACTTTCGGACTTTCTTGATGGGGCTCCTCCGCAGCTGTGGTTGGGGAGAAAGGAGGTGGTTAGGGATTCCTACAGTCTGCACCTTGATGGCCCTTGTCAGAGATTGTCATAGAACCAGGCCCTGCCACACTGCAGTCGAGTGAGGTCTAGCTGGTGGGGACTTGTTGTTAAGAACATGGGGGGGGGTGGACCCCTCAGCCCTGGTACAGATTCCATACCCATGTGGACCCTGACCCCGTCCTGCAGGACACTGCGATAGTGAACAGGACACAACATGAACTTATGCCTACTAAGAAGCCTGCTCTTGAACCCTGAGAGGCCACACACAGCCTCCCCACCCCAGCTTCTATCACACCAAGCATGCCCCTAACAGGACTGGCAGAGACAGGCGGTGCAGCAGGAGGAGGCTGGCTAAGCTTGGCATCTGTGCCAGCTTGAGAACAGTCCTTGCCCCTCACCCAGGTGTGTCTCTCTGCTCTGCCTCCCTGAAACAATGCCCCATCCTGCTCAATGGCCCCTCTCCCTTGCCTGGCTATCTCTTCCCATCTGAAGAAGGCCCTAGGAATCGGAGTCCCCTTCTACTGCCCTTCATCCCACAGGGACTCAGATGGTCATGGGATATCCGCTGAGCATGCGACTCTACCTGCTGAACTCTATGAAGGTGTGACTAGGTCCTGTCACTACTGCAGCCACTACAGCCAGCCCAGGGCCCACGGCAGAAGAGTCCTATCACAACACTGGACAAACAAGTCTACCACTCATAGGGGGAAGGGGAGAGTCCAGGTAAAATTCTGGGGCCTCATTTGTCTATCAATAAGTCACCCCACTTTCACCAAGTGTCCCCAGGGCTAAGTTCCTCCCCATGGCTCTAGCTCCCCATGCCTAGACTGGGAGCAGGGACCGGGTACCCCCACCACTCACTCCGGGCTTCCTCTTCTGTTTCTCGGGCCTTGTGTCATCCTCGATAATGAGCTCAATGCCAGCTTCAGAACGCAACACCTCCTTCAAGTCTTCCTCCAGGTGCGGGGTCTGGGGCTGTGGGCATGGGCAGAGGTGGTCCGTGTGAGGTCTTACACGCAGGCTGTCTGGGTATGGGACACAGCCTGCTCACAGGTCCGTGGGGTCAGTCACAGCTGGGCCAGACGGGAAGCAAACCTGTGCCAGGACGCTAACCTTGCACATCATTCTCAACCATTAACTGTCCTGCCTTGGACAAGTGGACAGAGACCTCAGTCCCCAAGGATGCCATGGCTGAGAGCAGCCCCATACTCCACAGAAACTCCCACAGTCCTATGCAATAACTGGTCTCCCCACGGCAGAAACTCAGGTCTGAGGTCAAGCACCTGCCCAAGGCCACCTGCCTCTGCTACACACTAACAGGGACATGCAGATCCATCTCCCTTGCTCAGGCCTGGGGTTTCAGCAATCTCTCCAGCCTCCTGGAAGTGGGTGTAGGGTGCAGTGATACATGCCTGACCCCAGCAGGAGGATCACAAGTTTGAGGTCAGCCTGGGCAACTTAATAAAACCCTGTCTCAAAATAAAAAGGCCCAGTACATCTCTACTGCAGGAGAGGGCAGTGCTGGCTCGTACATGCCACATGGTCCCTAGAAACTCCACCTAATTCAGTGGAGTCCTCCATCGCAGGATGGGGACCCCAGCCCCACAGGCTTCACAGGAGGCTGCACACAGTGAGGCCAGAGGCGCTGCAGACTTTGTTCATAGACGAAGGCTTCTCTATAGCCACCCCTCTCTCCTCCCCCCAGCTCCCGACTACCCTCTAGTTTCAGAAAGCCCCTGAAGGGTGCCAGCTATTTCTTTTTTCCTAGGGAAAGCCATCGACTTGGAGGAGGATGGGGAAATACCCAGCAGGGGCTTCCTCACCTGCCATCACAGCCCTGGTGCCTTCCCTGTGTTCTGCAGGCAACAGGCTCCAGGGTGGGGGCAACTTGCCCCTTCTCAGAAGCAGGCACGGGACCTGAAACATCCTTCAGCTCTCCAGTACCCGCCCTTCTCTTCCCAGCCTGCACTGTACACTGAAAGCAATGCAGCCATTCATGTGTCACATCCTCCTCCACGATCTACACACTAAGCATCACCAGGACACTGTCACAAATCCCAGCACCTGTCCAACACACTGGAGATGCTCAGGAAATGTCATCAAGGTGATTAGAGGTAGCCCTGCTGTCTTCATCGATAAAAACAGGACATCCACATCTTAGGAGAGAAAAATCCGGAGATCTCAGAGTGGAAGGGCCCTGTGACCCACACGTTGGATGAGCCCACCACTCAAAGACCAGAACAGTGACCACCTACATACCAGGGGCTTCAGTGGTCCATACTTCTCCAGGGCGTTCTTGAACGGGGTTGGCGTGTGGGGAGTGTTGTCCATGGAGTACTTCTGATCTGGGGTTACAAACCTGCCAGGGACCAGAGAGAGGCAGGCTCAGTGAGGGGGCAGACTTCCACCTTCCCTTGGGCCCAGTGGCTGGAGATCCTGCCCAGCTCCCTGCCCCTCGGGTCCAGGTCAGGGCCCAGAGGAAGGGCCATGTTCAGAAACAGGAAGGATAGGAATGAATCTTAAGGGGGCCAGGAGACCCAGACAGTGACAAAGAATGATGCTCAGTCATAGTCCAGACTTGGGACTTTCCAGAAACAAGTCTGTGTGGGGTGGGAAAACCGCAATCTATGAATCCACATCCCTGCTCAGCCTCAGGACAACATTGTAAGGCCAGAGCCTCACCCCAAAATCATCATGGTGGGGACAGAAATATGGAGGGAACACATGAGTAGTGAGAAACCTAGAAACAGCCTGGCCCAGAAGCAGAACCACTGTGACCCTTCCCTCAGACACAGAATTCCAAGAATGCTCTCTGCCTATGACAGAGAAGCCTGCTGGGGAAGGGGAAGAGGACAGAAGTGGCACTTCACACCCCAGAGTGCCAGGAACAGAGAGAGGCCAGGGTGGGCAGCAGGTACCAGACTCCCAGAACATGACACTCCTATGCAAAGCCCACTTGGCCTGGGTCACCTGGAGATACTGCCCACTGACCAGGACAGGAGGAAGAAGATACATTTCATCAGAATTCAGGGGCAGAGGCCAACTCCTGGATGTGGCCACCTGTGCCTCTTTGACCCCTTCCCTTAGCCTGAACCACTCCATTGGGAGATGACAGACCCAATGCAGGTCACTCTTTCTTCCTTTCTCAGGACTCAAAGCTCAAACAGGGATCCACAATCTCTTCCCTTCCTCTATCCTCCCCCACACTGAGCTCCCCTCTGTAAGAAAGAGTGAAGACAGACATCCATGCCTGGACAAATGTCATACCCCACAGTGCAAACCACACTCCATCTACCTGGGAACTACAGAGTCTCTTTAACCCACCGCATCAGCAAGACTAAGCGCACGTGCGTGTCAGAAGACTCAGGAGGGTGGAAGTGAAGAGGCATGTGGAAGGCAGCCAGGAAGTGGCACATGTAGTGCTGTAAGCCAGGGGGCTCAATGGGTGGGAGACCACAGAAAACCACACCAGCAAATCAGAAGACAATTTATGACATTCTCACAGAGGTCAACATAGGGGCTTAAAACAATGAACAGGAACATAAAGAAGAAAAGGAAGGTGAAAAGGGGCTGGGGGTGTGGCTCAGCAGAAGAGTACTTGCCTCGCATACGGAGCCCGGATTCCTCCTCTGAAACAGGGCAGTAGAGGCAGGGGTAAAGGTAAATAAACACACACTCATAAAGAGCTTAGCAAATTGAAGAGGTAACTAAAAAATGCTGAGCACGGTGGCACTGCCTATAATCCCAGCTACTCAGGAGGCTGAGGCAGGAAGATTCAGGTTTGAGGCCAACCTAGGCAATTTAGCAAGACCCTGTCTCAAAATAAAAAATAATAAAAAAAGAAGAGGTAACTCTAAAAAACAAAAATCCTATAAGGAAGGATCCACAGACAAAGACAATAAAGGAAACAGCTAGCTGGGCCTCAGATGTTTCCACTACCTGAGTACTGCAGGAAAGCCAAGTAGAGGCCACAGTGTGAGGCCACAGCTATTCAGGATTTCCGTCTCCACCTTCCTTGCTGAGAAGCAGGAAGAAGGACCCTGTATACCTGTATGGTTCCATTAGTGGACAGCCGAGCCACAAACAGCCAGAGGAATGATAAATTGTGCTCCATTTGTGTATAATATGTTAAAATACACTCTATTGTAAAATAAATCATAAAAAAGAAAAGAAATAGGAAGAAGGCCCAGATCGCAAGAGCACAGTCCTTGCCCAGCCATCTCTGAGAACTCTAAAAAAAAAAACTCTGAATCAACTAAGGAAATCAAATTTTTACCCAGGGAAGTCCTGCTCTCTTTCAGCAGTTAAACCCTAGGGCCATGTCAACAATGTGTGAGGGGCACAGGGCCAGACACCTCCTACCTCCTCTTCCACAGTTCCCTCCACCTGGTTCTCCCCAAACCCTTACTATTGCTCCATAAACACAAAGGCATTCATGTCTACCTTGGAACTGTGCTTTTTCCTCAGCAATCTTCACAGCCATCTAAGAGGCCACCTCTGACCTCCACCAGTCAGAAACCAATCACCATCACCCTCCTCCGCAGGCTTGTATAATTTCTCCAAGTGCTTGTCACCATCTAAAAGATCACATACTGGTTTCTGTTTATAGCAGGTCCTGGATTTAAGACCATTTGACTTACAATTTTTGGACTTTACCCATTCTATTTTTTAGAAATACTGACTTTTCAAGAACTTTATTGTAGAACAGGCTCAGGTTAGATTTTGCCCAACCATCGGCTCAAGTGCTCTACCACCTTTAAAGCAGGTGGGGCTCAGCTGTGATATTCAGGAGGCCTTGATATTCAGGAGGCCTGGTGTGAAACTCTCACTGGGCTTAAGGGGTCATAACCCCATGGTAAGCAAAGAGGAATCTAAATTTGTTAGTGAACATCCCTTCCAATAAATCACAACCTCTGAGAGGAAAAAAGCCAAACAAAAAAAAAGGAAAGATGGGATATAAAATCAGTGGGCAACAAAATGATACCAATAAAATCTGAACTTTAAGGCTGTATCATTCTGGCCTAGTATGTCTTGGCAAACATCAAAAAGAAGTTTTCAAAGAGAATATTAGCAAACCAAAAAAATCTTTAATTTAAAGATGAAACATCATGCTTCCACTTCTGCTCAAAACAAAGTGTCAGGGACCAGATGTACCCTCCCACCTGGAAGAGCAAAGAAACCAAGATGCAACAGATGAACAGGCAAGGTTTAAGACCCCAACACCAGGCAACAGAGGACAGTGACCCCTGAGGGATGGGGGTGGAGGGCAAAAGAGTGAGCCAGCGACTGCTGGCCACAGCACTGGCAGAAGACACCCAGGTGAAGCCTGGCAGACCCTGGAGTTGCAGAGAATTACTGAGTCCAAGGAGTCCCCAGCAGCTAGAGGTCACAAGGCATAGTACCAAAGAGGAGAGAGCTACAAAGGAGAGAGCCCAGAGACATGCAGAGGAGCCAGGGGTGTACTCAGGAGAGTGCTAACCTGCACATATGTCAGGAAACTACCAGAGACAGCGGGAATAACCTGCTTAAAAAAACGTGCCTGGCATGTAAACAAATATTCCTGGGCCTGAGAAGGGAAAAGAAGGGAGGTATCAATGACTTCTTCAGTTCGAGATCTCTGTTTAAGGGTTTAGATATAAAATCTAGAATTCTGGTTTGAATGGAGAATCATTTCTCACAAAACCTATCTTTTTACTAAGAGAGGGAGAGAGGGAGAGAGGGAGGGAGGGAGGGGGAGAGAGAGAGAGAGAGAAAGAGAGATAGAGAGAGAGAGAGAGAGAGAGAGAGAGAGAGATAGAGAGAGAGAGAGTGAGTGTG
This sequence comes from Callospermophilus lateralis, assembly GCF_048772815.1. Lineage (NCBI taxonomy): Eukaryota > Metazoa > Chordata > Mammalia > Rodentia > Sciuridae > Callospermophilus > Callospermophilus lateralis. Next base: position 183,765,852 of record NC_135307.1, on the reverse strand, counting down.
TGTTTACTTACTCATTTACTAGGGTACGGGGATCAAACTCGGGCCTGGAACATACTAGGCAAGCACTCTACCACTGAGCTATATCCCAGCTCTAAAACATATTTTTTAAAATCCACTGTTGAGACTGATTTCTAACCAAGTGATGCATGAGTTCTTTCTAAATTCACCTGTCATTATAAGGGCTAAGTTCATGAACTGATTCCTGAATCACAACTTCCTTCTGGGACACCTGCAAGCTTCTCCTGCAGCAAAAGCAACAGGCAGAGCAGCAAGGAAACAACTGCATGTGGAATTTAGTTACCTGAGCCATGGAGTGAAGAATAGAAAGCTCTTCCAAAAGGCAGGTGCTGGGCAGCCCTTGCAGGCTGCTGGAGCCAGGGTTGCACAGAGCCCCAGAGATGAGGGGCCAGGGTCACTTTCAGCCCACACGCCAGGCTGTCAAACACTCCAGGTTTGCACTTTAAGTTTGTAAAGGGGGGAAGAAATCACCGTTTTGGTGTCAACTTGGGCTATGCTCCTGATATTATAAAACTATCAAGTTAAAAAAAATTAAAATGATAGGGCTGGGGTTGTGGCTCAGTGGTAGAGCACTTGCCTAGCATGCATTAGGCACTGGGTTTGATCCCCAGCACCACCTGAACAAATTAAATAAACAAAATAAAGGGATTGTGTCCATCTACAACTAAAAAAATATTTTTTTTAAAAAAATGAGGGCTTTTGATTTAAGGAGAGCAACTAAGAACTGAACAGAGGGAAAGAGCATGAGGAAAAGATTAACATTAAACTGAGACGAGTGATGGGAGGGAAAGGGAGAGAGAAGGGAAATTGCAAGGAAACGGAAGGAAACCCTCATCGTTATACGAAATCACATATATGAGGTTGTGAGGAGAAGGGGGGGAGGGAGAGAACGGAACAACAACAGATGAGGTAGAGAGGGAAGATGGGAGGGGAGAGGAGGGGGGATAGTAGGGGATAGGAAAGACAGCAGAATACAACAGTCACTAATATGGCATTATGTAAACATTGTGAATGTGTAACTGATGTGATTCTGCAATTTGTATTTGGGGTAAAAATGGAAATGCATAACTCACTTGAATCAAATGTATGAAAGATGAAAAAAATAAAAATAATAATAAAAAAAAAAAATGAGGGCTGGGATTGTAGCTCAGCAATAGAGTGCTTGCCTAGCGCGTGTGAGGCCCTGGGTTCGATACTCAACACCACATAAAAATAAAATAAAGATATTGTGTCCAACTACAACTAAAAATAAATAAATATTTTTAAAATATTTATTTAAATTTTTTTTTCCTAAATGAGGGAGGGAAAAGATAAAATAGCAGGCTAGAATGACAAACATGGAAAGGTGTGGAGTCAGAGGGAGAACACTTTCTGAAACTGATGTGCTTTTCCAGGAGTCCTCCCCACTGCCTCAGGCACACACACTGTCCACTGCTATGGGAGGGGCAGGTGGACGCCAGCACTCACGCAGCATGTTTCTGGTGCAGGGGTGTCTTGTCCCGGTGCAGGGGCGTGGTGACTACCACCTTTTGGCTGCATACTGGAGTGGACGTCAGTGAGGGGCTCTCCAGCTCTAGAGTATCCTGTTTGTTCCAGAAGTTCAAGAACTGCCAGGGAAAAGAGAACACAGGACAGGATGACCTGTGGGCCCTGGGGCCCTGGGGCCCTGGGACTGGAGGAGCAACCTTCAGAAGCCCCTCCCCATATACAGCTGCCCTAAGGCCAATACAGCTGAACAGCAAAGAGGAGCACAGGTGGACAAGAACCCATCAAGTAGCTGTATAGGCCCGGGCTCACAATCACCCAAATCATAGCTGGGACACAGTGCAGTAAAGATAAAGAAAGCTGACCATGCTTCCTTTCCAGAAGTAAAACACAGCTTTGAAATGGCCTGTGGAGGCACAGACTAAGACTCGATACAGTTATTAGTCCCTGTGAATCCTGAGACACAAGCACCCTTTGAAAATCAAATACTTGTACACGTCAGACTCAAATCTAGCTAGAACTGGCATCTGTGATCTGAAGCACATCTACACCTAAGCCCTCCCTGCCTGAGAGGTTGTCACCAGCTTAGAGAGCTACCTGTAGGTAGCCTGAGGCCCACCAGCCCAGGCAGGGTCTCCAGAGGACAGCGGCCACACTCCCATCCCTCAGGGCTACTTAAGCAGCCCAAAGCTCTTCTGTCTTCCTTCTCCACCCAGGACCCCACTCAAGAATGTGTCATGGACTGAACTATGTCCCTCTCAGGCTCACATATTGACATCCAAACCCCAGCACTTCAGAATGGGACTATACTTGGAGATGGGGACTTCAGTTTTGTTTTTCAGTACTGAAGATCAAACCTGGGCCTCATATATGCTACCGCTGACTTCTGGACCCCAGCCTGGAAATGCAAATTTTAAGAAGGTAATTAATTTTTTAAAAAGACATTAGGGTGGGCCTTCACCCATTCTAACCCAATACAATTGGTGTTCTTATAAGAAAATTATAAAATAAGGGATTTTAAGAAAAAAGACAAAAGTCACACAGTGGAGGAACGGTTAAGACAGAAAGAGACCTTAGAACCAAGGCTGCTCACACCTTGATCCTGGGCTTCTACTGAAGGAAAACACATTTCTGCCATCTAAGCCACCCAGACTATAGTACTTTAATATGACACACCTGGCAAACTGAAACAGGACTTCCCCAGGAAACACCATCAGCCACTTCGAACCATAATCTGAGCCTCAATCCCTCCAGGACAGAGGCCCATCTGCTTTATGCCACTGTTGGGCCTGAACGCCCCCACGGCCTCACAGAGGGCCAGACCCCTTGTCTCAGCCCACCAGTCAGGTTTAGGGAGTTCTGAACATGGAGCGAGGGGGGCCAGGCACACAGGACCTACCTGTCCTCCCACTGCCCCAGGGCAGCATGTAACCTAGGACACACCCAGTCTCTGAGGCCCATCCTGCCCCCACCTCTTCCAGCAATTTTACTCTTGGTCAAGGTGATAGAGGAAAGGAGTCCCAGCTCTAACACCGCTTTCCAGGAAGCTTGGGTGCCTCCCCTGACCCTTAGAAAAGACCTGGCGTCCTTCCTGGCTCCCCCAACACTCAACATATACTACAAAGCCCCTGGAGACAGACCCAGGACCTGGCTAGCTCTTTGCAAGCTCTTGATGACTCAGCATTCCCCATTTTCTACACTGTAGTTTGGTTAATTCACCTTGAGCCTGTCCCCAGTACTGACTACCTGTCATCTGCAATTCAGCTCCCTGGGGTACTGGCAAAGCTGCTGTGGAACAGGTGGTCAAAGAGCAGGATCTTCTCCCAGCAGTCATCTGCTGGTTGCTCCACCTCCTGAAAGCCCTCCTGGCTCCCCAGCTTAGATGCATGCACAGCACCACAAGCTACCTCCTTCATACCTCTTATCACAGTTGAGTCTTCCTGCCACAGTGTAAACTCCCCAAGGGCAGGGCCAAATCTGTTTCTGCACATCACTGAGTTCTGAACATGGAGCACAGGGCCAGGCATACAGCAGCTGCTCAGTGAATACTGGCTGAACAGTGCATGCTTGTGTGTCAGGCCCTGAGCCAGGGATACATACCTGGGAGGGTGAGAAGGGGAGAGTCTTTACAGGTGTGCTCTTAGGGGTGAGGCTGTTGCAGGAGTCCAAAAATGACATACTGGCACTGTTCTCTGTGACAGGGGACAAAGCCACTCGCCGCTTCTTCTGCCGCTTCAGCATGGAGGGTGGCGTGCCAATACCCAAGCCTCCCACTTCAGTGCTGGGGGAGATAGGGATCAGTTCACCCCGGCTGCTCCGGCTCAGGTCCGAGATGGTGTGGCCATCCAGGCGGTACTCTGTGACGTTTGGTGCCGAGGCAGCGGGCTGGCGGACTGGCAGTGCCTGTTGCTGCTGCTGCGGCTGTAATGATGCTTGGGGCTGCCCCGGGCTGCTGTCAACGCTGCCCCCTACAGAGGGCTCCTCGGGGAGGTCGAACTTACTCAGGTCACACCAAGCATCGGGGTCCTGGCCAGAGAGGAAGGTTAGGAATTACACTACTTTTAATACAGTACAACCATTCAGAAAGGAAGATACTTAGGAGTAAACATGGTCCCTCAGCCCCAAACCAATTATTAACATTTCCATGCATTTCCTCAAAGAGTCTTTGGTGGCACTAGGGATTGAACCCAGGACCTCGTTCGTGCATGTTAAGTGAGTGCCCTACCACTGAGCTATATCCCCAGCACTTATTTTCATAGTTACTTTTAGAAATCAAAATAGAGCAATGGAAGGGCAATCACAGTGGCCTCCTTGGGGCACTTCTAAGTAGTTTCAATCCCAACAATCCTGCTGGGGAAACAAGACTTTTCCTATTTTCAGACCAAGAAACTGGCACTGGACTTCTGAGAACAGACCCGAGTCACCTCAAGTCTTTCTACCTTTACCCAGGAAATGACAGTGCAAGCCCAAAGGCTTCTAGAGAGGGGGCTCTGCTCTGGTCTTGGAGGTGTGGCCCTCAGTGGATTCAGCCTAGCAGCATTTCTGGTCCTTGGGACTTGCTGGAGGCAGAGGAGGTTCATTCTTAAAGGTGGAAGCCAGCTCAGGGCAAGGAGACCTCAGGCCCACACCCTAATCTCAAGAAGATCCTGGAACTGACAGCATCTGATACACCAGAAGCACATCCCACAGGATTGGCCTGGAGCAGGGGGTGGCAGGTTTCTCACTGGCTGCAATTTCCCTTCAGCAACAGAGAGTAACTATGGAAAGAACCTGAGTTCTGAGCCACACAGCTCAGCCAGATTCCTGGATGATGCAAGAGGTGCAGCCCCCACTGAGGGGCTCTCCACAAAGGAGTCCAAGCCCCAGCTCATGCGGCAACCTTACACGGAGACCGGCTGCTTACCCTGAGCAGCAACAGACCACCTATCACTCCAGAAGCAGCCCTAAAGCTGGAACCTCCTGGGCCTCTCGAGGGAAACCTAACCATGTGTGTCCTGTGCTGTTAACCTGCCACTCGTCCTTGTGGACTCATGTAGTGCTCTCCTCTGGGAAGGCCTTCCCATCCCACCGGGTGATGTCCACAGGGGACAGGTGCACCGTGCACATCCTGATGCTCATAACAGAGGGCGAAAATTTCATGGTGACCAAGTCAGTGTCTTCAGGCCCTGCTCAGGGTGGTTACTCACATCGGGTCAGTAAATGGTAGTAGGATGACAGAGTGAAGGAAAAGATACAGGTCCGTGAGGAAAATGCTCCCTGCTGGGGATTCTCTGCGCCCACTGTGAGCTGCTCTGGCCAACATACCGACTCGATCAAGTCCAGGGCTTCAGAGAAGCTGGACCCCACAGCAGGGATGAGGAGGTTTGCAGCCTCCACCACCCACTTGTAGGGTAGGCTGGTTTCTGGGGGGGAGCCCTCCTGGTCTTCATGCTTGGGGAACTCCTCCAGTAGCTCTGGGGTGTGGACTCCATCCAGCTCTGCAGGGACAGGCTCCTGCTCCTTAGACACGGCAGTTGCCACAGCTTCCCCCTCACTACCCTCCTCTTCCTTTATGGTAATGGGTGCTGAGGGCCAGCTGGTCATGAGATTTTCCTGGTAGACACAAGGGTATATTTTTGTTATGAGATATAGACTATGTAGCAGTTTCCAGCTAAAAATACACAACTTCAATCTAGTAACAAGCAACTCACATGAACCCCAAATGAGAGACATTCTATAAAATAACTAGCCACACTGCACACTTCAAAAAGTATCAATGTTGTGAGACAAGAAGGCTAATGAAAGCAACAGAACAGCTAAATACACAGTCCCAGAATGAATATGGGAAAGGGTGGCACATGGACTGTGCATGAGGTAAAAGTCCAGAATCAATGTCAAAGTCCCTGAACTGATTGAAGCTATACTATGGCTTCATACTACTGTAAGTGAATGGTTTTGGGTTTTTTTTTTTTTCTCGGGTTGGGGTATGCAGACGGATCAGAGATTGAATTCAGGGACACCTGACCACTGAGCCACATCCTCTATTTTGTATTTTATTTAGAAACAGGGTCTCACTGAGTTGCTTAGGTCCTCGCTAAGTTGCCGAGGCTGGCTTTCAATTCGTGATCCTCCTGCCTCAGCCTCCTGAGCTGCTGAGATTACAAGCATATGCTATTTATGTGCCCAGCTTCTATTTCATCTTTTGTATGGCAAGTTTGTGACACAGTTGTCGTCATACTGTTATGCTCTTTCACATGAATTTATATTCATTTCCTACCTCATTATAAGCTTATTATTGATAGTTTCTCATAACTGGTTAAGTCTATCATGATCTTAAGAAAATAATTGTGCAAGGATTTGTGATTGTGCTTTTAAGGAAAAAAAAAAACCTATCTAATAACAATACATCCTTAAGTATGTGAAATCTAGGGGTTAAAATAATTCAATCCAGGAGAATGAGCAGAAGTACAGGGTACCAAGGGTAGCCAAGCATTAGCAACTATCAAAGATGAAGTTGAATGCTGGGTAAATGGTGGTTCACAGTACTCTTCTTGATTCTACAATAAAAATTCTGGAAAAAGAAAAAAATGGCATATGTGATTAACCAAGGCCATGTGGAGAACAAGGAGCAGGATGCCACATTAATAGGGAACCAATGAGGCTAGGCAGAGAGCACAGGCCCTAGATTCAGAAACAGCTTTGCCCCTGAATAGCTGACCTTGGGCAAGTAGTGTGACCTCGATGCCTGTAAAATGAAGACACCAAGGTTCTCCACGAAAGGACATTATGCAGATCAGCAAGGACGCTTAAAGTTCTTGATTGAAATGGTAGCTGTTAATTTCACTGCTGTCAAGTGAATGCATGACACAGAAAAAAAGAGAAGACAGATAACAGGTCAGATTAAAAACTTTTAAATGCTATCTATAATGGGGCAGATGAGATGCCAAAAACACTGTTTAAAAACTGCCATCAAGACACCATCACTTAGGGTCAAGCACACACCTGCAATCCCACTGGCTTGGGAGACTAAGGCATGAGGATTACAAATTCAAGGCCAGCCTGGGCAACTTAGTGAAACCCTCTGCAACTTAACAAAATGCTGTTTCAAAATAAACAATAAAAAGGACTGGGGATGTAGCTCAGTAGTAAAGTACCCTTCAGTTCAATCCATTATCAAAAACAAAACAAAACAAAAAACTAAAAGAACAGGGCTGGGGGGTTGTGGCTCAGCAGTAGAGCACTCGCCTAGCACGTGCAAGGCCCTGGGTTCAATCCTCAGCACCACATAAAAATAAATAAATAAATAGGGCTGGGGATGTGGCTCAAGTGGTAGCGCGCTCGCCAGGCATGCGTGCAGCCCGGGTTCGATCCTCAGCACCACATACAAACAAAAGATGTTGTGTCTGCCGAAAACTAAAAAATAAATATTAAAATTCTCTTTCTCTTAAAAAAAAAAAAAAATTTAAAAATAAAAATAAATAAATAAATAAAAGTATTGTGTCCAATTGCAACTAAAAAATAAATATTGAAAAAAAAAAAGAAGAACAAGAACAAGAACACCACTTAGGAAACCAGTTTTGTAGCTTCTATAAAGTTAGGAAAATACTTACTATATTTATATAAAAGGAACGGAAACTTATTCAAGCAAAAACCTATACCCAGAGCTAAGAATATAGCTCAGAGGCAGAGCAATTGCCTACCATACGCAAAGCCCTGGGTTCAACAAACAGCACAACAAAAACCAAAAACCCATAAAGGGATGTTTCTAGTAACTTTATTTGTAAACACTACCTGAAAAAAATGTCCCTCAGCTGGTAAATTGATAAACTGCAGTACATCCCTACAACAGAATATTACTCATCAATATAAGGGAATACTACAGATAAACACAACAACATGGATAATTCCTAAATATATTATGCCAAGTGAAAAAGTACCACAAGAGAGCTGACTATGTATATGGTTCCATGTGTACAACCTCCTTATAAAGGCAAAATTACAAACAATAGGCAGATGGCTTCAGAGGACCAGATCAGAGAGAGTGGGCAACTACACTTTGGACTTGGGGTTGATAAAATGTTTAGTATTGATTGTGCTGATGACTACGTGTAACTACATACACTATCAAAAACAGCAGAACTTGGGGCTGGGGATGTGGCTCAAGTGGTAGCACGCTCGCCTGGCATGCGTGCGGCCCGGGTTCGATCCTCAGCACCACATACAAACAAAGATGTTGTGTCCGCCGAAAACTAAAAAATAAAATATTAAAATTCTCTCTCTCACTCTCTCTTAAAAAAAAAAAAAAACAGCAGAACTCTCAACTCAGGGTGACTTGATGTCTGTTTTACCTTTCTAACCTTTATAAAATAAATAGATGAGGAAGCTACCAACACAATGGGAAATTTACTACAAGATAAAGGGATAGAATTTTAATATATAGAATAAATACATTTGAAATCAATAAGAAATAAGACAAACCATAATAGGTATGGTGGCGAAGGCCTGTAACCCTTATAACTCAAGAGGCTGAGGCAGGAGGACCACAAGTTTGAGGCCAACCTCAGCAACCCTTTTTATTTTAAATTTTGAGACAGGGTCTTGTTAGGTTGCCCAGATTGACCTTGAATTTGCCATCTTCCTCCCTTGGCACCCTGAGTAGCTGGGATTATAGGCGTGTATCACTGCACTGGGCTCCATTTTGTCCTTATGGTGACAATGTGGGACTGGTTGTTTCACACATTGTTGTTAGTGCTGACTGTGGTGGCATAATATACATGCCAGTCTTATGTGCACCAAAAAACATTATCATTGCTTATTTTTGAGTTTTTTTTTTTTAATCTCCTCCCCCTTTGTTAAGACATAATTGACAGGTCTGGGGGTGTGGCCAAACTATTAGAGCACTTGCTTATGATGAGCTAGGTCCTGGGTTCAGTCCCCAGCACTGCAAAAACAAGCAAACAAAAAGTCATAATTAAAAAATACAAATCACATATATTTATCTGTCTACAATGGAATATTTGTGTGGCATATAAGCTTTTATATGTATACACGTAATGTAATGTTTTGACTAGTGAGGGTGACTGTTTTCGCTTAATGTGTTCATTTGCCTTGACTTGCTTTTTGTTTCTTTTTTCTTTTTTTGATTCTGGGGATTGAACCCAGGGTGCTTTACCACTGAGGTGTGGGACGAAGGTATATTAACATGTGCATATATTGGTTTTGTTTTTAAATTTTAAATGTAAAGCTTTAAGGTTTCATTTATATGACTGTCCAGAAAAGGCAAAATTACAGAGAGGAAAAACAGATTAGGAAGTTAGGGATAGGAAAAAGGCCAACCAACAGCAGCACAGAGAATTCGGTCTCAATTGTGGTGGAAACTAAACATGACTGCATGCTTTTTTTTTTTTTTGCTTTGTTTTTCTCTTTTTTTAACTGCAAAAATGCTTTCAATCTTAGGACTAGAAAGAGCAACAGGTAAGAAGGAGCTGCTAATGAGGACAGGAGACTGAGAACGCCCCTTCCGCAGCCTAAGTTTCAGTCTCCACACCAGACAGCTCTGTTCTCCTTCGCCTATAGGCACAAAAATATGTGTGGATGTCTATTATAAGAAAAGGTCCTAGAAACACAGGCCACATTGAACCCTGTAGCAGAACCTGGATAACTGATGTAGATAAGGTGTTCTATGAGATGGTATCAGATATACGTGAAATGAAACAAACTGGAGGTGAAGCCAAGGCTGGGCTATGGTACAGCCATCTCACCTGGCCTTCTGCAGGCTGGGCACTCTGGTGGCTGTCCTTGTCTTCGAGCTCCAGCAACAAGTACACAGGAGGTTTGCAGTCTTTGGAGTCACTGAGGAAGCCTCCCGTGTCCACCTTCCTTTTGATGGTGGAATTCCAGTGATTCTTCACGGCATTGTCTGTCCTGCAGGGGAAAACCAAGGACCTCTGAACCCCGAGCTCTTGGCTGGTGCACCCTGAGGCACACTGCAATTTCCCTGAACTGAGTTTCACTTCTGTACATGAAGGTATATCTGGATGAACTCTAAGGTGTCACAGCTCTAAGGCAATGTCTGCTTCTAGCCCTCAAGAATTTCCACCCATCTTTATGAAGTAAACAAAATGTATTATTTAGGCTCTGTCAAAATGGCAAAATCTAAAATATATTTGCAACTCTTATTCCCCCCAACCCCTGGGCCATTTTGAATCTGCAAAAACCATAAGCAAACTACTGACTACTGACCCCTGACATCAGTCTCACAATCACGTTGCATGCAAGCCTTGTTCAGCTCACAGACTTATGAATGGTCAGAGAGGGTACAAAGACCACTTACTGTCTACCTCTGAGCCTCTTTATCTAAAAAAAATATACTTTTCATGTTCCATCACTAATGGATGATGAGGACACATCAGCAGAGGTATAAATAGTATACAGAGGAGGATGATAGAGGAAAAGCACAGAGCAGGACAGGGTTAGTACAACCAGCATGCAGAAGTACAGAAGCACACAGCATGCACTGTAGAGACACAGGACACTGTGGTGCACAGGCGAGTGGTGCACGTGGCAGTCCAGCTGTGCCGCAGTGTCCCAGCAGCGCAGAGCACTGCCTTCTTCGGGTTCTGAGCAGAGTGCTTTTCCGCTGAGATGTGACCAGAAGAGAGTAACAGCTTAACTGAGCAAGAAGTCTAAGGAGGGTCTGTATCTCTGGCCATTCGTGCTCTGGCCCTACAGGACAGTGCTGGCTGGGCAGCATGTGGGGCATGGGATGCTGGTGCTTCGCCCAGATCCCCCAAGTGTACAGTACACCCAGCCCCCAGCAGCTGTTTTGCTGCCAACAGCTTCTACCTATGACTTTTTCTCTAGAGAATGGCCTTGGAAGACAACCAGAGATGTCCAGGAGCTACCAAACCCCTGCATGCACACACACCCCTACTGTTCATGTGCCCCACCCGCACACCTTGGCCTCGTTCAGGCCAAGACCAGACTTTACCAGAGACCCCACTCTTGCTCCACGCTTTCCCTGTTCTTCTCCACTTTTTCCCTAACAAGTGACAGCCTTTCCTTAGTAAATTCCTTGTACTTGCATCTCTGTCTCTGGTTCCTGACCACTAGAAAACCCAAACTACAACATCTCCCAAGCCCTCCCACCCACCAGGTCAGAGTCCAGGGTGCTCCAAACTCATGCCTCTGCTCACAGGTATTTATGAAGCACCCATGGTACACCGAGAATCATTCCAGTTACTGGGGATACACCAGCCAATGAGACTGAATGGTTGCCATTTCGTCTCTTCTAGTGGAGGAGATAGGCATTAAATCTACCTGCAATTACGGTAGAATTCCTTGGAAGAAAGGTAGAGCACTGCACCACACAGAGGTCACCAGGACCTGACCAGTTTTGGAAGGACAGAGAAAACTTCACTAAAGAAGTAATACCCCTACCCTGCTGAGAATGAAGGACAAGAACCCAGGAGCCACACAGCAGGGACAAGGCGGCAGGGTCCTCCAGGCCCACAGAGCAGCAGAGTTGTCAGGAAGAGTTTATGGTGTTTGAGGGATTGAGAGAGAGAGAGAGAGAGAGAGAGAGAGAGAGAGGGGCGCTAAGGACTACCACGTGACTAAGGGTGCCGACAGATCAAGGCGAGGTTAGTGGCATCTGCAAGGCCAACCAGGTTATTTAGCGTAAGAGGCCTGCATCTCCAACCTAAGTATATCGCCCCCAAAAGACGATATACTCAGGCACTGAATTATGAAAACAAAATTCCTGACTTCAGGAGAAAAATGACCTGGAACTTTGTTTCCTCTCCCTCCCAGGACTTTACTGCCATGACAAAGAAAGGAACCAGAATGAAACAAAATACAATATGGCAAAAATGCCCAAGAATGAGACCAGGGTAGAAGACAGCAGCAAACAGACCTTTACAAGTCCCTGCAAGCAGAAGGAAGGTTTATTCTCAAGGAAGAAATGATTGGGCACCCTGGCCACAGCCAAGGGCTGGGATGATGCACCAGGGTGAAACTGGGACTGAATGAAAATCCTAACACTGGAGGGGAGACCCCTATACCTTCCCCATCTCTTGATCTAGAATTTCCACCAGTCTCTGGAGCTCTAGGGCATCAATCTGAAGAACTCATGCATCTCTATAAGGCCAGTGGATACTCAGTCACTCCGTGACGCAGAGCCCACCAGCAGATAAGCACAGCCTGTGTGCAGTGGGCTTCCAAACCACTTTTAACAACTGGTTCCTGAAGATTAATAGCCAGTCAAGGATCAGCGGACTTTCAAAGAAGCCTCCAAAATGAAATGAAAACTAGCAAAACAAAAAGAAACACAGGAAAAGCAGACAATGCAGGAAGGGAGCAGTATTTTCAAAAAACATAACACCAATTGTAAAATAAGTTGTTACAAATACAAAATAAAAACAGGGCCAGAAAATGAAAACAAAAGTACCAGGTGTGGTGGCTTGGGAGGAACACGAGTTCAAAGCCAGCCTCAGCAATGCGAGGTGCTTAGCAACTCAGTGGGACCCTGTCTCTAAATAAAATACAAAATAGGGCTAGGGGTGTGGCTCAGCAGTTGAGTGCCTGAGTTCAATCTCCAGTATAAAAAAAGTAAACAAAAGTGTGACTTTATAAGACTTCTTGATCAGAATGATTTCCAAAGAAGGATTTGGAAAGAAAGAACAAAACATACACACAATGGACTATTACTCAGCTATAAAGAAGAATGAGATTAGGGCATTTTCCAGTAAACAAATGGAACTGGAGAACACTATGGTGAGTGGAATAAGCCAGTCCCAAAAAACCAAAGGTAAATGTTGTCTCTGATACATGGATGTTAACACACAAGAGAGGGTGAGGAGGGGAAGAATAGAAGTCTACTGGATTAGACAAAGGGGAATGAAGGGAAGTGGGCAGGGAGGGGAATAGGAAGGACAGTAGAGTTAATCATGACATAACTTTCCTATCCTTCCTTGTATTTGAATACATGATAAGGGTAACTCTGCATCATGTACAACCACAAAAATAGGATCCTCATTAGGATAAGCCACAATCCACTGGATGGATAATATGCCAAAGTACACTCTACTCTGTCATGTATGTCTAAAAAGAATAAAAATAACAATGGTAATTATAAAAGCCACAATTATTAAAAACCTCATAATACGGTCGTTACGAGGTTTCAAGTGGTGCTCATGAATTTCTTTATTCCTAAAATATTCTCAAAGGAGTTTACTATCATATTCATTTTATAGATAAGGAAAATATATAGAGAGATTTGTTGTTTTGTAATGCTGGGGATTGAACCAGATTCTTATGCTTGTTAGGCAAGAGCTGGACAACTGAGCAACATCCCACCAGCTAAATGAGGACATTTAAAATACAGGAAAGGAGGAAGAGTAGAACTCAGTTTTATTATACCTTATTGCTTTTTCTGTAAAAGATTTCTACATGTCTTTGGGAGATATATTTCCTGAGCTGAGCTGAGCTGAGCTCTCCTTTCTCTGCTTCCTAACCATCAAGTCTAGAGCCACTTCCCTCCCCCACACTCTTTTGCCACAATACTCTGCCTCACCTGGAGCCCCAGGGGATGGAGCTAGCTTCCTATGGTCTGAGACTTCTGAAACTGTGAACCCCCAAATAAACTTTTCCTGCTTTAAAATTGTTTTTGTTAGATCTTCCAGTCACAATAGCAAAAAAAAGTGACTAGAACAAATGCTTTCAATATTCTGAAGGAAATTATTTCCAAACTCTGTATTCATCCAAGCTATCAGTCAAACGTGAGGTAGAATGGAGACACCTTTGGCCATGCCATTACCAAAAATTTACCTTCCTTGTACTTATCTCAGGATCCTAATAAAGAATGTGCTTCACCAAAACAAGGAAGGAAATAAAGAAAGAGGAGGGAGCTAACAACAGGAGGGAGGCAAAGGAATGCTCCAAGGTCACAACAGGGCAGGATTCCTGGAAAGAAACTGGCAAATGGAAAAGCAAAGATAAATCCATGATTGGTTCTCTGAAGAAAACAGTAAAAAATATTGCCTGATTCATTCTAAGCATTTGAAAAATAGCACTTATGGATACTCTAAGGACATGATGGGCCACTAAGAAACACACAAGAGCTATAAGACTTAGAAACTGTGTAAATCAAAAAACAAGGCAAACATTAACTCCAAGAAAAGCAAATGTCAGAGAAGAAGGAAACACCTTAGATATTAGAATACTATAAGCACTTTGTCTTTAAGTAAAAATTTCCATAGTATACTGGGGCAACAGGGAGGTTTGAAGGGTAGGAAAGTCTAAGAAATCTAAATTTTCTCCTATAGCTGAAAACCAAGATTCAAAAAGAAACAACATATCGTTAATAAATGTAGAAGTAAAAACCAGAAGTAAAAAAAGATATGTTTCAGTAGAAGGTGGAGAAAGAACTGAAGTTTCTCATTACAACCTTCCAGTGGATTGTAGTACAAACTGATTTCTGGCTGTGGCCTCCCTTGGTACTGTCTGTCTTTCTAAGATCAGGAAGCCTGGGGGACGCACTTTTTCTCCTGACAATGATGCCTCTGGGCTACCTGGAGAAAAGGCTGGATGGAAAGTACAGAACAGAGTATAGGACCGCAGTACACTCAAGGAAGCACGGGCCTTGCCTCCTGGACCATCACCCTGCCTGCACCAGTCCCTAAGCCTCCAGAAGGCAGCTCACCTCCCCGGCAGCATCTTGGCAATCTCAGCCCATCGGTTGCCCAGCACCTTGTGGGCCTCACAAATGATGCGGTCCTCTTCCTCGGTCCAGCAGGACTTCTTCACCTCAGGGTTGAGGTGGTTGTGCCAGCGCTCCCGGCACTGCTTTCCCAGCCGGCCCTTCAGGTGCTTGGCAATCAGCGTCCACTTCTTTGTGCCATACTTCTTGACCAGCTCAATGACCTTGGAGAAGAGTCTCTGTGAACCAGCAGGACCAGCACTTCCCTCACCCACTCTTCAGTATCTTTACATCCACATGAGCCTCACTGTGGCTGTTGAGAGGCACCACTGGCCGCACCCCCCCTCAAGTATCATGGGAGTTAATGGGGATGCTGCTCAGAGGACTTTGTGTAGTCCATGTGACTGAGTCCATGTCCCTGTCAGTTATGGCCTAAATAAACCAAAGAAAGGAAAAGGATCCCCAAGGTCCTCCTGCCTTCCTCCTCAGAGCTCAAGCCAGCCTACAAGGCTCCAACCCACAGTACCCAAGGATCTCTGCCACTGCAGAGCTATGTGAACTAAGTGTAGGAGACATGTCTTCCTCCTGCCAGACATACCTCAGGTGCCACAATCCCCTGCAGCACTTCTGTGGAGATCAAGAGGGTAGAACCCCAAGGCACAACTAACTATGGCTTGATTTCAGTTCCCAACTGCCTCTCAGTCAGGCCCCGTGGCTCAGAACACAAACCACAACAAATGTAGCCACCAGAATCAGACCAGGCCCCTCACAAATTCTCTCTATATACATTCTCATGTACACATAGGTCACAGCACACTAAGAAAGACAGACCCTTCTGGGCAAAGGGATTTGGGTGAGAATTATTCAAATCTATTTCTGTGTAGTTTAAACATTTAGAGCAACCACACATTACTTGATTAAAGAGGAAAAAAAAGGAGCTGAACTTGGTAGTGCATGCCTGTAATCCCAATGAAAAAAGCTGAGAAAGGAGGACTGCAAGTTTGAGGCCAGCTGGGCAACTTAGCAAGACCCTCCAAAATTCGGTAAAACCTTTTTCAAAATAAAAAAATAAAAAGGACTGGGGATATAGTTCAGTGGTAAAGCACCCCGGGTTCAATCTTAGTACCAGAAAAAAGAAAGGATTCTAAAAGCAATTTTAACATATCTAGCTTCCTTCTCCTTCCTGCTTTCTTTGGGTGCTGTACCTACAACCACGGAATGGAATCTCTGGACTGACGTGGGGGAGAAGACCCAGATGAGGAACTCCCAAAAAACAGCCCAGGACGGTCATGGAGCTGCCCTTCCTAGGGTGAACAAATCCTCAACCCTCTTTGAGCCTTGGGTCTCCCCACTTATAAAATGGGACTGAGAGTTCATCTTCTGCCCATCTCAAAGGACTATGGTGCTCCCAACAAACAAGGCACCCCAGAAGCTCTGAGCTCCTTTACATCACAATAAAGGAGATCAGCAACCACTGCCTGCTGAGCAAGCCCCTCATGCACATCACCTGTTCACTGTTACAGCAGGTACGGCAGCTGTTTCCTTTCATGAATGGGAAAAAGTCGGGTAACTCATCCAGCAGCCCTGAGCCCATATGTAAGGAGTGAGGAGATTTAGACACTCTGAGGCTCTGAGCCTTGGGGCCAGAGCTGGATAGTATGGCCCAGTTCAGACTGACAAACAGGATGAGTCACATCCACCGTTTAAGTGGACACCCCTGCCACCAGGCAGGGCAGCCTCACAATGCCCAGATCACTGGAGGTGAGTAAAGTCCCACCCTCTGTGCAGCGCCAAGTCAATAGTTACCTTCTGGTCTTCCTCTTTGGTCCATGGCCCTTTGACAAGGTCTGGATTCAAAACCCTCAGCCATCGGTACTGGCATTGCTGGTCCGTGCGGTTCTGGGAAGGGAACAGGAACCTGTGAAAACTTCTAGGATAACTGGACTCTGGCTGAACACTGGGCTCAGGGCCCTGGGGCCTCAGGTGGGTGCACTTACCCCAAGCACCCATCACATGCTACACTCCCACATGACAGAACATGGGTGCTTTCCCTTTACTATAAAGCAGGATGAACTCAGGCCCCTGTGGAAAGCCACTTCCTACCACCTAAGCACAGAGGACCCTTCTACAGAAGCTTTGTGGGGCATGAAGGAATCCCTGTTTTCTGGGGAAGCATGTTTATTCCTTGAAATGTTCAGATAACCTACAAGACAGGGAGCTGAAGGGGGAGAGGGCTCTGCTGACTCTGCCCCTGAGCTGTCTGAGGAACCCCAACCGTCACCCAGATGGGAGCTACAGTGATACTCCTGCCTCCAGTCACCTACAGCCTGGGTGTTAGGGGTGCCAGCGGGGGCCCCTCATCCTCAGGGGGCTCTAAATGTTCAGATGTGGAGGGACTAGCCAGCTCTTCAGGGCCCCCACTGTGAAATCTGCTGCAAGTATCACTTCCCCTCTGTAGAGAAAATGAAGCATCTATTCTCTCCAGTTTTGCAAGAAGAAATGCAAATAGGCCATCAACCACATACTGCAAATGTCTCTGAGCCTAAAGGCTCCCAGGCATGCTGAAGTAGCTGAGAAACATTTCTGGTAGGCTTCCTCAAACCGGTATGGGAAGAAAAGTCCTGGGACACACTGGTTACCCAGACCCTTGTCCTACAAAGGGGCTCCAGAGAGGCCTACTCACGGGAAAGTGGCTGGCCAAGAACTTCCAGTCTTGCTGTCCAAACTGCCTCACCAGAGCCCTCAGCTGCTCATCCTGCCAATGAAAGGAAGACCAGCTCATATGTACAGGAAGTCTCGCAGCCACCCCTGATACAGCCTCTTTTATCCACTCTTGAAGTGAGCACTTACTCTGTGCCAGATGCTAGTCACAGCAATAGCCAGCAACAAATCTGACAGGAGCTCATAAGGCTTACAATCTAGAAGGAGGCAGATGCTAATCAAACTGCCCATAATGCCCCCCTTCTCTATACAGGGGTATAGTGATTGCCTAACCAGGAAGACCAAGGGAAGGTTCCAAAGAAATGCAGTATAGCTGGAATGCAAAATGGTTCTAGAAGGGATGGCAGGAGCCAGACCACAGGTAGAATTTAGGCCTCTACCTCCTAAAGCCACTGGTACAATTTGGGCAATGCACAGTTAAGGTTCCATGTGCTTGTTACAAAGTTCCCTTTGGCTGCTGCAGAAGGAAAAGAGTTGAAAGAAGGCAGAGTGTATATGAAAGCCCTTATCATACCAAGACCAGATTTTATGGCAGAATCAAAAGTAGCTGAAAGGATAGGCTGGGGATAGAGCTCAGTTGGTAGAGTGCTTGCCTTGCATGCCCAAGGCCCTGGGTTTGATCCCCAGCGCGCGCGCGCGCGCGCACACACACACACACACACACACACACACACACAAAGTAGCTGGAAGGCAAAACAGAAGCTGTCAAAATATTCTTCGGCCAGGAATGGTGGCACACAGCTATAATCCCAGCAGCTTGAGAGGCTGAGGAAGAGAATCTCGAGTTCAAAGCCAGGCTCAGCAAAAGTGAGGCACTAAGCAACTCAGTGTCTCTAAATAAAATACAAAATAGGGCTGGGGATGTTGCTCAGTAATTGAGGGCTCCCGAGTTCAATCCCTGGTACTCCAGAAAATTAACATTGATTCACACAACATGAATCTCAGTATCATGATGATGAGTCAAAGAAGTCAGACATAAAAAGATGCTATATAATTACATGCATGTGAAATTCTAGAAAACATAATCTAAGCTAAAGGGACAAAAAGGTAGTCAGTTGTTGACTGAGGCCAGTGGGGGAGGGAGAGCTATTGGGGGTAATGGAAATATTCTAAAACATGATAATACTAGTAGATTCATGGCAGTAATGTAAGTACCTGTGGAAACTCATTGAATTGTATTTAAAAGGCTGTGGTTGTTTTTACAAGAAGCATTCCTCAAATTGATTTTTAAAAAAAAAATCTTCCAAGAGTGGTAGTACACACCTATAATAATTGCAGAGACTTGGAAGGTTGAGGCAGGAGAATTCCAAGTTCTAGGCCAGCCTCAGCAACTTAGTGAGACCCCGTCTCAAAATAAAAAATAAAAAGGACTGGGGATGCAGATCAGTGGTAAAGCACCCCTGGTTCAATCCTCTGTACCTCTCAACCAAAAAAAGAATTAAATAAAACCTCCCATGGCTCCAAACTGCAAACTCCCAGAGTTTCTGAGCCCCAAATTCAAGGCCCTCTAGGAACTGATCTCTTTTCACCTACCTCACTCAACACTTCCCCTTCAAAAGCCTGTCACTCCAGAATTGGACTCCTGAACTCACTTTTCTTTATCCACAACCATTTCCTACTCTGACTTACCCAGTTTTTTCCAGTTTGTCTTCCCTCACAAATGAATTTCCAAATCCTCACCCTGAGCTCAAAGGTCACTTTCAAGCACTCCCTAACCTCTCAGGGAGCTGTAATTTCTCCTTTGAAAGGTACAACATCCCCTCATCCAACAATCAGCAAGTACCTCCAAGTGCTAGGAGCCTCACTCAGTGTGAAACAGAGGGGAAACTCCCCCGGTGAGCAGCAGCTGAACACTGGCCCTGCCCACAGGGATGACTACAGTCTCCTCTCCAGCCCAGGGGTAGTGCTGCCCTGAGGCAGGAACAGAAAGGCATGTTTAGTATTTGAAGAAACATCTTGGAGGATTGAAAAGGGATTTATACCTCATATAGAAAAAGATTTTTGTTGGCTGGTTGGTTTGTATAAGAGGAACAACTATGTTGCCTGGTCTGGCCTCAAACTCCTGATCTCAAGTGATCCCCCATCCTCAAGAGTAACAGGGATTACAGGCCTCGGACACCATGCCAGCCTTATAAAGCAAATTTTAAACTAACAAACAAACAGGCCTACAACTAAACACATCAAGGAAAACAGAAGTGGAATAAAAAGACAAGAACAGGAGTCTAAAATGGAACAACCAGTTAAGGAAAAGGTCTGCTGTAGCGTACTGCTCAGTGATAGGGTATGTGCTTAGTGTGCCCCTAGTTTCAAATCCCAATACCCACCGCCCCTCCCCCCGCAAAAAAAAGGAAAGTTAAAAGAAAAGGTATGGTGGTTTCTATAAAGTTAAACCAATACCCAATATATGAACACTATTAATCTTCCAAGAGGAATCAAAACACACATTCACAAGCAAAAAACAAAACAAACAAAACTTATGCAAGAATCTTCATATAAACATTATCCACAATTAGCAAAAACTACAAAAGTCCAAACAGCCACAAACAGGTAAAATGTACATGCAAATTGGGCGCGGTGGCACACTCCCATAATCTCAGCGGCTCTGGAGGCTAAGGCAGGAGTATCACAGCTTCTTTTTTTTTTTTTAAGAGGGTGGGAGAGAGAGAGAGAATTTTTTAATATTTATTTTTTTTTAGTTCTCGGCGGACACAACATCTTTGTTTGTGTGTGGTGCTGAGGATTGAACCCAGGCTGCACGCATGCCAGGGGAGCGCGCTACCGTGTGAGCCACATCCCCAGCCCAGGAGTATCACAACTTCTAAGCAGCCTCAGCAAAAGGGAGGCACCAAGCAATTCACTGAGACCCTGTCTCTAAATAACATACAAAATAGGGCTGGGGTTGTGGCTCTGTGATTGAGTACTCCTGAGTTTAATCCCTGGTAATTAAAAAAACAAAAAAGTTCACACAAATAATGGAAGTTACCCAGTAATAAAAATGGATAAACTACTCAATCATGCAACATTGTGCTGAGCAAAATAAGCTAGATACAAGCCAGGCACAGTGGTGTATACCTGTAATCCCAGCTACTCAGGAGGCTAAGGAGAAAAGATTGTAAATTCAAGGCCAGCCTTAGCAATTTAGCAAGGTCCTAAGCAATTTAGCAAGATCCTGAGATCCCATCTCAAATAAAATATAAAAAGGACTGGATACATGGTTCAGTTGCTAAAGAGCCCTGGGGTACAATCCCTGGTACAAAAAAAAAGAGAGAGAGAAAGAAACTGTAACATGTTTGAGCCCAGCCTTGGTAACTTAGTGAGATCCTGTCTAAAAATATAAAGGGCTGTGGGTGTAACTCAGTGGTAAAGCACCCCTGGGTTCAATACTGACTACTAGGGGAGAAAAAGTCAGATACAAAAGAATACAACTGTGTGATTCCATTTATAGGATGTTCAAGCATAGGCACAAACTCAGATATTAGATCAGTAATTGCCTGATCACAAAATGACACAAGATAACTTTTGGGATAATAAGGGTGGTGTTTACGTGAGTATGTATTTACCAATACCAGTCAAATTGTTTAATTTAAAAGGTGCACCTGGAGTGGGGGTGGTGTATCTCAGTGGTAGAACACTTGCTTAGCACACAAGAGGCCCTGGTTCCATCCTGACCCACCAACCAAAAAAAAAAAAAAAAGACAAACAAGAACAATTATTCAATTATATACAATGTGCTTAGTATACATAGGCCCTAGTTTCAACCATCAGTACCAAAAAAACCCACAAAGAAATAAAAAGAAAAGGCCTGACATTTCTATAAAAACCAAACCTTCACCCACCCAATGAAATTATTTATGAATCTAAGCAGAATAAAAACACATCCCTCCAAAAAAAACTTATGCAAGACTCTTCATTTGATTATATACAAATTATACTTCATTAACACAAATAATAAATTATACTTTCAATACTTCTTTTAAAGAATAAAAAATATATCTAGTAGAAAATCAATTCAGAGCTTCATGTTATAAGATTCAATATGATTGGGGCTGGGGATGTGGCTCAAGCGGTAGCGCGCTCGCCTGGCATGCGTGCGGCCCGGGTTCGATCCTCAGCACCACATACAAACAAAGATGTTGTGTCCGCCGAGAACTAAAATAAATAAATATTAAAAAAAAAAAAAAAAGATTCAATATGATTAATTTAAAAAATAAAGAGGGGGTGGTAGATTTGGCAGGTGCTCCTGCATTCCAAAGGTGCTGTGTCGGATGTTCCTACCAAACCTCATGAGAAAATTTATATTTGTGAGGTATGAAGAGGTGATTAGGTCATGTCTCTGTCCTAATAAGTGGATTAATTCATTCATTCATGGATAAATGAATCAATGGGCTAACATCTTGATAGTAGCTCTGTCAAAAAAAAAATCTTTTTTTTTTCCAGCACTGGGGATTGAACCCAGGGGTGGTACCACCCCTGTCCTTTTTTCTTTTTCTATTTTGAGACAGCATCTCGATAAGTTGCCCAGGCTGGCCTTGAACTTGCAAGCCTTCTATCTCAGCCTCCTGAGTCAATGGGATTACAGGTGTGCACTGTCAGTCTTGCCCAACTGACTGTCTCTTGTATGAGGCCCTTCTCTTGCCATGTGAATGCCCTACACTACCTCAGGGCAAGCAAAGTCCCCATCAGCAAGAAGCCTTCACCAGCTACAACCAATCATCCTCAATCTCCAAGCTTCTAGAATGGTGAGATCAACAAATCCGTATTTGTAAATTACCCAAAGAGTACCAGGCAAGGTGGTGGATGTCTGCAGTCCCAGAAACACAGGAGGCTGAAGCAGGAGAATTCCAAGTTCAAGACCCTAAGCAACTCAGAGAGACTGGCTCAAAATTACAAAAAAAAAAAAAAAAAAAAAAGAGGATGCTCAGTGGTAAAGCATTCCTGGGTTCAATCCCAAGTACGGGGGGGGGGGGGGGGGAGGATAATAAGGATAATAAGCACAATCAATATCCATAATACACATAATGCAGGATACACCAGACTTTCAGGCAACACAAAAGGAACTATTGGCCCTGAGGTCTGAAACACATACCCCACCCACTCCATCCTCATAAAAGACTGCCCAAGAATGCTCTGAGAAGAGGTAAAGGGGAGAAGCAGAGGACCCACCCACTTCTTCCACTGGCTCTTCCTCTTCATCCCATCAGTGGGGACATCAGGTAGAAAACCCCGGCTCAGCTGTCTGGCCAGGCACCCAGCTGCCATCAACCCTCTTCTTCCCAGCTCTAAGGAGTTGCTATGGCACTCACCTCCTCATGGGTCCATTTAACCTTGCACTTGCTGTCTTTCTGCTCCAGAACGTCTGAGTCAATGTCCTGGTAGTGCAGCTCATCAAGCTCCTCACTGCAGGAAGAGTGAGCTAAAGGTCAAGGACAGTGTCCACAAGCTTTTACATCACGAATGGACTGTGTGCCCAGCAGCCAGACAACTCTAGAGAAAGGTTTGGGGAGGCAGCCTTTTACTTACTCTGCTTTTTAAAAAGTAGGTACACTTTTACCTTCCTCTCTTTAAAAATTTTTTTAATGAAATAAGGTTGTGGTTTGCTTTATTTTCTTCCTTATTCTTTATTTTCAGGAACACTCTAATGATTTCAAAAGCTACAAGAAAATAATTAAGGGCTGGAGATGAAGTTTATTGGTAGAGTGTTTGCCAAGCATGTGTGAAGGCTGGGTTTGACTCCCAGCACCACCAAAAAATAAAAGAATTTCATGATATTCAAAACCAGATTCCTAGTTGAACATGGGGTTGCATACCTATAATCCTATTGACTCAGGGCACTGAGGCAGGAGGATCACAAGTTCCAGAGCAGCCTGAGCAATTTAGGAAGACCCTATCTAGAAATAAAAAATAAAAAGGGCTGGGGATGTGTGGCTCAGTAACAGAACACCCTTGGTTCAATTTCCAGTAACACACAAACATGATTTCCAGTCAATATTTTCTTTTCAATGAATTTATATTTGCAATGGATATTTTAAAGATAATGTATACAGGGGCTGGGATTGTGGCTCAGCTGTAGAGCACTCCCCTAACATGGGCGAGGCCCCAGGTTCCATCCTCAGCACCACATAAAAATAAATTAATTAATTAAAGATATATAGATAGATAGATAGATAGATGGATATAGATAATGTATGCAATCATCAAGCACCAGAATTTTAATATTAGTTACTTGGAAGCTGGATGTGGTGGTGTACACCTATAATCCCACCAACTCAGAAGGCTAAAGTAGGAGAATTCCAAGTTCAAGATCAACCTCAGTAACTAGGGAAGTCCTAAGCAATTTAGCAAGACCCTATCAAAATAAGAAGTAGGGCTGGGGCTGTAGCTCAGTGGAAGAGCACTTGCTTAGCATGTGTGAGGCATTGGGTTTGATCCTTGGCACCACATAAAAATAAAAAAATAAAATGAAGGCATGTGTCCATCTACAACGACAAAAAAAAAAAAAGTAAAAAGGGCTGGGAATGTGGCTCAGTGGTTAAGCACCACTGGGTTCAATCCCCAGTACCAAAAAAAGAAGAGACTATTAATTTTATTAATTACTTGGGAAAAACATTTTAAAAACATTCTCAGTAATTAAATCCATTTTTGTATATCCCTTTTTAATCCTGGCCTACACACTTACAGAGTTAACGGAGAGAAAAATCAGTATAAGTATCTGCATTCTAGGGATTTTACTCCTAACAGGCAGTTTTCCTGCTCCAAAAAGTCATATTTATCTTGTTTAATGGCTACAAAATTGGAGATGATGCATACCTCCAAGTTATGTCAGGTGTTCACAGAAGGCTGGTGACCTCCCCTAGCTCTACTAGCAGAACCTGCCTTAAATTACCTTTAACAGGTACATTCCTAGGTCAGGCATTTGTAAACTGAGAAAAGCCTACAGTTTTCCAAACAAACAAAGCAAAACAGCTCTTGTTCCCTAAAAGGCTTCCTTTAATCTCTATTCCTTCCTCTTCTTCCCCAGAACTCAGCATTACTTCCTAGCCACTCTCACAGTCCCACAGAATGAAGAAACCCTCAGACCCTTAGTTGCAACTGCCTGTGTTTACACCAACCACAAAGGTCAGCTCCACCTTCGTATCCTGGAATTTGTCACTAAAAGACCTTGAAGACATGTTTGCCTAGGGCATGACTGGATACAGAAATGAATAAATAAATGTGTAAAGCTGCTGCCTACTGGTCATTAAGAATGGCTAATTTGGGGCTGGGGATATAGCTCAGTTGGTAGAGAAAAGTGTCTTAAGCCTCATAATATATTGGTCACAGAAGGATCTGGAATTGAGTTTTGCTCTATCGTTCCTGACCCAATTCACAAGTCTACCACCACTGGTAGTATAGACAAAATCTAAAAGATTCTAATAACAGAATAAAATTGGCTTTAAAATCAACTGCCCACAAAAACTCCTTGCTGACAGAAATAATCTTTGCTTCGCCAGTAACCAGCACAAGGCCCAGCTTAGCCAATGTCCTGTCCAATGTCCTATCCAGTGTGGATACTCTAGTGCTCTAATTTGGTGTAATGAGGACAGCATCTCAGAACTAGAAGTTTGTGAGATAATATACTACTGTCACCCACTGGTGCTGGCCATCCACTTCCCATTCTCACTGTACCCAAGTAACAGATGTGGAAATTCAGGTTCACAGGAGTTATGCCATTTGCCAAATCCACGGCCAGGGTCTGAACTTCCTTAACTGCAAAGTCCTCATCTTAAAATCTCCACTTTAAAAGTAAAAGCTTGTTTGTGGTGACAACCACAAAAATTTTGGTGCAATATAACCTTTCTCTTGCCCTTGGATGTACTGGGCTCTGCTCCAGGGCCAAATGAGAAGGTTGAGTGAGAAATGGGGCACTGGGGCACAGGACAGTCACAGCCAGCATGACCAAGAGCTGAGGCTTGTAGAGTGCCTGGGTGCAGCAGGCATCCCTCACATGGAAGGGGGTACCAGGAGAGAAGTTACAGAGGAGTTGGAGATGGTCTAGGGAAGTGATTCCTGGAGTTAACACTTCCTGAAAAACTCTTCCTGGTCATTGGAGCTGCCCTGGCAAACTGGAAGACAGTCCCTGTGCCAGATATCCTGACCATTGCCCAAGAACCATATGCTTCGCAGTGGGGAGGAACGCTGGGGAAAGTCAGCAAAAAGGGCTTCTCAGATATGTAACCTCAGCCTGTGAAGGCCAGCATCACCCATCTGAAGACCAAGCTAAGGTTATTGGGTTGCACAGACCCAGGGAGGGAACATGGCTGGATCCCACTGACCCCTCTCCCAGACAGGCTGAAAAGACCAGAACTCAGGTCCAGGTCGACTCTGCCGCTTATTGCTTATTCTCTGGAGAATGAGTAAAATGGAGCCGCAATTCCTCTCACTGCCCCAGGGGCTGCTGGCAGAGCGGTCCAGATACTCATCAATTTCTGTACCTTCAACCCCAGCTGCCCAAAACTCGTGTGGAACCGGAAGAGAGAGAGGTCTCTGAAACTAAACCGAGCCAGATGCGTGACCCAAGTGGGAGAGACAATGGAACCCCCACTTGGCACACTCCTCAGTTGGGGAAGAGGGCTCGGGGGCTCTGTGCTTCCCGGAATGTGAGCAGAAATACCTATGGGCAAATGTGAACCACAACTGGGCTTGAACGACAAGAGTACCCCAGTATTTGGCCTCCCATCCGCTGTGACTTGGCTAATCACTCTCCCTCCCCATGGGTGGCCTCCCTTCCCAATAAAGGACTTTCCAGCCGACACTGGGCGTCCCACCCCCACCCCGAAATTAGGCGGGAGACAAAATGACATCATACAGGACTTGGTCCTGGTCTCTGGAGACCCGCCTGTTCCAGCTCCCAGGCCCAGAAGGCCCAAGACCGAGGTAGGGGTCTCAAGAGCCCCTTGGCTTTGCGCGCGACCCAGTGTCGACTGGACGGGGACGCAGCATTTTCCGCCGGAACCCCTCCACCACCATCTAGTCGCGGTCGTACCAGCCCCGGCGAGGCAGCTAGGGAAGAGGAGGACCCCAGCCCACCCGGCTCCGCTCACCCGCGAGTCCGCCGAGACATCCCCCCGGCCCGGGCCGCGCCGCGCTCGCCCGCCCGCGGCTGAGCCCGGAGCGGGAGCCGGGCCGGGGTCAGGACACGAACTGCTCCGGCCGCTCCGGGCCCTGGGCCGTGCTCCGAGGTGTCAGAGTACCCGCAGGTCCCGCCGACCGCTCGCAGGAACTGTGGCCGCCACCGGCGCGCACAGAAGCACTTTCCTATCTCCCGCCAAGCGCTTCGGCGCCGCCCGGGCCTGGCGCGCGAGCGTAGGGGCGGGGCCTAAGGCAGGGGTGGGGTCTCCAGGAGGGAGGAGCTTGCGAGCCGGACCTCAGGGAGGGGCGGGCCAGACCTTAGGGAAGGGCAGGGCAGGACCCGGCCAACCCCGCCGGAGGTATCGCCTTGGGAGACGTGCGTCCTTACAGGGTGCCACGTGACTTAGACCAGATTCAGGCCACGTGCGGATCCTGGGAGGCAAAGGAACAGCCCACGTAGCAAAAACTGAGGGAAGGCAATGAGGCATGAGGATGGGAGAGTCAGGCTGGAAAAACCACCTAGGCAAAATCAGTAGGCTAAGCCACTCCTCTGTCCCTACAGCTCTCACCCCACCTTAACTGGTGCTTTACCTACCTGACCGACTGGGTCCTCAGACCTGCTTATTGTTCAGACTCAGAGCCTCCCTCCTAAAATGCAAACGAAATGTCTCCAGACCTTAAATTTCTCTTCTCTCCCTGTGTCACCTTAGGGTAAATTCCTTACTCCCTACCAGGGCTTATAGGGTTCCACCAGATGACCACACAGGACCTGGCCAAGGGAACTGGCCTGGCCTCTGCATTTGCCTGGGCCATTATTTGAATTGGAACTCCCTTCCCCTCCCATCAGACTATTTCCTACTTATCCCAGGGGTCCTCTGCCCACCATCTGTTTGTTGACTTATGCATTTCCCCCTTCAAGCTAGGATCATAGGGAAAGGCGTTTCAAACAGCCTCTCAATTCATCCCAGAAGCCATTACAATACCTGATACAGGAAGCCCCCCATCCCCCCACCCCTGTACTGCTTAAAGGGTTTTTTTGACTTTTAAATTCAGTTTATCTTGCACTTAACAAATTTCTAGAAGTTCAGCAATAACTTTTCATTTTAGGTTGTCACTAACCAAATATCTAAGTGTCACCCTGGGAGGAGTGGGAGGGAACTGGAAATGAACTTTGAGAAAGGAGTCTGGGGCAAATGTGGCAAACTTGAGCCTTTTAGTGGGGCTTAGGCCTCAGAGTCTTCCAGAAACTGTTGGCCACGTGGGTACGGTTCAGCTAGCCTCTGCAAACTTCATTTACCACAGGAGATGGAAGACTTAAGAGCTAGAAGTTTCCATGTCATTTAATTCCTTCCACCCACTCTGGAGCCTCATGAAGTAATGCAAATGGACATCCCCCCCCCCCCCCCCCCCCCCCCCCCCCCCCCCCCCCCCCCCCCCCCGGTTAAGCTCAGCAGCCAGACTTGCTGGGGTTTAAGTTCCAGCCTACCACTCATTGTTATTAGGTTGGATTTTTTGTGGTTTTGTTTGTTTGGCACTGGAGATTGAATTCAGGGCTGCTTTACCACTGAGCTCCATCCCCAGCCCTTTTTTATTTATTTGAAATATTTTTTTAGTTGTCAATGGACCTTTATTTATAAGTGGTGCTGAGTATAGAACCCAGTGCCTCACACATGCTAGGCAAGTGCTCCACCAAGCTACAACCCCAGTCCCCTTTTTTTTAATTTTTTTGAGATAGGGTCTCAATTATTTACTTAGAGCTTTGCTTAAACTGCTGGCTTGGAACTTGGGGTCCTCCTGCCTCAGCCCCCATTGTGGCAGGGATTACAAGTGTTTGCATGCACCACTACACCAGGCAATGAGTTGTTATCTAAAGCAAATTACCTAAATCCCCTGTGCCTTGGGTTCCTCATAAAATAAATAAAATCTTTTATTTATTTTACTCTGTACTAGTCACTGTTTTGTGTATAAATTTTAATTAATTTAATCCTCATAACAACCCTAGTATTTTTCTCTTTGGCATAGAAAACTGAGGCAGATTCCCCAAACCTGGGCTGTCTAGTTCTAGAGTCTATAGTAGGAAAAAATAGCCTCCCTCTGCTGCCCTTCTGGCTCTTTTTTTTTTTTTTGTACTGGGAATTGAACCCAGAGGTGCTTAACCACTGAGCCACATCCCCAGCCCTTTTTAAAAATTTTCTGAGACAAGGTCTCACTAAGATGCTTAGACCCTTGCTAAATAGTTGAGGCTGATCTTTAACTTGTAATCCTCCTGCCTCAGCCTTCCAATCACTGGGATTATAGGACTGCTCCACCATTCTCAGCCTCTCTGCCTTCTTTGCCTGGGCTACAAATTAAATTTATATAAAACAGATTAACAGGAGAAAAAACATTTAATTACTTACATATGCACAGAAGTCACAATAAATAATGGAGGAGTCATATGAAGAAGTGTTACATAATTGAAGCTTCCAAAGCTATAAAGAGGGGTGGGCAATGAGACAGTCACTGAAGGGTGAGGAAAGGAATTATACAGTGAACAAAGATTTTCTTGTGATGCAGATAAAAATCTCAGATAATAAAATTTATCAGGAGCAACCCTCTTCCTAATACAGAAACTTTACTAATGTAGACTTTCTTTATAGATGTAAATTTCTTTTTCAAAAGGATAGTTTTTCCAGAGCTATTCCCGGTGTCTACAGTCTATCAAAATAACCAGTTCAAAATATGCCCAAGCACTATATATTTTGGGGTGACACATTCTGGTCTCTTACAGTCATGTTTAAGGGTTGTGTGTCCTGAATCCCAACATCATGCTGTTAATATTTACACTAGTATATACTTTGTAGGGTTCTTATCAAATTAAATAAATATGTATAAAGCAGAGGGAACAGTCTGGCACATAAGTACTATTATTACTATCAGCTTTTTTGCAGGGGGAGTGCTAGGATTGAGTCCAGGACCTCCTGCATGCTAAGCACACGCACTATCTCTGAACTAACCCAGTTTTTGTTGCTAGGCATTATTATTCTGACTTCAGCTGCCCTCACATTTTGTCTTTTTGAGGTCCAGGAAGCGCTTTGCATGCAGTACACACTCTCATAGATTATTAATCCCATTTCAGAAAAGGCAGGACCTGGCAGTTTGGGGAAGATATTTGCCCAAGACAGAGGCAGGGAGGGAGCAGATGCAGAAGTCCATCTGGAATCCGAAACTGGGGCCTATACACTAGAGCCAGGGCAGTCTGGGAATCAGTGCCTTAAATCAGGCAGGTATACCAGATGAAATCTGGTGACCTCCACAAGTTTGTCCTCTCCAGTTATCATCTTGCCTACAGACACACCCTAGGAATACTCCAGCATCCTTGGTGCAGCCACACCTGGGAGTGGTCCCTAGACTCAGGAGAGATAACATACATTCTGAACTCTGCTGGGAAACATTTCCTACACGAGCCCTCCTTAGATAGGGACACCCCAACTACATTCTCATTCCATAATCTGCCCCACCCCAGACTCCAGACTCAGAGCCTGTCCCTGCACAGGCTGGAGAAGGGGGGGTGGGGGACAAACACTGACTGGTAAATGATAAGTAGGATCACCTGATCTTCTGCCTGGAGTTTTCTCTATTCACTGAATTACGTTTCTTTTCTTTTCTTTTCTTTGCAATTGTGGAGATTAAACCCTGGCTCTCCTAGAAGCCAGGCTAGCTCTCTACCACTAAGCTAAAATGGCAGTCACTTTTTTTTTTTTTTTTTTTTTGATACCAGGGATTGAACTCAGGAGTACTCAACCACTGAGCCACATCACCAGCTGTATTTTGTATTTTATTTAGAGACAGTGTCTCACTGAGTTGTTTAGCACCTGGATGTTGCTAAGGCTGGCTTTGAACTCATGATGCTCCTGTCTCAGCCTCCCGAACCGCTGGAATTACAAGTGTGTGTCACGGCACCCAGAGGCAGCCAAATTTTAAAGATAAGAAAACTAATAAGACACAAAAGTTATGAAGTAAATTACCCTGATCACACAACTAATGGGCTGGTAGTCGGAAGCAAAGCAATCATATTTTGAAAATAACAATCTGAAATGTAAATAAATTTGGTGTATTCTGTGAAAAAATGCTAAAAAGACTGAGAATGGAAGCCGGAGGCTAGTCAGGAGTCAATCCAAACATCCATATGCTTCCAAAACTCATCAATTGGTAGTGGAGACAATGAATAAGCAGAAAAAGAGCTCTGAGATAAAGATAAATTGCAAGGGTTTGAGTGCCCACACTCGCACTTAAGTGGGTCACTGAAGGCTCTTCAGAGCTGGGTGATTTAGGAATCTATAAGGTGAACAATGTAGAAAACAATACAAAGAAGCCAGGCACAGTGGCACACACCTATAATCCCAGAGGCTCAGGAGGTTCAGGCAGGAGGATCACAAGTTCAAAGCCAGCCTCCACAATTGAGTGAGGCCCTAAGAAACTTAGCAAACCCTGTCTCAAAATAAAATAATAAAATGGGTTGGGGATATGGCTCAGTAGCTAAGCAAGCACACCTGAGTTCAATCCCTGGTACCTAAGGGGGAAAAAAATAGAAAGGATGGCACAAGGAACAAGGAATGTATGACAGGGAGGAGGAAGATTAGAAAATTTTCATTGATTGGCAAGAGTTCAGTCATTCTAGACTCCTTTCACATAACCTATCTGATCTATCCATAAATCTTATTCACTCTACCCTCAAACTGCAAATATATCCAGTGCACATGAAAAGGAGCTCAATACTACATCCTTAGAGAAATGTAAATTAAAACCACAGTGAGTTTACCCACTAGAATGACTAAAACTAGAAAGACTAATGTTGTTATTTTACTAATTTTGTACCCACGGTGTTTCTTTCTTTGTTGGAATCTTGGAACCAAAAACAAAGCTGAGGGCTAATTATACAGCAAAGGAAAGTTTATTCTTCTGCCAAAAGAATAAAGAGAAGCCAGGATAAAACTCCAAGATGAGCTCCTCAACCAAACAAAGGATTAGGGTCCTTTTAAGATGAAGAGGGAGGGCTGGGGATATAGCTCAGTTAGTAGAGTGCATGCTTCACATGCATAAAGCCTGGGGTTCAATCCCCAGCACCACAGTAAGAGGGAGCTGGCTATGGTGGCACATACCTGTAAATCCCAGCAGTTCAGGAGACGGAAAAAGAATGACTGTCAACCTCAGCAACTCTGCCACAAACTATTTCAAAATAAAAGCTGGGGTTCTGGTTCAGTGGTAGAGTGCTTGCCTGGCACGCTGAGGCACTGGGTTCGATCCCCAGCACCACATAAGAAAACTAAATAAACAACGTAAAGGTATTATGTTCATCTACAAATAAAAATATTTTTTAAAAATAAAAACTTAATACCAAAACCAGGCATAGTGGCATATGCTATAATCCTGGGCACTTGGGAGACTGAGGTAGGAGTTCTAAGCCAGTCATCTAGATATTTTTTTCTTATTTTTGACAAGGACTTGCTCAACTGCTGAGGCTGGCCTCAAACTAAGGATTCTTCTGTCTCAGCCTCACAAATTGCACCACCATGCCCAGACAGCCTAGATAATTTAGTGATTACCCTGTTTCCAAATGAAAAATTTAAAGGGCTGGGTGAGGAAGCTTAAAATGAAAATAAAATAAAAAGCCTTTTCAAGATCAAAAGTTGGGGGACTGGGGATATAGTGGTAAAAACTGCCTGATATTTATGAGGCCCTAGGTTCAATCTCAGCCTGCAAAAAGAAAAAACAGGGGGTGGGGCAGATTTCAGTTAAGGAGTACTATTATTCATGACTTCTGGGATGAGGGTTGGGTCCATTCTGGAAATAAAGGGCCCCTTTCTTTTGATCCTTATATCAACCAGTTTCAACCTGGGTGAGAAGCAGAACAGACCAAAATAGATAGATATAGAGGGTAGGCCTCAAGGAAGAGGGGAAACTGGAATGGGGGTGCGGAGAAAGGAGGCCCCAAAGGCCAAAAAGAGACCCAAGGGAGCCGGCCAGCCTGGCCCAGCTACTGGCCTGAGCAGAGCTACAGGCAGGGCGCAGACAACCCTAACCCTAAGAACCAGATGAAAATGCCCATAAACCAACCGAGACCAGCCCTGCAAAACACAGGTTTTGTTGGTGTGAACCGACCACACCATTGATCGCACTGGGTTCGATCCTCAGCACCACATAAATATAAAAACGTTGTGTCCAATTAAAAAATAAATATTTTTTTAAAAAGTAGGAAGGCTGCAACCAGATGAGGATAAAACAAACTCAGTTGGAGAGCACAAGGCGTTTGAGAGGGGAACAGGGCAGCTCAGAGGTGGTGGGCAGGCGGAGGGGTGGTTAGGCTTGCAAAATGGTGCGCCCCCTCCAGGGTGAAACCTAGAGGAAGGGCCGTCCACACAGCAGTGAAACAAGAACAGAGGGCTGGAGGGAAGACGGGGTGGAACGCGAAGGAGGGGAGTAGAAACAGGTCAGGGGTGAATCTGAGTGCAGGAGCCCCCTGCAGGGACCGAGCTCACACCCACCCAAGGGAGGGCAGGAAAAGAGGTGGGAGGTCCCGAGTCACCGACACGGTTGGGGGGTGGTTCTAGGATCCTAAGCACCCAAAGGGCAGGGATTATGGGGGACCTTGGAGAAGATTGCAGCAAAATAAACATTAAAAAAAAAAAAAAAAAAAAAAGAACAGACCAAAATAGAGATAATAGAGGGGAATTTATTAGGGCCCTACACTACAATGAGATGGTAATAAATCTGGGGATGTACAGCAGGTTCACAGGCAACCCCTCATGGCTGGAACTGATTTTGCCCATTCCATTTTTTTTTTTTTTTTTTTTTTTAAGAGAGAGGTGAGAGAGAGAGAGAGAGAGAGAGAGAATTTTTTAATATTTATTTTTTAGTTCTCTGCGGACACAACATCTTTGTTTGTATGTGGTGCTAAGGATCGAACCTGGGCCACACGCATGCCAGGCGAGCGCGCTACCGCTTGAGCCACATCCCCAGCCCGGACCGTTCCATTTTGTATCTGGTTTCCAAGTAGCAGCAGAGGTCCAGGATGTCAGATGTTGATGAATATAAACTCTGGAACAGAACACTGGTTAGCCAAAAAGATTGTTTCTTAGGGTTTGAGAAGTTGTTTGCTGGTAACAATGAGAAACAATTAGAATTCTTATTCTGCTAGTGGAAATGAAAAAAAAAAAAATTGTAGGACCACTTTGGAAACTGTTCAGTTGTTTTTGGTTTTGGTCCTTCTGGGTACCAACCTGGATTGGGCACACTAGGCAAGTCCTTTACCACTGAGCTACATCCCCAGCCCCACCCAGTTTAATAGTCTCTTAATAAAAACTTAAAACATCCAAGCACTATGGTGTATGCCTATAGTCCCAGTTACAGGAGGCTGAGGCAGAGGGATCACTTGAATCTAGGAATTCAAGACCAGCGTGAGCAACATAGGGAGACCCCATCTCAAAGGAAAAAAAAAAAAAAGTACAAGCATACACCTATAATGTGATCCAACATTCCAAGAAATACGACTGCATATGCACACATGAACAAAGACTTTTACATAATTTTATAGCTTCAATCTGGAAAAGAACATCCTTCAACAACTATTGGATTAAGAGAATGAAGGACATAAAACAGATATGCCCATACAATCAACAATAAAAGGGAGCTAATTATTAATATAAATTAATTTCAAAATAATTATGCTGAAAGAAGCAAAAAAAGAACACACTGCATGGTTCCATTTATATAAAACTCTAGAAATTGCAAACTAACCCACAATAGTAGAAACCAACCCAAAGTGACAATGGAAGTGGAGGAGGAAGAAGGATAACAAAATTTTGGCAAGTGATGGATATGTGCCTTTTCAAGACTCTAGGGGTTTCTCCTGAGTCACTGTAAGAAGTGTGGAGGCATTGGTCAACAACTAGCACCATGAACACTGCCTGTGTTTGTTCTACCTCCTACAGTCCTGGGCTGTGCCTTCATTAATGCAATTAGAAAGCAGAGAACCTCGATTTCTAATTCAAATCCTCTGGGTTTCTCAGGAGGGAGAGGAGACCCACGACAAGGGCTGGGGTCCCGGGCTAATTTACACACACTCCACGCTCGGGCCAGCCCAGACCTCTACCCTTAACCTTCGGGGGCATCAGCTTCCGCCAACTCTTAGCCTTTCAACTTATTTCAGTTTTGTAAACACGGTCACTTGCAGTTCAGCAGACTAGCAGGGAAGGGAGTCGAAGTCAGGGAGAATGGCAGTGGTCGCCAAGGCCTCCTCAGGGGCAGGTGGAAATCTCCACAGCTGCGTAAGCCCCCCAGCTGCAGCTGGCGGCGTCTACAACCTCCTCTGTTAAGACAGAAAGGGAGCCCGGGATCGGAGTCACCCCGGCAATGCCGCTATCAGCGGGTGATCCTAGGCCAGTGACGTGGCCGGTTTCGAGGGGCCTCCCGTGTAGGTGGAATCCAGAAGCCCCAGGCCACCGCTTACGAGAGCACCCACAGCACTAAGTGTCACCCAGATCGCTCCGCACTAGGAGCCCGCGCTACGATGCCGCGCAGAGCATCGCGGGAGTCGCGCCGTCTGACGTCACTAGGGGCGCCTGAACGCGGGGTCCGGGCCATCACCTGCTGAGTCCTAGCCACTGCTCTGGCCATGGCAGCCTCCGACGTTAACGTGGTCCTGGAGAGTTCATCCTGCCCAGGCTGGGTTATAGGCACTGGAGAGGCTACAGGCACCGCAGATTTTCAAGCCATTCGTCAAGCCTTGAGATTTTGACTAGTTAATTTCTCTCTGCAATTACATTGTGAACTGCCGAGGGTACCTAGGATGATACCTTGTTAGGCTTCACGTGAAAATCTCTTATGTACATAAGCAAGGCGATTCGTTTCAAAGCATATATTTCTTCCTATCTCTTGAAGGCACGGGAAAAAATGCTAACACAGGTTTCATAGGCTGAGGGTAGAGTTCTTTCCCTTCAACAATATGCTCAGGTATTGCTTGGTTAAATTTTTAAATTTAAAGACAAAATTTAATTTCAGAAAGGCATATGTAGCTGCTCTAGGACCTTTTAGGAAACAGGATTTTTTTTTATGAACTTAATATTTATTATTATCTTTTTTTTCTAAGTTTTTGGTGGACACAACATCTTTGTATGTGGTGCTGAGGATCGAACCAGGGCCACACGCATGCCAGGCGAGCGCCCTACCGCTTGAGCAACATTCCCAGCCCCAGGAAACAGTTTTTAAACTGTCCTGATACTTGGTTTTACAAATAAGAAGTAACTTATCAAAGGCACCCACATCCATGAATCATATTTTATGGCATTTTGCCACAAACTGGCCAGGCATGGAGGCTGAGGCAGGAGGACTGCAAATTCAAAAACAGCCTCAACAACTTAGCAAGTCCCTTTCTTAAAATTACAATTAAAAAAAAAAAAAAAAAAAAAAAAAGAGGCTGGGAATGTGGCTCAGTGGTTAAGTGCCCCTGGGTTTAATCCCCATTATAAAAAAACAACCACAATTTTTCCCCCTTGAGGATAGAGTTTCCTTCACTTTCATTTACCTCCCGCTTTCTGATGATCTTATGTCCTCTTTATTTTTAAAAAATATTTTTTAGTTATTGATGGACCTTTATTTGCTTATTTATATGTGGTGCTGGGAATCGAACCCAGTGCCTCACACATCGGGGGCAAGCACTGTACCTCTGAGCTACAACTCCAACCCCTGTCCTCACTTTGACACTTATGTTTCTCTCATCAGAGACATCTGAATTCAACAAAATCTCGTTATTTTTATTTATTTATTTATTTAGCTATTGGCGGACACAACATCTTTCTTTGTATGTGGTGCTGAGGATCGAACGTGGGCCGCACGCATGACAGGCGATAGCGCTACCTCTTGAGCCACATGCCCAGCCCTCCAGTTATTTTTATTCTGCTATCTACCAGGACTGATACCATCAGTTTTATTGCTTCTGTTTTTTTATGTTTATTTATTTATTGGTACAGATTGAACCCAAGGGCACTTTACCACTGAGTTACAACCCCAATTCTTTCTACTTTGAGACAGGGTCTTGCTAATTGCTAAAGCTGGCCTCAAATTTATGATCATCCTGCTTCAGACATGCAAGTCATTGGGATTACAGACATGTACCACCACACCTGTCTGATTTTTTATTTTGAAGAGTGAGGTTGAAATACTTGTTCAAGATAGTTACTTTTCCTCTCAAATGGTTTTAGTGCTAGGAAAAGACTGTGCGCCAAGTTAACAATCACTGAAATAGAGGGGCAATCTTTTTTTTTTTTTTTCTTTTGCAAGACTGGGAATGGAACCCAGGCCCCTCTACACTGAGCTACATTAGTTTTTACTTTGAGACAGGGTCTCATTAAATTGTTGAAGTTGGCCCTGAACTCGAAATTCTGCCTCAGACTCCCAAGTAGCTGGGATTACAGGTGTGCTAGAGGGACATTCTTATAAATCACATTTGAATTTAAAAACACTCATGCTTATGATTTTAACTAGTTGATTAAACTTAATTCACTAACAGAGGACCAATCTGACATTGTACACAATACTACCTATGAAATATTCTTGCCAAAAATGTTAAATTCAAAGTTAGTCAAGCATTTAGACTGAACTTTCAGTTTAAAGAAAATAAAGGAACAGTAGACATCATGATGAAACAACCAGATAAATCCAGAATGTGGGCTATTTGGCACACCACCTAATTTGATCTCTTCAAAATCTCAATGGTTGGCTACAGGTGTAGCTCAGTAAATAGTAGAGTGCTTACCTAGCCTGCTTGAGGACCTGGGTTTAATCCCCAGCAGGGCAAAAATAAAAACAACAAATGTTAATTTAAAAGAGAAAGAAACAAAGAAAGAGGGAGACTTTTCCTAATTTCATGAGACAAATAGGGGTTGGATGTGGTGGTGCATGCCTATAACCCCAGCAACTCAGGAGGCTGAGACAAAAGGATCACATGTTGCAGGCCAGTCTCAGCAACTTAGAGAGACCCTGTCTCAAAAAATAAAAAGGACTGGGGATGTAGTTCAGTGGAGAACCACCACTGGCTTTAATGCCCAGTACCAGAAGAAAACAAAACAAAAAAAACCCCAGACAAATAAGAGCTAGATGTGCAGCTCAGTTGGTAAAGAGCTTGTTCCCGGGGCTGGGGATGTAGCTCAAGTGGTAGCGCACTCGTCTGGCATGCGTGCGGCCCGGGTTCGATCCTCAGCACCACATACAAAGATGTTGAAAATAAATAAATAAATAAATATTGAAAAATTCTCTCTCTCTGTCCCACTCTCTTAAAAAAAAAAAAAAAAGAGCTTGTTCCCTTACATGCTAGTATTTCACCCATAAATACTTTATTACATAACTATAATATCATTATCACTTTTTTAAATACTTATTTTTTAGTTGTAGTTAGATACAATATCTTTAATTAATTAATTTATTTATTTGAATGTGGTGCTGAGGATCGAACCCAAGGCCTTGCCTATGCTAGGCGAGCACTCTACCACTGAGCCACAACCCCAGCCCAAAAACATTAACATTTTTACTATCACTTAATATTAAATGCATATTCCCCAATTATCCCCCAAATTTTTTTGTTTTTAAATATTTTTAGTTGTAGATGGACACAATACCTTTTCTTTAAAAATATATTTTTTAGTTGTTGATGGACCTTTATTTTATTCATTTATTTATAGGTGGTGCTAAGAATTGAACCCAGTGCCTCACACATGTGAGATAAGAACTCTACCACTGAGCCACAACCCCAGCCCTATAATACCGTTATTTGTTTAGAGGATCAAATCCAGATCCTTACACATGTAAGGCAAGTGCTCTACCACTGAGTTACAACCCCAGCCCCCAAAATGTGTTTTATGTTTTTTATTTAATTAAGGGTTATATTATTTTTTTGGTACTAGGACTCAAACCCAGGGCCTTGTGAATTGTAAGTAAGCATTCTAACCTTGAGCTATGCCCCCACCTTACCCCAAAGTTTTAAATTTCTAAAAATGTCAATTCCTTGACAAATTAGTTTTGTGGCTTGAATGATCAGTTCCATGTGAACATACATATTTTGGGACTGAACGTCTTCTAAAACTGCTCACCCTTCAGGATCTCCTCTTCTATGGCAATCAGGGCACAAATCTTGCCAATCTGACATTCAACACAAGACTTTAATCTGTTTTTGTTTCTGTTTTTTTGTTTTGGTGCTGGGGAATGCACAAAGGGGTACTTTAACAGTGAGTTACATTCCCAGTCCTGTTTAGTTTTTATTTTGAGACAAGCTCTTGCTAAATTGCTCAAGCTATCCTACAACTCGTGATCTTCCTTTCTCTGCCTTCTGGAGCATAAGAGTGCACCACCACATCCAGCCCTAATCTGTTCTAACAAAAGCAGTTTAGTCCACATCTTTATTATTTCCTCTTGGAGTTTATCACATTATCCCCTAAATGGCCCTCTTTCTGTTTTCCCATCTAATGGAACACACCAGCTGAGCTATTCCCATTGTGCCACATCTCTTAAACACTTTCAGTGGTTCTGTAATCTTCTGTCGGCTTCAGGATTCCCTAAAGGTGGTTCCCAGTATATTCCAGTACACTGCTGTGCATTTCCATACATCAACTGACCATTCAGGCAGAAGCAGTCTCTCTTATTGTTCCAGGACACACCATACAGCTTCTTTGGGAAAAAGAGTGTCGCATTTTGCCCTGCATTGAATGCTTCAAGATTTCAGAGGAGGCTGGGCATGGTGGCGCCTACTTATAATCCCAGCATATTAGGAGGTTGAGGGAGGAGGATCCAAGTTCAAAGCCGCCTCAACAACATGGTGAGACCCTCAAGACAGATAGATAAAATGAGTTGGGGATATGGCCCAATGGTTAAGCACCCCTGGGTTCAATCCGTAATTTAAAAAAAAAAAAAAAAAGAGAGATAGAGTTCAAGGTTCAGAGAAGGGAGGAAATGAACAGGTGGAGACTACAGCCTCTAAGTGGTCTGTCTTGTGGACAGCTGGCAGACTAAGGGTTAATGAAACATCTAAGGAAGATGTTTTTTATTTATCTTTTTCCTTAGATATAGTGGGGCAAACAGACTATGGGTTAAGTCTGTTTTGTATTCCTGTGAATTAGTTCAGAAAGCCGTACAGTATATCAATAAGCTTGAGAGTTTTGTAAGTCTTTGACAAAGGAGGCTCAAACCTTGAACTGGAGTCAGAGGGGAAAAAAGACTTCAATGACAGACTGTTTGTTTTATAAATCATGAAAGTACAGATTCAATCATAGATTTAATTTTAAAAACAGAAACATTTCTTTGAAAAGGATTTTGTAAGTCAGAAATCTTACTTATCTGAATACTATAGAAGATGCACAGACCTACAACTTGTGAAGAGTGTACAGACACTTTGGTAAGGAGTTGAGGAATTAAAAAATGGAAAGAATCAGGAGGCAGAAAATGCTTCAAGAGGCATGATCCTCAGAAATTGTTCGGGAATACCATTTCACTCGTATCGATGTCATGTTCCTGGATGAGAAAATAAAATACATAATTTTAATATTTCAGTACAGAGCCTGAAATATGAACTGTTTCTTTTTTTTTTTTTTTAACTTTTTATGAAGAGATTGTGACTATTAATTAGGACACTGCTCACCACCTGTAGTAATGAATGATAGCAAGTACAGTTGCAAAGACTGCACCAGATTCCTTACCTTTGCCTTCAGTGACTGTCCTCCATGCTACCAAGATGAGTACTTTTGGAAATCTAACCACCTTCCTGCTCCTGCCAATGCACACATCACTGCTGAGCAGCATCTCAGTTACCTCTTTTCTAGGTTCCCTTCATGGCACCCAGAGCACTGTAACTGCCTGTATGTCCCACACTCACACAGCTCTGAGAAACAAGGACTGCATTCATTTTGCTTACTGCTATGACCCCAAAATTCTTGCCCTATGCCAGGCACATCTTAGATGTACAGTGAACACTGTCAAATGAGTACACAGCAGAGCCAGCCCCCTTCTAGAACAGAATCAGAACATAACTGGTCGTTGACTTTTTTTTTTTTTTTTTGATATTGGGAATTGAATCCAACAGCACTCAATCACTAGCCATATCCCCAGTCCTTTTTATTTTTTATTTTGAGACAAGGTCTCACTAAGTTCCTTAGGGCCTCTCTAAGTTGCTGTGGCTGGCTTTGAATTTGTGATCCTCCTGCCTCAGCTTCCAGAGCTGCTGAGATTATAGTCATGTGCCACTGCACCTGGCCTAAATGATCTTTCAACTCCGCATTTAAAATCCTAAGCTTTTATTTTGCCTGCTTACATTAAAATATAAAACATACTCTATTTTTTCTACATAAGTAACATATTCATTATAGAAATTTTAATAGTCAAGGAAAAGTAAAATCCTTCAAATCCTACAAACCTGTACAGATACCTTTACATTCCTATTGTATCAGGCAAGTGCTCTACCAGTGAGCTACACCCCGAGCCCTTTGAATGTTATTTTTGGGACAGGGTCTCCCTAAGTTATAGAGGCTGGTCTTCAACTTGTGATCATCCTGCCTCAGCCTCCTGAACTGCTGGAATTACAGGTGTATGCCACAATACCTGGCTGAGAGAGAGGATTTCTAACACAAGGTGCTGCCTTCATGTGCTGCTGTTCTGTTCTTTGTTCAGTTTCCTCTGGCCACACTGGCATCAGTGCCATTCCTGAAGCAAGCCAAGTGCAACTCAGCCTGAGGGACTGTGCACAAGTCTTCCCTCTTCCTAGAGCACTCCTCCTCCAGCTATCTGCCTGGCTAATTTCCCTAAAACCTTTAATCTATGGCTATACCCTAGGATACTTAATCAGTTCCTTTCTGATAAAGATTATTCTCAACTGAATTGCATTAACTGTGCAGTGAGGCTGATCTTGACCACTCTATTCATACCAGTCACTATCACCATACTTGGCACACTTGATCCCACACTTGCCCTACTCACTTTGTTTATATCAGAACACTTACCATCCAGCACACTAAGGGACTTGCTTATATATTCTGTTTATTGTTTATTGCCAGGACAGTCCAGCTAGAATATGAGTTCCATAAATACAAGGATCACTGTCTGCTGTACACCCAATAGATACTTAATAAATACCAATGAATATCATAAAACACTGTCTATGGATGACACTGTAACTTGATAGGCTGCCACTTCAGTAGACCTCTAGGGCTCTATACCTGGTTCAGTTTCTTGAATTCAACCACTTGGAAAAAAATGTGCTCAAGGATATGTTTGGCATCCTGTTGATCCTTTGGTAGTTTACTGGTTACTCCAAGAATGTCACCACACTTTCTGACGTAGAATTCCAGGTCTTCTTCAGTACCTACACATAGTTGGAGTAGTTAGATTCACCCTTAATTTCTGCCCTTTCCTAAGTACAGACTTAATGTATTTTAGATCTTCCCTATCAAGATCCTACATATCTTGGGCTGGGGTTGTAGCTCAGTGGTAGAGTGCTCGCTTAGCACGTGCAAGGCCCTGGGTTTGATCCTCAGCACCATATAAAAAGATCCTACATATCTTAACTCACTGGTTTCTAGGGTGATGCAGACTTAAACAGTGACAAACTTGAGATCTCAGATGTGCTACTTTTATAATTAAGACAAAAGTGACATACTATCAGACTAAGGCTGGATTGGTTTTGGCTTTCTTTTCTTTTCTTTTTTACTAGCGATTGAACCGAGGGTCCCTTTACCACTGAGCCACACCCCCAGCCCTTTTTATTTTTCATTTGGAGACAGGGTCTTGCTAAGTTGTTTAGGGCTCATCTCAAACTTGTTATCCTCCTGCCTCAGCCTGCCATATTGCTGGGATTACAGGTATGTGCCATCGCATCTGGCTTGGTTCTGGCTTTCTTAGTCCCCAGGATTCTGACATTATAAGTTCTGGACCACCCAGCAGGAACTCAAGCTACCATTCTCGAACTACAACAAGAACCACTATGAAAAAGGCAGGTGGGGTATTTTAAATAGCATTTATTATAAGATTATTTTAGAAAAGAAAAAATCACCC
Organism: Callospermophilus lateralis; assembly: GCF_048772815.1. Lineage (NCBI taxonomy): Eukaryota > Metazoa > Chordata > Mammalia > Rodentia > Sciuridae > Callospermophilus > Callospermophilus lateralis. Next base: position 183,723,275 of record NC_135307.1, on the reverse strand, counting down.
ATAATCCATCATTAACATTTATCTGTGGAGCTATTCCCAGCTCCAGTAATTACTGCCCATCATTCATTACACTAATTCTTCCCCCTCTGATTCACATTTTAAAAATATATTTTTTATTAGATTTTGATGGACCTTTATTTACTTATTTATTATGTGGTGCTGAGAATCAAACCCAGTGCCTAATGCATACTAGGCAAGCTCTCTACTACTGAGCCACAACCCCAGCCCTGATTCACATTTTTTAAAGTTATGATAGAAATGTAAGTTTTGAAAACATAAACAGGTTGGGAATATAGCACAGTGGACAGCACTTGAATAGTACAAGGCCCTGGGTTCGATCCTTAGCACCGTAAAAATAAATAAATAAAATAAATTAAAATGTATAGCTATCAGGACCTCTCATCCTAGACTCTTGCCCCACCAAGGTAAGACTACCTAATTATTGCTATATATGCCTCTGTGTGTAAATACAAGTTTTCACAAAAGTGGAATCAAACTATAATAGTTCTATAAGTTATCACCATAGTTTGTGTGGTTTTTGTGGTTCTGGGGATTAAACCCAGGGCCTTGTGCATACTAGGCAAGTGCTCTGCCACCAGGCTACAGCCCAGCCCTTCTTCTTGCTGCCATCATTTAATAATACACCACAGAAATTCCATGTCAAAGCTTATGTTCTACATCTTACTTTAAAATATATATATATATATATATAGTTATAGGTAGACACAATATCTTTATTTTTTTATTTTTATGTGGTGCTAAGGATCAAACCCAGTGCCTCACGAATGTGAGGCAAATGCTCTCCCTCTGAGCCAGAATCCCAGCCCCCTACATCTTACTTTTAAAAGACATAATATTCCACTTGATTTCATACTCTTATTTATTGAAGGATGAACCATTAGACTGCTTCCAATTTTTTTGTATGGTACAATTAATATCTACATAGCAGTATCATTTTTATTCTACATTTCTATAAGAATTTTCATAGAATAAATTGCAAAAAAGAAATGATGGGATGTTGGTTAAAAGCATCTGAGTCTTCAAAGATATTATTCCTTCTACACTAACCATTATGACTTTTTTTTTTTGGTGTTGCAGGAGATGAAATCCAGCACCTTGTGCATTTTAGGTAAGCTCTCCAACACTGAGCTGCACCCCAGCCCTTTCTTGCTAAGTTTTCACTGCCAACATCTACCACAATGCCTCTCACAGAATATAGATGTAGTAAAGGTGCTCTATTTTTCAGTGAACTATTTCCATTTTTTCACATAACTTTCTGGTCTTCCGATACATACAGATTTCACACAGTTGGGATCCTACTGTGTGTGCAATTTATATCTTGCTTCATTAGGATTGCCTCTTAAATTCTGCCATCACTCCCTGGCCTATAAACTTCTTTCATAATGACTACTTATTGTCCAACTGATTGAATGGGACACAATTTACTACCATTCCCCTGCCAAGTAGACAGTAAGGCTATTCCCAATTTTAATACATTTTTTAAATAAATCATGTAGAAGTCATCTGTAATCCTTCATCCATCTCCTTAAATTATACTCCCAGGAGAGAGGCAAGTGATGCACTGTGGATTATGCTCCTGGACATATATGTACAGGCCTATTTGCTGTGCTGAAGGCTGGGCATGTCAGCAATCAATAGGCAGGTCCACCACTCATCATGGAGCTGCGTGGCCTAGAGCCTCATTTCATCTGACTCCCATCTGAAGGCTCTTTACGGCATATTCTTTTGGTCATGACTCATTTTTCTTCATGACTTTTCATATGATCAATGGCCTATATTTACTAGATAGTAGCCAGCTCAGGATTCAGCCTACGGTTATCAACAGGTCAGAACTAAAGGCCTACAAGGACAAGAGTCACGACTTTTTGGCTTCCTTCTTAGCACTGTGTTTTAAATCACTGAGCTAACTGGCCTCAAGAAAAACAACTAGTATCATTTATATGAGATGAAAAAATTTTAACTTCATACATCTGTACATATTTTGTTCTCCCTCAGCAAATCTCAAAAGTTCACAGTTAAGTAAAAGTCATAAAAAATACAAAATTGAGGACTGGGGATGTGGCTCAAGCGGTAACGCACTCGCCTGGCATGTACGTGGCACTGGGTTCAATCCTCAGCACCACATAAAAAATGTTGGGTCCACTGAAAATTGAAAAATAAATATTAAAAAAAAATACAAAATTGAAAAATTGGCCAAACTTACATTTATTGGTGATCTGAGCAAGCCGTGCTTTCTCAGATGAGAACGTCTCATCTAAGTCAAACAGTTCCAGAGGAGGAGGTGGTAACTCCCTGAAGCTAGGAGGGAAAACCTAAAAGGAAACAGTCTGTCCTGAAAGAGTTATCAAAAGCCATAACTAATAATAATGAGATGCACCGGAAATTAGAGGCCAACTCAGCCCTTCCCTGGGGATGAACCACCCAAATTCCCATCACCTCCTCCTGCCCTCATCCAACAGACCCATGCCAAGCCAGACTTGAGAATTCTGAAAGCAACCAAACAGAATCAGCTCCAACAACCCCATTAAACTGATCAAGCTGACATACGGATGCCAACTAACTTGGCACGTCGATGCAAAGGTTGGGGATTAAGTTTGGGCTAAACATTTGATTTTTCAACTTATTTCTCATTTGATCATGAGATCTTTAGGAACAGAAATCATTTGGGGAAACAGATTAGTATAGCAAATGCTGAACTAGGTCAGAATTCATAGTTATGAACCAGTAATCTACTGGTATACTTTTAACTATGAATTCTCAAAACAAAATATCTGATTTGTAGCACTTGCTATTTTCTATGATATAAATACTCTATCATGGCCAATTTCAAGCTAGCAAACTGAAGCCAACTGGCTCACAACATTCCAGAATGTACAGGACAAACTAAGCAGGTTGAGTTAATACTGGACTAAAAAGCTGAAGAATAGCCTGTCTATACTTGACTATCTCCAGGCCATGCCATGCCATGCCATTCCTATTCCATTCCTGTTCCTTTCTTGTTTCTATTCTATTCTATCCTATTCTATTCTATTCTACCAAGGATTGAATCCAGGGGTGCTTAACCACTGAGCCACATCCCCAACACGTGTTTTTATTTTCAGGTAGGATCTTGCTAAATTGCCCAGGCCTCACTAAGTTGCTAAGGCTGGTCTTGAACTTACAAGCCTCCTGTCTCAGCCTCCCAAGGTTGCTGGTATTATCTGTGTGCACCACCATATGCAGCTTCCCTGGGCTTTTAGAACTGCTATCAATCTGAGTATCCAATGTCTGGAAAGACAGCACAAGTGTTTTTTTCCTTCTTACTAGGCAATCTCACAGTATGCCCTACAACTCTATAAGATAGCCAAAAATGTCCACTTTCTTGATCCCTCAGGAAGCTTACCATGTTCATCCCTACAGAATACTAACAGGTTGCCTACCTATGCATTTCAGAGGCAGATCACTCTGACTCAGTGAGGCATGCCACAAACAGCACACAGAGGGGTCCACAATCAAAGTAAAAAGTGGGGCTCTTCAGGGGTGGCCCACAAGTACACCTACTCACCGCAGGCTGAAGGGCTGGCAGCGGTGTCTCAAACTGAGGTTGAATGAGTTGAAGTGGTTCATGTTTTACATTTAGCTGCTCATGAGCCCTGTGTTAATAAAACAAAAGCTAGGATCAAGGTGAGACACTGTAGCAAGGCACATCTAACTCACCACACTGTGCTGTTCTCCTCAAAGATGGTGGGTGATTCAGGACTATTTTTAAATAGTCATATTGTTATATCTAATGTAATGATTCTTTTAGGAATCTTCTCTACTGTATCATACAGTATTATTTATTGAGAACTGAAAGGAAAACTTTCTTTCATATTTCTCATCAGGCAGTTCCTAAATAAATAGGCTTTTGGTTTTTACAGGATGCACAATGATCATTATAACTTTGTATCCTTGTTTACTTTTACCATCAAAAGACAGGAGTCCAATCTAGTTTGCTTCTGGCTCATCAACAGATTTGCATGCTCAACCCTTCCTTGTGCTCCTTCACTCCACAGACTCTAACTGAATATCTACTGGTCCCAGGCAATTTACACACACAAGTACAACAGCAGTGAAAAGAAGAGAGCAAGGAGGCCTTTGTGGAACTTACATTCTTGGGGAGGAGAGATAGTAAACAAAACAACAATAACCCAAAAAACCGGTAATATGCCAGTTATCTATAAGTATTAAGAAAAAAAAAGCAAATCCCGAGACAAAGGCTGCAAGTGACTTGTCAGAGGAGCCCTAAGTGAGAGAGGGAGGAAGTCACACAGTTATCTTCAAGAGTGTCCTTGGCAGAGGCAAGAAGAAGGAAAAAGGTAGGAGGGGGCTAGGCCTTGTCACATAGCACAGGGACCAGAGGGGCTATGGTACACAGAGCAGTGGGAAAAAGTTTACAAAGTCAAGTGCTAATCGTTCCCTGTGGTGTTAGGCTACTGTGGCTTTCCCTTTTAGTCTGTCTTTTTGGATTTTACCTAATTTTGAAAGCTAGCTAAACTCCCCTGCAGAAGAGGCTAATTAAAATATACTCACCCAAATTAAATTTTATACATATTTGTGAGCTTTCAAAATTAAGCTACAAAAGTAAACACCAATGAATGGACAAGGCTGTATGTATGAGTGATGTCAGAAAGCAGTCATGTCAGAAAGTTCTCCCCTTGTGCTTGGGGAGAACCCTTCCTAGCAATGAGCAGCAGATCCCCATAGAGGGAAGAGAAATAATTTATTGAGTACCAACTACCTGCCACATATTGTGCCTGACCCTGTGCTAGATACTTAAACTCACTTCATTTCATCACCAAAGCAACCCTGGAATATGGGCATAATCTCTTAAGGAAGAGGAAACAGATATAAAGATTTTAAGTAGCTTCCAAATTCATAGGTTCAAAGGACTTAATCTCCAGTACAAAAAAAAAGACAATACATTTAAGAGTTGTCCAAAGCCAGTTGTCCAAAAGCAGCCCACACCTGTAATCCCACTGGCTTAGGAGGCTGAGACAGGAGGATTTTAATTCCAAAGCCAGCCTTGGCATCTTTTTTTTTTTGGTGGGGTGAGGGGCTGGAATTGCAGGAATGCACCACCATGCCTGAATCAAGTGTGTTATTTTGAAGAAATACAGATGTGTCCCCAAATCCCCAAATTTAAATCTCTAGTCCAAATTTCTCTGCTGATCATAAGATAACATGTACAACTGCCACTCAACATCATCTGGACATTTCACAGACATCTTAACTCAATATGTCTCAAACTGAACTTCAGTTCTTCCTGTCCAATCTACTCAGTCTTCCCCAATTGTTATTGCAACTTTATCCTTTTAATTGCTAAGACTAAACCTTGAAGTCATCCTTGACCCCTTTTCTTCTCACCCTCCACATTCCACCATTTAGTATCTCTTGCTACCTATACCTTCAAAATATATCCAGAATCTGACCACTCCTCACCACCTCCACAACTACCACCAGCTGGAGTATCATTTTGTGCCTGGATTATTGGAATCATCTCCCTTTATTCTCTGCTTCCACCCTTGTTCCCCTCATTTTATGACAGAACAGACGTACTTTTTTCCCATTCTCTTTTTGTAGTGCTGGGGATGGAACCCAAGGCCTTGCACATAAGTGCTGGCAGTTGCTCTGCATCCCCAACCCCAATTTCTGTGTTGGCCTCGTCATAGATCTGAGAACATGTTTTGTCTGCCACCTTTGCTGTGACCCTAATTCCTGTCCCCAAGCTCATGTTTACAAACAAACATAAATGAACTAAAGTGTAGCTCAAATAGCCCCAGGTACTGACTTGATAACCTTGGGGAGGGAGGTGGTATCCAGCTGGTAAATGGACAGATCGAAGAGGGTGGTAAAGTCACGTGGGTTCTCATCGCCCTCCTGGAGACACACTCGGAGACGCTCTGACAGGGTGGCTGTGTCAGGTAGCATCATGTAGTCGGAGATCTGAAAGCCATAAGAGGGTTCCTTTCAGCAAAGCAGGAACAAGAATTCATTTTGTTGAGTCTCCACTGTCTGAGGTCTCAGATCTGCAGTACTTAAACTTTCTTGCCAAGAGATTTCACTATTCATGATCATAGACAACTAAATCCTAAGCCATTTTAAGTGGAAAGAGGAACAAAACTCTCTTGGCTAAAGCCCAAGGCTGGTGAAGTCCAACTCTCCAAATACTCAAGCAGATACTAACACAGCTGAACACAGCTGCAGAAACATACAATCATGCTGTCAGTCTTCTTTTAATTTCATGATGTCTCATCTTGACTACCAGGCACTCAATTCTATCTCCCTAGTCCACTTCCATTCCCACACCCAAGGCAATACTTCCCTTTGTCAGATTAACCATCCAAAATAATTTTGATCTATTCAATTTTAGTGAGTGACTTTATTTTCTATTTTAGTGAGAAAATAGAAGCAATTATAAAAGAAAGTACATCAACTCCCACTACAATATGCACCCTACACCAGCATCTGGGCCATACCGTTTTCTGTCCTGTCAAGTACAGAAATGCCAGTGATGCCAGCACAGACATCCCTTCCCTTTGTACACTAGATCCTAGCCCTTCTCTTTTAGCCTAAGACATCCTCCAACATTGCTGAGAGTCCTCAATGATAACATATGCTCAGTGCTGATAATAGTAAAGGATCAGGGAACCTAAATATCAATAGGAGGTTGTTCAATATAGTATAGTATTTTCAAACAATGTGAAATATTCTCTTTAAAATGAACAGAAAAAAAGAAAGCTCTTTAAAGTACATGGAAAAGTTCTCAGGTCATATTGATAATATCAAAAGGTAAGGTGCTAGGATAGTATGCATACACAGCAAATGTGGTACTATTTGCATAAAAGAAGAGGAAAGAAAGTACACACACACTCACATACTTGCTTTTATAACATATCTCTGGAAGAACATGTAGGACACTATTACTATTGTGGTCATTGGAAGGGGAACAGAGCGGCCAGGCTGAAAGATAGAAGGAAGACTATTTGTTGTGTATGCTTTTGAATTGTGAACTATGTGAATGTATTACCTATTCAAAAAATAAATTCAAATTTAACTAAATGAATGCTGTCAACAAGAAATTTGCTTTTTATTGCCTTTTGAAATGTAATTAGCTAACAAGGCCAACTTGGTAATAGTTTAAAAATGGGTCCTCTGGAGTTATCTGCAATGTACAGTTTCCTGTATTCTCTAGCTCCACCATTGCAGGAGATAGGCCTGAACATTACATAAATAATAAATTGGCTCATTCTTTTCTGAGCCCAAGGGTCAAAACTCTCCAATCTTCAATCTCTTTTTTTAAACAATAAATGAGAGAAGAGCATAAACAAATAAATATCCTTCCCAGCAACAGGAAGAAAAGTGCAATAACAAGGGTACCAATATGCCAAGACACACTAAAATGCAACAGAGTCCAGGCCTGGGCCAGTCAACCCAAAGATCCTGAAGCTGATTCTCTTAATTCTCTGCATAGGGCCTTTCCACAAAACCCTAATTCAGAAAATCATTAAGGCCTTAGGTGTACAGAAAGAAAGAAATGTAAGAGTGTTTTGGGGACCACTGGCTTTCCTGACTTCCTGGCAGATTCTGAGGTTAAAACTTATTAGGTCAACTCCTCCAGCTTCTTATTGATCTTCTGTTTCACCAAATACTACTTGACAATGAGATAATATCTGAGTTTAAAATTCATTGTAATATAATAAGGTTTGATCTAAAATCATAGGAAGTTCAGATTTTCACAATTTCTCACTTTACAATGTTACTGGATGTAGCATTTACCTTTCTAAAGTCATACAATATAAAGCACAATTGTCACCAGGTCTCAGATCTGGAAGATACAGGCATGATTTGAGAGAAAGCCCTTAACACTACAATCTTCCCCTGGTTTCATATGAATGCCTCCTTTCTGAATTAGTCTTGGGTCAGGTGTGATGGACAGTGAAGAACAGGGCAGCAGGAAAGGAAAGGCTCCAAAACCAGCCTGACCTGGAATTGACCTACTTACAGACCTTAAAGGATTTCCCAACTTAAAACTAGGAATGACAGAAACTTAGCAGGAGCAAGGTGTCACACAGAAAAGGAACAGATGCAGCCTCTCTTAGCACAGCTCCGTTGACCCAACTATCTCACTAGGATTAACAGCTATCAAAGATACTGCCCACTCTGGCCTAGATACTGTGAGAGCTGAAAAGTGAATTCCATGCTATACCCTAATCATTTAACTTTGGGGACATATATAATTTTTCAAGAGAAATTCAAGTAAAATATCCATATGCTTAATGTACCCAAATAAGGGAATATCTTGGGCTCTCGTATTTCCTAAGGCAAATACCTTCTAAAAAGCCACAGCTGAGGGAAGAAGCAATCAGTGGATGGCCATCTCTGATAGAATACCTTCTTGCCACAACTGTTACCCATAACTGAAAAATCATCTTCTTTTCATTTCAGAGTTTAAGAAACAGAAAATCAATTAAACAAGAAACAGGCTTTGAATCAAGAAGACCTGGGTTTGTGTCCTACCTCTGCATTTGCTTACTGTTAGAGCACATTTCAAACTTGTAGAATTTCAGTTTCCTCATCCATAAAATGTGAATGTGACCATTCATCTCCCAGGATTATTGTGAGAATTAATACAATGATCTATGTGTAAGTGTATGACATACAGGGGCTGGGAATATAGTAAATGTGAAAATTTTTAAAAGCTGAGCTGTGAGTGTAGCTCAGTGGTAGAGCATTGCCTAGCATGTGTGAGGTCCTGGGTTTGATCCCCAGTCCCACAAAAAATAAATAAATAAATAAATAGGTTAATAGAAAGATAGATAGATAGCTTACACAGCATGGTTTTAGTTTAGTAAGTGAATTTAGTTTAGTAAATAAATTCCCATCCATTAAAACAGGCCTCAAAATCATCCTGTGAGATACATAGCACAGGTATCAGAGTTCCTGCTTTACAGATGAGATTCCAGAATTAAAAGATGTCAAAAAGAACCTGCTACAGTCCCAAGACCAGTGGTAGAGCCAGACCTGGAATGCAGGTTACTGGTTTCCATTCCAATGATCATATTACCTTGTCTCAATTACCATACTATACTGCCTTTAGAATTATTTTAAAAGACAACAAAATTACAGTTTAAAACTTAAATTCTAATAATATGAGTTTTTTTCATGAAAAAAAAATTGCATTTTTTTGTATTTTTAAGAGAAATCCTTTTTGACAGATTTATTTATTTTTAATTTATTTTATTTATTTTTATTTATTTTATTTATTTTTAATATCTGACATGAACAATTTAGAAGTAAAAAAAATTGTTTTGGTCAGCTGACTCTACTGCTATGGGTCCATGGGGAGGTAGACATCATGGTAGAAGGGTATGGCAGAGGAAAGCTACTCAGCTCATGATAGTTGGGAAGCAGAGGTAGATAACTCATTTTTTTTTTTTTAATTTATTTTATTTTTTCTGTGTTGGGGATTAAGCCCAGGGCCTCAAACATGCTAGGCAAATGCTCAACCACTGAGCTCCACTCCCAATCCCATCGCTGTATTTAATATATGAATTATATATGCATCTAGGTTGCAAAGAAAGTGGAAGATGTGTGGAAGTTTATATTTTTAAAATTTTTAAAGTTTTATATTTTAAAAATTTTTTTTCACAGTTATTACATATGCATCTAGATTGTAAAGAAAACGGGAGATGTGTAGAAGTTTTTTTTTTAATTTTTTCACAATTATACTTTAGAGAAATTCTGTTTTGTTTTTAATATATACATATATATTTTAATTATAGATGGACCTTTATTTATTTACTTATTTGTTTATTTATTTATTTGCAGTGCTGAGAATTGAACCCAGTGCCGTACACATGCTAGGCAAGCATTCTGCCACTGAACCACAACCCTAGCCTGATAACTGATTTTTAAAAGATTGAGCCAGAAAGTATATTTTAAATTTTAGTTCTTATATGTATATATGGGCTACCACCCTAATTAATTCTATGATTAATTATATAATTTAGCTGGGAGTCGTGGCACATACCTGTTATCCCAGTGACTCCAGAGGCTGAGGCAGGAGGTCTTCCTCTACCCCTCAAAATCACTTTTTTCCCTCTTATATACAAGACAGACATATGTTCCTTTGGAACTATTAGAAGTGGTAGTGAAAAGCAGACCCATTTTTTTATTTATAAATTTCTTCTTCTTCTTCTTCTTCTTTTTTTGGCATCAGGGATTAAACCTAGGGGCACTTAACTACTGAGCCACATCCCCAGCCTGTTTTTTTAAATTTTGAGACAGGGTCTTGCTAAGTTGCTCAGGACCCAAGTTGCTGAGACTGGCTTTGAACTTGCAATCTTCCATCTCAGCCTCCCAAGGCACTGGGATTATAGTCATGTACAATTATGCCCGGCTCATTTTTAAGCTTCTAATGATTCACAACCTCCTACCTCTGGATCCTCAGCATCAATCTGATTTAGGTGAATGTCTCCTGTTGTGAGCCACTGGAAAACAACATCCTGGATTTAAAAAATAAACACAGAATTAGATACCTGGTTATTTGGAAAAGCTAAAGGTCAGAGAGTTAAGTCAATCAAGAAAAAATAATACAGGAAAAAGACTAAACCAATGATTCAGAAAAGTAACCAGACTTCTATTGGTGATATCATATGAAAACTTAAAACTTTCTTCTCCTAATGTAACCTTTATTGTCAGAAATTCATCATTTACCTTAGGACACTCTAATACTTAACCATAAGCCAAAATTTATTAAAACTTGTTCACAATCCTGAAAAAACCTTTTAAGATGATGGCAGTCTGATCTTAAAAAGTATGGCTACTAGCCAGGCACAGTGGCACACGCCTGTAATCCCAGCAGCTTGGGAGGATGGTGAAATCAAAGCCAGCCTTACCAAAAGTGAGGTGCTAAGCAACTCACCCTGTCTCTAAATAAAATACAAAATAGGACTGGGGACATGGCTCAGTGGTCAAGTGCCCCTGAGTTCAAATACCCAGTACCAAATATATATATATATATATATATATATATATATATCTACTAAAAAGCAGAATATCTAAGAGCAAGGTACTATACCAACATGTGTGTAATCCTAGCCACCCAGGAAGCTGAGGCAGAACGAGCACAAGTTCAAGGTTAGCCTAGGCAAATTAAATTAACAATAAAGGGCTGGGGATGTTGCTCAGTGATAGAGCACCTGGGTTCAATCCCCAGTACTACAGGGAAATAAAAAAGAACATCTAGCTCTTCAAGACTACATCTAGAGGCACTAGAACTTCATGAGGATTCTACATAAATAAGACCTTAATAAGACTCTCAATACAACCCTTCTAAAATGGAAGGAGTCAATTTCACTAATGCGTATAACTTCCTGTTAAAGTAAGCCACTGGAATCCCACAATGTACAGCTCTGTGAAGGTATCTGCTTCCCACTCTGGTGTCCTTTACACTATTCTGACAGAATAACTGCAACGTCTTTACTTCATTGCCCTCATCAGTCAGTGCTATACATAAAGTTCCTAACTTCCATGCACACTCTCAGCCCCTCCTCTCCATTCTCCCTTCACTCCTTGATTCAGTCTTTATTCTTTTTACCTGGTTGACTTCACCAGCCTCTTAACTGGCTCTGGCTGCCCCTTTCTCATTCCACACAAATGACAGAGGGATCTGACTATGCCCAAGGCTGCTGCAAACCCTAAAGGGGTCCCCATAGCTTCTGGCATAAAGTTCAAGTTCTGGGGCTTTATACTTAAGGTCCTTATTAAGCTTACTCCTCTCAGGGTCAGCTCCCATCCCTACTTGGCATGCTTAGAAATATATTTCTGGACTAATCTGTATGTCATTCTTTTTCTTCATGTGCTATAAACTTTTTCTAAGCAAGGGACTATGCCTGAAACTCTGTATTCTTAGTACCACCATATAATGGATTCTGAAGAGATGGTTTTAAATCGGTAAAGGTGCTTACCAACATTAATACATCAATTTGATGACAGGGAAAAGCTCACCATGATTTTGCTGTTTTCTTCTTTATCCAAATACTGGTCACTGAACATGTGACATGAGCCAAGCACTGCCAGCTTCCCGCCTTGGTTCTACTAATGACAAAGCACTGTCAGATACTCAGATCCCAAAACACTGCATGTATCCTAGTCCCTCAACATTTACCACCAGAATCATGTCAGCAACTGTCTTACATACTAAAAAGTGCCAATTCACATTAGGATTTTAACAGTCTATCAATATCCACTGTGATGACAACTACAACTTACTTGGCCTCTCATTTTAGACATATCTATATTTTCCCACTTAATTTTAACAAAAAGTAATATAAATTGGTTTGCCAGCCTTTTCCCAATGTTATCATATAAATGAAGATCATAATTTTTTTTAATGCTGGGGATAGAATCCAAAGCCTTGCACATGCTATGTAAGCTATTCTACCACTGAACTATTCTCTCAGACCAATAACAATTTTAAAGGGGGAGAAAAGGCAAACCCAAACATATTCTATCAGAATTTCAAAGACATTTATAAGTACAAAAAAAAAAATAGAGTTTAAGATTCAAACAGAAAACTAAACTATCAATATGAAAAGTTCACAAAAAGAAATATCAACTGGTTCATAAGAAAAAACTTCAGTATTAGTCAAAGTACTTTTACCTATCAGATTAATAAATATAAAAAAGACTATAAAGTGTTGGTCAGGCTTAGTGAAATGAGTTCTTTCACACATTGCTGCTCAAACTGTCACACACTGCTGCAACAACTGTCAACATATGCAACAAAACAAACTGAAATACACAAAAAAGTCTACCTGCAATGTTATATCCATAACTATATCTAATTATGTCACAAATAATTAGAAATAAATCCAAATGAAACATTAAGTTAAAGGAGGCAGGAGTGGTGGCACACACCTATAATCCTAGTTACTCAGGAGGCTGAGGCAGGAGGATCACAAGGACAACCTTGTCAACTTAACAAGACCTTGTTTGAAATTTTTAAAAATTATTTTAAAAGGCTGGGTATGTATCTCAGTGGTGGCTCACTTGCCTAGTACGCAAGAAGCCCTGGATTCAATCCCCCAAATTGTCAAAACAAGAAAAAACAAAACAACAACAAAAAAAGAAATCAAATAATCATAGTTTGCAGTATTAAACCACCAGAGGCCTCTTAAAATACTATCTCATTTTCATTTGTATGTATAAACTGACAGTTTATATAAACTATTTCCACATCTCAAAAATAACACTTTAGTTTTAAAATAATATTTCAGCTATTTGGAAGAGAAAACTACCATAATAGCCACATGAATTTTGTTTAAATCTTTCACAGCATAGACATTTATTTACTTCCTAAGAAAAATGAGAGCTTTAAATAAGAGGAGGAAAGATAAAACTAGATCTCACAAAGAAAAACTAGGAATGTGTAGACCAAGGGATATTTAAGTCCCTTGAAAAAACAGAAAGGTCAGCTGATGAATTTCATGTCTTATGGACAGATGAAGGTAAATTCAGCAAAATGTGAATTAAAAGGCAGTGGGAAAATGACAGCATAACATGGAGACCTCTGGACCACTGTTGTCACACTCCATGGGGTCTCCAAATGAGAACTGGACAACTAGTCTTCGGATATGTTCTCCTGGGATAAACCAAAACAAAAGCAGCATAATTCTAGCCAATTTTGTGTAGTTAACTCCCTCTTTTCCTGAATGGATTCTCAGTACTCTGAGAGTGAGGACACAGAATAATAGGACAAAGTTGGTTGAGAGTTATAAACAGATACCCTCACACTATTGTGGAAAAGCTTTAGACTTAGAATAAGGGGTAGGTTTAGGATTTGACACCATTGATTATAAGATGACCCACTGCTTCCCATGAATAAAATGTGGATACCTAAAAACTACTTCATTGGATTGACATAAAGATCAGTGAGAAAATATGTGAAACTCATATACAAAATGACAATAAGTTTTTAGTATTTCAATAATAAAAATAACATACACACCATATTTAACAAAAGTTGTACCTTTGAGTGATAAAACGCCAGAATGGGTCTGTTAAGTGGGAAGCAGACAGAGCCTGTGGACAGAACAGCCACTGCTGGTTTCATGACACTCAAGGTGGCACCAAAAGGATAGACAAAGGTGAGAGCTCTGTAAGAAATTAGAGGAACACATGCAAATGCTTATGAAATATATTTTTAAAATCTGAAAATAAACTTAAGTGTTTCTTGAGCAAAACTGATTCACCATCAAATACAATTTTTTTCCTAAGCTTGGGTTAGTTAACTCAAAAACTGGGACAACTATAGTTACAAGTTTAATGCGGTATCTTAGCAAATATGAATGTGAACTAACAGAAAAGTGCAAATGATTATAACCGGAAAAAGTAAAATAGCCCCAATGGAGCAGGAAGCAACCAGGGGCCTCATCTAAGAATGACCTAGAGCTTCACATGAGCCTGTTCTGCATAATGCCTTAAAAATATATATTTTCTTCTTCCTCAGATTTGGCTGCTACAATCTCTAAGAATGTCTATCATGGGAGGGCATGTCACCAGGTGAATGCTTACATGAATTGGAGGGTATATATGTACTTCACACTGGACACTGCTACGAAGACTTGCCTTGGAGTCCCTTCTCTACTCTCCACTAACACAGACTATAATCCCAGCAACTCTGGAGGCTGAGGTAGGAGGATCATAAATTCAAGGTGAGCCTCAGCAACTTAGTGAGACTGGTCTCAAAATAAAACTTGTTTATAACCATATGGAGCAGAGGTCAACTGCTGCATTCTCCCTTGAATGTGTGTTCCTTGCTTTATCCCAAAAGCTTCTCACTGTCAACTTGGTTGGCACCCTCCCCTGGATGCATATTTCTTACTTTATTCACAAAGACGTCTCTCTTTTGAGATAGCCTACACTCTCTCCTAAAGGTGCATTTGCTTTCCTAAATAAATCTGCCTCAGAAAAAAAAAATGTACAGGTTCTGGAGCAAATGCCTAGGTTTAACCAAAGTTCTTACACTCAGGTAAATTTGGGCTATTACCTCTTTGTATTTCATCTCTAACTTTCTGTGGTTGTTGTGAATATTAAATGAAGTAATATATATCTATTACACAGTAAGTACTCAAGTAAATGTTAGGTAGTATTATTAAGGCAAGATATTAGCCAGGCACAGTGGTAGAGACCTATAATTACAGCAACTTGGGAGGTTGAGGCAGGAGGATTACATGTTTAGACCAGCCTCAGCAACTTACTGAGACCTTGTTTCAAAATAAAAACTAAAGGGGCTGGGGTTGTGGCTCAGTGGTAGAGCGCTTGCCTAGCCTGTGTGAGGCACTGAGTTCGATTCTCAGCACCACAAAAATAATTAATAAAGGGCCACCAACAACCAATAAAATATCTTTTAAAAAGCTAGCCATAGCAACTTAGTGAGGCCCTAAGCCACTTAATTGAGACCCTATCAAACAATTTTAAAAGGGGCTGAGGATTTAGCTTAGTGGTAAAGTACCCCTGGGTTTAATCCCTAGTACCCTCCCCCATCAAAAAAAAAAAAAAGAGAGACAGATTATCTTCAGGGTAGGGGCATGGATTTAAAATGCAGAACTTTTACTTTCTGCCTTTCTTTCTTTTTTTTTTCTGGACTGGGTTTTGAACCCAGGGGCACTTAATCACTGAGCCACATCCCAAGCCCTCTTTTTTGAGACACGGTCTCACTAAATTCTTAGGGTTTCAGTAAGTTGCTGAGGCTAACCTTGAATTTGCAATCCTCCTGCCTCAGCCTCCTGAGATGCAGAGATTACAGGGGTACCGCACTGCCTGGCTACTTTCTTCCTTTAGAACTGTTTAAACTGTTTTTATTTATTAATTGGTGAGAATTACTTTTGTAATTGGGAAACTCTTTTTCACTTTCAAAAGGAAAATCCTTTGAAATGAAAAATCCATCCTCCTCAAATGGCTTGAGAAACATACTCACTGGGCATTGTTTCCACTGCTCTCATCATCAATGATTCCAGGAACGGTTTTTCCTGCAGCTCGGCTAATTTCCCTTGAAGAAAAAAAATGAAAACCTGGTAAATAAAAAAAGTGGAGAATCTCATATTGCATTCATTAATAGGAAATGTGAACCAGATGCGAGGATTTTGTACACTTTGTGACACATTTTTTTGAGCCAATAAATTTTTTTACAGATAAAATATGGATTTATGAATAGTAAAATACAGCATTCAGAATAAAAAAAAATCTGTACAACTCAAAGTAAGGGAAAAGTAATTTTAAAATGTCCTAAAAATTCAGATATTGCATGAAAAAGCAACAAGACTTGGTTAAAATGATACAAAGCTCAGTCTCTGACCATAATGAAATGAATAAGAAATCCGAAAAAACAGAAGAAAATTCAAGGTATCCGAAAACACAAAGAAATTAATTAACACATTAATAAGTAACAGTGGATTAAAGAAGAAATCACAAGGGAAATTAGAAAATTATTTGAACGAAAATGAAAACATGAAATAATCAAGTTAGTCAGAGCATATTCTTTAACTACTACAGAATTAAAAATCAACACCAGGAAGATACCTGAAATACTTCCAAATATTGGGAAACGCACACACTTCTGGAGACAGCATATTGTTGGGACTGGTTTGTTTAATCCGATCTGCCAGTCTGTCTTTTGTTTGACGAGTTTAGGCCATTTATACTTGATATTATTATTAAAAAATTATTTTTATTCCCTGTCATTTTATTTCCAGTTTTTAATTTGAATTGTTTCTCCTTTGACTATTCTTCTAGTGTAGTTCCTCACTTTTTTTTTCATTTCTGCAAGAAATATTTTGAGTATGTTTTGTAGTGCAGGCTTTTCAGCTGTGAATTCTTTTAACTTTTGTTTATCATGGAAGATTTTTATTTCACTGTCAATTTTGAAGCTTAATTTTCCTGGGTATAGTATTCTTGGCTGGTATGCATTTTTCTTTCAGAGCTTAGTGTGTATTATCCAAGACCACCTACTTTGGGGTTCTGAGTTGAGAAATCAGCTGAGATCCAGATTGGTTTCCCTCTAAATGTAATCTGACGTTTTTCTCTAGCAGCCTTTAAAATTCTATCCTTATTCTATATGTCAGGTATTTTCATAATAATGTGCCTTGGTGTGGGTCTATTTTACTTTTGTATATTTGAGGTCCTATAGGCCTCTTGTATTTGATTTTCCATTTCATTCTTTAAGTTTGGGAAATTTTCTGATATTGCATTTCATTGAAAAGATTGTGCATTTCTTTGGTTTGTATCTCCAAGCCTTCATCTATTCTACCACTGAGCCACAACCCCAGCCCAGTCAACTTTATTTCAAGATTACATATTTTGTCTTCATTGCCTAAAACTCTTTGTCTTCCAAGTGATCTAATCTGTTGGGGATGCTTTCCATTGAATTTTTTAATTTGTTTTACTGTTTCCTTCAATTTGAGGATTTGTTTGATTTCTTTTCAGAATCTCTATCTCTTTATTGAAATGATCTTTCACAACCTGTATTTTCTCTGATTTCACTCCCCTTACAGCACCCTTTACCTTGCAGAGAAGTTTAACTATGTATATTCTAAACTCCTTCTCTGACATTTCTTCCATTGTGGTGTCGATGGATTCTATTATTGGAATACCTTGGTTTGTTTGGGCAATTTTTTCCTTGCTTTTTCATATTGTTTGTGTATCAAACCATCTAACGGTGGGGATCTGAGGCAGTAAGTCTCTACCCTGTGGATTTAGTGTCCCTGAAGGTTTCTAGTACCTCATTAGTGAGGGGGAGACAAAACAACAACCAATGCAAACAATATACAGCATTAAACCAAACAATTCCTGCTATGACGTCTACAATGTTAATTGTCACATTAAATAGAAATTATATGGTAGTTATTGCCTAAAATAAAGACAGTAAGTCTGTAAAAGGGTTTTTACAGTTTCAAATAGTAGACAGGGAGAAAAAATAAGTGATATAGAATATAGAATGTGATGATTATGAGGGAGGAAGAAAGAAGATAGAAGAAAAAAATTAAAGGAAGAACGAAAAGACAATAGTAGGGATTGACTGTTAGCAGAAGAAAGAATTGAGTGAAACAGATGAGAGAAAAAAATATAAATAAATATTTTAAAAATTAAAAATAAAAGAGTACAAAACAAAACTGAAATATACTAATCCTATCCTCAAAAAAACCATAAAAAATGCTTCAAAAATGCTAGGGGGCTGGGATTATGGCTTAGCAGTAGAGTGCTCACATAGCACGTGCAAAGCACTGGATTCAATCTTCAGCCCCACGTACAAATAAATAAATTAAATAAAGGTATTGTGCCCAACTATAACAAAAAAAAATTACAAAAAAATGCTAGGAATGAGAAAAAAACATGAATATGTATAAATGTTCATGAACCATTAAGGTAACAATTAAACAGAGAGGAAAAAAACAGAAAAAAAAAAATCCTGACGGAAAGTGAAAGAATTGTTTCCTTGGAGTTCAAAAGATTCTCAGATTCTCTTTTCAGCATTAGGTTGGGTAATCTGGAGCATGATGCTTCACCCTCCAAGTAGACTGTTGAAGTGAAAGAGGTAATCTGAAGGCAGAGTTTAGGTTTACATATGCTCCAGAATCTTTGCGGAATGCCAATTGCTTTGGATTTTTTAAATCAGAGCAACTCCAGGGCCTAGCAATTGCCAGGCTACCCTGGAAGACTGCACCCCAGGGATCCCCCTGTGTTCCACTCATTTGCCAAGTCTTAGTCCACTGCTTCTCTGCTTTCTTGGCTTCACTCCACAAAGCTGCCAAGAAAGCAACCTTCTCTATTCTACCATCTTGAAACCTCTCCGGGACACGATTTTTAAAAATTAAAGTATACCTACACAACCATACCTTTTTCAGGAAGCTTGCAAAAGTTAAGATTAAAATATTAGGATCAGTTCTTTTTCTTGAGTCCTGAGGAAAGAGTGCATCTCCCTAGACCCACATTCTAGACTATCCTCAGGGTCAGTAGAGTGAGTACCTGGCATACGACATGTTCAGGTGTGGAATGAATAATTTTGAATGTGAACAAAAGCTCACAGGGACATTGGATGCTGCCCCTCATGCATTCATTTCCTGCTTTCTAAAAGCCCCTAATCTGTTTTAGACAGCTGAGAAAAAAACTGACCCAGGCCAGATCAAACAGATTCAATCTCATGACTATTCTTGGTGATAATGCTCAAACCAAATAATGCTTTCTTGCCCTAGACAGCATGCAGAACCTGTTTAAAAAAAAAAAGTCAGCCCACACATATAGAACTTCTAGGTTAGGGTTAGGGTTAGGGATAGGCAAGGCCCTGGGTTCGATCCTCAGCACCCCATAAAAATAAATAAATAAAATAAAGGTATTGTGTTCAACTACAACAAAAAATAAATACTAAAAACAAATTTTTTAAAAAACATGTAAATATAAATGCACACAGGATAATAATATAGGGATAATATACTCCCTATAAAAGATTTCCAAGCTTATCTTTGAGCATAATGAACTGTAAAGCCAAAAGAATTGAAGAGAAATGAAATTAGAGCCCTGTTGACATGAATCTTTCAGTCAATCCTTAACCAAACCTGCCTTATTTCTGGGCTTTCTCAACTACATGATTTAACAATCTTTTTGTTTAATCCCATTTGGACAGGGTTTTCTGTTAATTGTAACTGAAAGTATCCTAACTCACAAAAAGAGAACATGAACTAAGGTTGCAAAAGATGGAGGAATATAATTCAATGAATAAGTAGTAGTAATAAAATAAAATAAATTAGAATAAAACAAAAAGCCAAGAAAGAGAGATGGGGCAATGAAAATAGGTGAGAAGAGATAAGAGTCATCTATCTTGGCTTCTCAACATGCTTACCTGTTCAACACTCCATTGGAAACTAGAGCTTCCTTAGGATGGAAATACTTGTAATATACATTTCTAACCACAGCATCTTGTAGGAAAGAGAGAAAAAGATGCATTTAAGATTAGAAATAAGTTTGATGTTATAGACTCATACAAATTTTGACCTGAAAGAACCTAGAACTCTGTTGCAATCCCTTGAATTTTATCAATGGAAGAAGCCTAGGTAGGCCTAGAAAGCTGACTGCTGGTGAGCCCAGAATGCTGAACATATGACTTCAGCCCAGACCTTTTTCCACTGGGCCAGTGGGCCTAGAGGACCCCACTACAAACAATAAATAGAAAATCACTGCCTCTATTAAGGATTAAATTAATAATAATCACCATTATTAACCATGATTCCATATTCTTCTAGTAGAAAATTAATGTTGGTGTCAAATCTGGTTTCTCCACCTTCTCCTAGCATCACAAGGATATCTCCACCATTGTCAAGGTACTTCTTCAGGACCTCAAACTACACAAAGAAAAAAAAATCAATCTTTGAGTACACATACTCAAAAGACTTCCACCAAAACATTTTTACTACAAGTAAAACTTTACTAAAAAATAAACACTTCAAACCTTTTATAAAACATGTAAATATAGGGGCTGAGGTTGTGGCTCAGCGGTAGAACAATTGCCTAGCACGTGCAAGGCCCTGGGTTCGATCCTCAGCACCGCATAAAAATAAATAAATAAAATAAAGTATTGTGTTCAACTACAACAAAAAATAAATAAATACTAAAAACAAATTTTAAAAAAATGTAAATATAAATGCACACAGGATAATAATATAGGGATAATATATTCCTTATAAAAGATTTCCAGGCTTATCTTTGAACATAATGCTTCAAAATACTCAAATTGAATTGTCATTTTCAAAATTGACCATTAGGACAACAAAGCAAAAGTGTAAAACTATTAATTAAAAGAAATTCACAGATCTCCATTTAGTGCATCCCTAATCTCCAACTACTAGACACAAGTCACACCTACTCTCCCAACAACTAAAAATGTCCCTAGACACTGCCAAATGTCCCATTAGAAGGAAAGAAGGAAAACTATCCCAGCTGAGAACCATAAATCTAGATCATACCTTCCCTTCACTGCCTGCCAAGAATATCAGGCTGAAGCCATTTTACATCTCATCAGGGAGAAATTTTGTTCAAGGTCATCAACTGACCAAACCACAGTGAGAAATTCAAATTGTTGGCTTATCTCCTGGAAAGCTCTCTCACTCTCAAAAAGCTGAAGAGGCAAGAAAATCTGAAGTCAATCTTGCTGACCCATCCTGAGGAAACCTGGCAAGGGGAGGGTATCTAATCCAATAGTTTGAGATAGAGTATTGCTAAGTTGCTGAGGCTGGCCTCAAACTTGCAATCCTCCTGTCTGGACCTCCCAAGTTGCTGGGGTTACAAAAATAAAGCTGGGCTCCCCAACGTGCCCAGCTTTATTTTTTTCTTTTGAGAAAGGGTCTTATTAAGTTACTGAGGGCCTCAAACTTGTAATCCTACTGTTTCAGCCTCCTGAGTTCTGGGATTACGGGCGTGTACCACCATACCTGGCACAGACCAATAGCTTTTAGTTTTCTTCACTAAACAGTCCACCAGGAAAGAACCTGGGCACTGTGGTGCTCACCTGTTATCCCAGCTATTTCAGAGGCTGAGGCAGGAGGAATGGAAGCTCAAGGCCATGCTCAGCAACTTAACAAGATCCTGTCTCAAAAACAAAAAGGGGTACAAATGTAACACAGTGGTAGAGCACCCTGGGTTCAATTCCCAATATCACAAAAGAAAAAAATATATAAATATGCACTCTAATATGCATATATCTATATACATGTTTTGTTTTCTATATGCTCAGAACATAGTTTTTGCTTGGGGAACCATACTGGGACTTGGAACCTATGACTGTGTGGTTCTAGAATTTGTCTATGGTATCTAAATGCAGTGGGAAAACAGTTGGTATTGGTATCTTTTGTGTCCTACTCGCTGACTGGCATTTTGAGAAAGATAAATGAAAGACTTGGTATGTAAATAATGAGTTCCACGATGCAATGTGGAAGCAAATGTGAAATATTTTATATAATTGACATCGTATGATTCAGGCCTATGGCTCTCAGCAGAGGCATTAAAACCATTTAGCAGGTACTTTGAATTGTCCTAACATTAATACTTAAGAAAATTTTAGTGGGTGGTGGGCAAGTATGCCAAGGCCCTGCAGTGCTCAGAGTCAGACCAGTCCTCACCATAGTGAAGAACTAACCCACAACATTTGAATGTCACATGGGTTTAAGGAAAAAAAACAACAACAAAACATAAACTGATCCTAGAATCTAACTCCAATTTATATATAAACAAAAAATATTTTTACAAACCAAATTCTCAGGTATACAACTACCATGTAAATTAAGGGAAGAAGTTTACTTTATTTTTCTCAGCAATTTACCAAGAATTAGATAATATTTTGGCAAATTACATCACAAGTGGCAATGTGGCTCATGATCTGAATTACCAATACAACACACCTGCATCAGCTCAGTTTTGTACCTGTCCTATTCATGGTGATTCTATGTATTTGTTTAGCCATTATTTAAAATGTCAAATATAAAGAAGTGTTCTAGTGGACACATGCCCAAACACTCACAAACTGAAATATGCATTCTTTTAGTGTATACATGCTGAAACATTTACAATACAAAGTACGTATGTTCTTTCATAAATCATCTTCCTTTAATTTCTTTTTATTATAGTTAGGCTACTGTATTGACTTGTTTTAAATAGTAGTGGGTTATATTATCTATGCATTACAATTTAGGATAGTATTTATAATCAGGATACAATGGTGAATCCTGTTCTTTTTTTGTGTGTGTGTGTGGTGTGGGGATTGAACAAAATAACCCTGTGCGTGTGAGGCAGGCACTCTACCAACTGAGCTATATCCCCAGCCCTATGGATGCTGTTCTGACACGTTGGAAAATATTCAGCTGTCATGTGGTCACCTGGTGGTGGCCAAATACTATCACCAAGTGAGTTAGGGTAGTTGAGGTGGGAAATGGGGAAGACTCTTCAGCCTGGTTTCTAGCCTGACCAGACATAGATGTCTGTCCTGATACAAAAGCTTCTGAAGGACAATATCAAGGAAGTGTCACCCAATTACCCATTATTAGTTCTAGGAGGCCAGGAATGATCAGGAAAGAATTGATCCTTTCTCTTGAGGAAGATCCCTGCCACCACAGGGATCAGCCCTCTAGAAGAATAAAAACAGGGGATGTTGGTTCTCAGAAAGAACTCAAAGGCTCTTCTCTTCCTTTCCATCCCTCCTCACTCTAGCTCCAAACAAAAGGTATGGTGCCAGCAATGGTCTGGCAAGAGGACATTTTATTAGGCTAAAGTTCCAAAGAACTGTATTTTCGTGGATTTGTCTCTGTGTCTTCTATTCTGTACCATTGGTCTACATTTCTGTTTTGGTACCAATATCATGCCATGTTTGTTACTATAGCTCTGTAGTATAGTTTAAGTTCTGGTATAGTGATGCCTCCTGCTTTACTCTTCTTGTTAATGACTGCTTTAGCTATTCTGGGTCTCTTATTTTTCCAAATGAATTTCATGATTGCTTTATCTATTTCTATGAAGAATGCCAGTGGGATTTTAATAGGAATTGCATTAAAACTGTATAGAACTTTTGGTAGTATGGCCATTTTGACAATATTAATTCTGCCTATCCAGGAGTATGGAAGGTCTTTCCATCTTCTAAGGTCTTCTTTAATTTCTTTCTTTACTATTCTGTAATTTTCATTGTAGAGGTCTTTCACCTCTTTTGTTAGATTCATTCCCAAGTTTTGTTTTTTTTTTTTTTTTTTTGAGGCTATTGTGAATGGGGTAGTTTTCCTAATTTCTCTTTCAGTAGATTCATCCTGATACATAGGAATGCATTTGATTTATGGGTATTGATTTTATATCCTATTACTTTGCTGTATTCATTTATTAGTTCTAGAAGTTTTCTAATGGGATCTTTTGGATCTTCTAAATATAGAATCATGTCATCAGCAAATAGTGATAGTTTGAGTTCTTCTTTTCCTATTCATATCCCTTTAATTTCTTTCTCCTGTCTAATTATTCTGGCTAGAGTTTCAAGGATGATGTTGAATATAAGTGGTGAAAGAGGGCATGCCTGACTTGTTCCAGTTTTTAAAGGGAATGCTTTCAATTTTTCTCCAATTAGAATGATATTGTACAACCAGAAGAATAAGAAATTATACTCCATTTATGTAAATGGGTGAAAAATGCATTCTACTGTAATGGGTGAAAAATGCATTCTACTGTACTGTATGACTAATCAGAACAACAACAAAAAAGTCAAGGCAAGGTAAAGAAAAAATAAATAAATAAAATTAAGTTAACATCTAAAAGAAAAGTTTCAAAGAACTAAATCTGCCTCTCGAGGATTCATGTCTTTTGGAAGCCTGAAGTAAGGCATGGCTTGGTGTCAATCCCCACTTGGAAAAAGGCCCACTCACAAGGCTCTGATCCTCCCTCTGGACAGCATGCTTTCCTGAGACTGCCTCCTTTGAGGCAAGGACCTCTGGTTTCCTTAGCTACAGAAGGGAGGTGGCCCAACAAGTTATAAAGTATTCCTTCTTTGCAGGCTTTTGCCTTCTGTGATATATTTCCTCAAGGTCTCAGTGGGTAGAGGCAGCTGGTTGCCTCCAATCTCAACAATAATTCCTATTCCTTCTCTCAATTAACCTGATCAGTTATGTCTCCATGTTTCCAAAAGACATGAATCCTTGAGGCAGACTTAGTTCTTAGAAACTTTTTTTTAAGACATTAATCTATTTTTATTTATTTATTTTTCTTTTCCTTGCCTTGACTATTTTTGTTGTTCTAATTAGTTGTACATTACAGTAGAATGCACTTTGACACATCTACATAAAAGGAGTATAATTTCTCGTTCTTCTGGTTGTACAACGTCATTCTAAATGGAGAAAAATTGAAAGCCCTCTATAAAAACAGTATTCTTATAAAAACTTGAGAAAATAGGTATTCTAGAAACGTACCCTTGCAAATCTCCTCCCACTGGCCCCACCTAGAGTAACAGCAGGAGACCCCAGCCAGACTCCACAGGAGAAGCCCTGCCTTGCCTCAACTTCCCTACTCCCCACACCCTCCACAAGCATCAGGGCACTTCCTACAAGTCTCTGTTAGAAAGGTACTTGATGTGTTCTGGGTTTTTAAATTTTTATTAATTGTGGTAAAATACATCTAAATTTAACATCTTAACCATTTTTAAATGTTAAACACACTACCATTGTCATGTTACCAATCTCCAAACTCTTTTCATCTCTCAAAACTAAAACTTTAGAGCTAGGAATATAGCTCAGTTGGTAGAGTGTTTGCCTTGTATACACAAGGCCCTGGGTTCAATCCCCAGCACCATCAAAAAAAAAAAAAAAAACTAAACTAAAACTCTATACCTATTAACAATTCTTCATTTCTTCCAGGCCTGCAACCACCACTAATTTCTGGCTCTGGTGAATTCAACTACTCATGTAAGTGAAATCACATGATATATTTGGGTTTTTTTTTAATATTTATTTTTTAATTTTAGTGGACACAATATCTTTATTTTACACTTAGGTGGTGCTGAGGATCGAACCCAGTGCCTCAAGCATACTAGACGAGTACTCTACTGCTGAGATACAACCCCAGCCCCTGTCTTTTTTTTTTTTTTTTTTTTTTTTGCACTGGCCAAGGGTGCTTTACTACTGAGCTACATCCCCAGTTCTTTTTTTAATTTTTTATTTTGAGATAGGATCTCAGTAAGTTGTGAGGGCCTTACCAAATTGCTGAGGCTGGCCTCAAACTTGTGATCCTCATGCCTCAGCCTCTTTAGTCTCAGGGGTTATAGGCAAGTGCCACAGCACCTGGCCAGTATTTGTCCTTTTATGACTACCTTAGTTCATTTGCCATAATGGCCTTAAAGTTCATCATGTTGTAGCATTTGTCAGAATTTCTCCCCACCCCTTTTTTTGGTATTAGGGATAAAAGCCAAGCCCTTGCTCATACATAATACCACAAAGCTATGCTCCAACTCCTTTCTAAGGTTGAATAATATTTCCAGCAGATATATACCACATTTTGCTTATCTATTCATCTATAAACAGACACTTGGGCTATTTCCATCTTTTAGCTATGGTGAAAAGTGCTGCTATGAACATGAGTATACAAATTACTCTTTGAGCTATTGCTTTCAATTTTTTTGGATGCATATCCAGAAATGAGATTGTGGAACTCAATTTTCTCAATTTTGAACATTCAAAAATCTCATTTTGGAACTGCCATACTATTTTTCATTAATAGTTTCACCATTTTATATTGCTACCAACAGTATAAAAGGGTTCCAATTTTTTCATATCCTCATCAACACAATTTTCAGCATGGGTTTTATATTTATCATTTTTTATCTAGTCCATACAACAGAATTTAAAAAGTTTAATTTTAAATGAAGTTTTACTATTTTCAAACAAAAATATGGCAAAGAAGTATGACTAATATTTGATTAGCCCTCTCTATGTGTTTGGCACTTTACATGGATTATCTCAGTTATCACCACAATTTCATGATGAAGTCAAAGATGAAGTGACCACCTTCAGGCAACACAGTAAGTGGAGAAGCAGGATGTAAGTCCAGGGTTTCAGAGCCCATTCTTCCTAACACCATGACATTTCTTCTTTATGAATACTTCTTACCTCAGCTGCAGTAAATTTTTCCCTTGGCCCAGCTGTAATCCATAGTTTCACTCCAATTAGTTTCTCAGATGTGATTTCATCTTTTAAACTGGAAACATGATTTTAAAAGTAAATGTTAGGTCCATAATTTAAACCAACTTATGAACTACTTTAGCATCTTGGCTGTATGGAACCAAGGCCACAGAGGTCAAGAGATGCAGGAGCTTAGAGGTACATCGAGCAGCCTCCCTCCCAAAGTGAGAATCCCCTCCTCAGCCTCCCAGAGTCATACAGCCTCTAAAATACTTCCAATAAGCAAATGTGTTCAAATTAAACAATGCTAAGACATGAAGAAGTCCTCCAGCCAGGGGTGGTAGCACTGTAATCCCAGCAAATACCAAAGCTAAGGCAGAAGGATTGCAAGTTTATAAGTCCCAGGCCAGCCTTGGCAACTTAACAAGGTCATGTCTCACAATAAAAAATTTAAAAGAGGTGAGGATGCAGCCCAGTGATAGCGTGCCCTGGCTTCAATTCACAGGACTGCACACACACGTACACATGTACACACACATACATACACACACATAAAAAAAAGTTTTCCAACTATTAATTCAGTCATCTCTTATCTCTTCCATCTATTAGTTTATATGACCGTTTAATACATTCATACTCATGAAGAATACATACACATGTTTATAGCAGAACAATTCACAACGGCTAAACTGTGCAACCAACCTAGATGCCCTTCAATAAATGAATGGATAAAGAAAATGTGGTATATATACACAATGAAATATTATTCAACATTAAAAGAGAATAACATCACAGCATTTGCAGGTAAATGGATAGAGCTGGAGAATATTATGCTAAGTGAAGTAAGCCAATCCCAAAAAACCAAATGCCAAATGTTTTCTCTGATATAAGGAGGCTGATTAATAATGGGGTTGTGGGGAAGCACGGGAGGAATAGATGAACGAACTCTAGATAGGGCAAAGAGAAGGGAGGAAAAGGGAGGGGGAATGGGGGTAGGAAAGACGGTAGAATGAGATGGACATCATTTCCCTAAGTACATGTATGAAAACATGAATGGCATGACTCTGTGTACAACCAGATATATGAAAAATTGAGTTCTATATGTGTAATATGAATTATAATGCATTCTGCTGTCATATATAACAAATTAGAATTAAAAAATACATACACAAATACACACACATAAAGACAGAGATGTTCTCATTTAATTCCCATTTTTCCTTTCCCTAAACTGAAGTATCAATTCAAGTTAAAATATGGAGAAAGGCTTCAACATCTCTCTCTCTCTCTTTTTTTTTTTGGCAGTGCTGGGGATTGAACCCAGGCCTCACTCATAAGCCCTTTATCACTGAGCTACATCCTAAACTAAAAGTTTTTTTTTTTCCCCAGTGCCAGGGATCAAACGCAGGACCTCACACATGCCAGGCAATCATTCTACCACCACTGAGCCACATCCCTAACCTTCAACATCTTATTATATGTATATAATAAGAAAACTTTTTGTTTTGATTTTTAGGACAACTTAATATGGTAATTGGCAATTTTTTTTGAAAGATGTTTTAATAACAATTCATTTACTTTTGAATATATACTCAAAATATGCATATATATTTTGAGGGAAGGGATACTAGGGATTGAACGCAGAGGTACTTTACCACTGAGCTACATGCCCAGTTCTTTTTATTTTTTATTTATTTATTTTTAAGGCAGGGTCTCCTAAGTTGGTTAGAGGATCAAACTTGTGATCCTCGTGCCTCAGCCTCCTTAACCACTGGGATTATAGGCATGCCCCACCATGCCCAATCTTTTGAACAATCTTTAAATTGAGTTCTTTACACCTAACCAATCTATCTTTCATAAGAAAAATCAAAGACTTTTCAGTTTCACCAGTAGACTAACATCACTTAGAAGCAAAAATAATGCACACATGATTCAACTCACTTCTGAATCTTCCAATTACACCGAAGTCTTTTCTGCATGGATTTATAGCCATTGTTGGTGGTAAACACCTCCTTTTTGTATGCATTGAAAAGAATGGTGCTCCGAACCTCCTTATCCATGGTTACCTTATGGGAAAAAGATATCAGAAAAACAATAAATATTATTACAAAGAAAGACCCCAAAAGAAATAAATAGTTGTCTTTCAGCTCTCTCTCACCCTTTCTCCTCTCTCTCTCTCTCTCTCTCTCTTTTTTTTTTTTTTGGCAGTGTTGGGGATTGAACCCAGGGCCTCACACATGCTAGACAAGTGCTCCAACAGTAAGCTACATCCCTAGCCTTTCATTTCTAATTTATCAAAGAAAGGTTTATAACTTCAACCTATCTAGGACACTCTTACAATTCTCAAAAGTTGAGAGTGAAATATAGAATTACAGCTACAGAAACCAAAGGCCAAACCAAACCCAGCTTATTCCTGGCTTTTGCTTCCATGTTCTTACCCTGCCTCCAACAAGCCTACTTCCATCACTTTGCCCACCATGACCCTGCTCTTGTGGCCTGAGACCACATTTCCAAATTGTTTTGTCACTGCTAACTGCTACTAGGGTGGAATATAGCCTTCTAAATATCTCTCCCTCTCTCTCTCCATATATACATATATTTTTAAACAATTTTATTTTACTAAATAGGATCTGATCATACACACTATTGTCCAACACAATTTTTCCAATTAACTTTGTATATTTGACATCCTTCCATGTCAATACATATAGACGTATCACATTCTGCTAAATAGCTATACAAATTCCATTTTGTGGATGTACCACAATTTTTTTATGAATTATATGCTGATTGGCATCTGTCATTTTTTCCAAAAATTTTGCTAGTAAAATACTAAGGATACCCTTTGTTTATTTTTTAATGTTTGGAATCACAAAGGGCCTTGTACCTGCTAGGCAAGTACTCTACATTGAGCTAAACCCCTAGCCCTAAAAACATAATTTTTGAACAAGATGTTTTTATAACTCTGTACATTTGTAGAATAAATTCCTATTTTTTGAATGGCTAAGTCAACATACAAATTGCCCTCCAAAAAACTGTAATCATTTGTACTTCCATTAACACTAATACATTTTTGTTTTCAGACAATCCTTTCTATTTCCAGTTTTTGTCAACTTTGCTGATAAAAGACAGCATTCCCTTATCCTTCATGGTTTTTCTTTCTCAGGTTTTGGCTACCAGAGGTCAACTGTGATCTGAAAACATGAAATGAAAAATTCCAATTTTTAAGTTTTAAATTGTGAGCCACTGGAGTGGCATGATGAAATATCACACTGTCTCTCTCTGTTCTGCCCTGGATGTGAATCATCCCTTAGTCCAGTGTACCCATGCTTTACACACTACCCAGCTGTTGGGTCAATTAGAAGCTGCTTCAGGTATCAGACTGATTGTCTTGATACTGCAGTGCTTGTGTTCAACTTACCTTTATGTACTAATGACACATATTTCTACTTTGCCACTGGTTATTTTCTGGCAAAGAACAAAAACCTAGGAAAAGGGATTAAACTTCTTTTGTTATTTTATGGTTTTTAAAGGGAGAGTGCAACGAAAGCTACAATTTCAGTTAACGGCTTATTGTGGTTGCATCCCTGGAGAGGACAGCAGAC
This sequence comes from Callospermophilus lateralis, assembly GCF_048772815.1. NCBI lineage: Eukaryota > Metazoa > Chordata > Mammalia > Rodentia > Sciuridae > Callospermophilus > Callospermophilus lateralis. The sequence continues at coordinate 183,692,944 of NC_135307.1, read as the reverse complement.
CTGAGGGGCTGACCTATTAAAATTACTCAGAAATGAGCTTCCTTAAGAATGGGAAAGGACTTTAACACAACAAACAATATCTGCCCAACTATTCTCTCGCCTTCTTTTCAATAATCTTACTAGTCCAATCAGGACTTTCCCAGAAGAGTGATGAAGAGACCAAGGGTGGCAGCAATGAAGAGAGACCTACACCATACGTCTGCTCATCCAACGCTTTCACACTCAACAGGACGATTAAAAACCCGCGCAGTCCGAGGAGGTGGAGATTCGAGCCCAGTCCGAGGTCCAGGGCCCGGCCTATTTACGCGCGCTCGGTTCCTTTACCCCGGCCGACCTCCGATTTTCCTGAAGGGAAACTCGTGGGCAGTCTGGCTAGGCCGCCTTTAGCCCCTAAGCCGCCCCATCGCCCCGGCCGACCCCTTCCAGCTGGAGTCCTTCCTACCTGAGGCCCAGTGACCACCATCTTCACCTGACGTCGCCCAACATCCCGCGGACAGGTATCCAAGGCCGCCTAGCAACTGCGAAGGCGCGCCCGCGCGCGAGAAGGCGTGTCCCGGACGTGGAACTCCGAGTGGAGCGCAGCGACGTGATGACGACAGAACAGCAGCTGCGCGTTTGCCGCGGGCGGGACTAATGTGGGATTATACCATTACTATGGGAGGAGGGATAAATACAAACCCAACGAGGATTAACTTTTCGGCAAAAGGAAGTCCATTTAATTCTGTTCCTTAATAACAACTGCTATTAAAAACTAATAAGAATGGCACGTCCCAAGGACCTATAGCTCGCCCCACTCCGAGGGCGCAAAATAGTGGAGGCTTCCGGCGGCGGAGGAAGGCGGGGGAGCGCCCCAGCCTGGGTCCCCAGTGCGCAGGCGCAGAACGTCTGGGCCGGAAGGTGGGAGGGTGTGTCAGAAGTTCTGATCGCCGGCTGCTGGAAGTACCTCCCTGGCGGTGTAATGGTTGATGTGAGGAGATGGAGAGGACAGGGACGAGTTCCTCGAAGAGGGTGGGCAGGAGTAACGGTGAGAGTAGTACCCCCAGATGTTCCCCTTTATTAACTGCACATCATTGAGCACCACAGTACAGCCCGGCCTGAGCTTCGGTGAGCACCACAGTACAGCCCGGCCTGAGCGTCGGGGATAAAGCGGAGACCTGCTGCCCTCTAGGCGTCCGCAGGCGGGGGTTTAGACCTTGGCCAGGTGCTAGCAAAATGTAAAAATATAAACTGTCTTAGGGAGTTGTGAGGGGCCCGAGCTGGTTAGAAAGGCGCCCTCCTTCAGCAGAGATCTGAAAGAAGAGGGGCAATCATTAAGTCAACGGAGAACAGAGTTGTGGGCAGAAGGAACTGCTTGTGCAAAAGAGCCATCACCACGTATAGGTTTCCCTGACATCGCCATGAAAATGGGAAGGGAAACACCCACAACCGCAAACCATCCACCCTTCTCCCCCGAGGAGCTCTCTGTGTCTGCCCTAATAGAGCTGTGCTCTTGTCTACAAGGCTGTGGCAGCCACCAGGCTGAAACAGATGAGTGCAGAGACATCTAACAGTTTTTGTTTACATTTATGTTTGTCTTCGATATATACAGAGTATTGGGAGTTTAGGATATTAAAACACACACAACTTGAGTTGGTTTTTCACAGCTACCAAGACAGCAGATTTAAAAGAGGAAGAGGGTGAATGAGAGGTTTTTGTTTTGTTTTGTTTTCCTCCCTGTTCAAGGAATGGAACCCAGGGCATCCACGTGCAAAAATGAGCTGTATCTCCTGGACAAATTCTCTTACAGATGCTGCTACTGGTGCACAGTTGGATGAATACAGTCTGCAGTTAGGGATAAAAATGGAAGTCATGTAGTTGGATCCTTCTGATCCTTCTGCCTTTTGTGCAGTCAGTATTTGCTTGAAGACCAAGAGCACCTGCCCAAAAGCACTTCTCTCACTGTCATAGGTTTTTGAAATAACAAGGTTTTTTCAGTCACCCGCCGCCAAGTTCTGATCCTGGCTGTGACTTGCACCAGATGGGTGCAAGAACTTAATCTCTGAGTGAATGTTTCCTACCTATAAAATGAGGTTAATAATTTCTAAATGCTGGCTTATAGTGAGAATTGTAAAACATACATATAAAACTTAGAATGTGCTCCGTAAACATAGGTGTAGCATGATCAATTCAGTAGCATAGTTTTTCTTCATTTTTATTTTCTGTCCTGGTGAAAATTTTTGTGACTTTACAATCTTGGATAGAACCACTCTCTTCACAATTCATAGCTGATTGTGCACTTTTAACAGTACTATCATGTCTAATAGTTACACTCTTGATTTTTGCTTTGATGAGTTGGGATTCTGTCCTCACATTCCAAATTTGGCAGTTAGCAAGCACTATTAGAATGGAAATCAGTTTCTTTCAATATTCTCCGCACATGTCAAAACTTAACATCAGTTCTTCCTGATCCAGCTTTAGGTCAGTGTCCTTAGTGTTCTTTCCATGCTCTCCCAGCCACCCCCATAATTCCTGGGGTAGGAGATTGAGGGGAAAAAAATGGAAGGAAGAGAGTGGGACTGAGTTCAGAGGCAAAGGCAATTTGATCCTAAGAAACTTTCTCCCCTTCTCTCCAAACCAAAAAACTAATAAAGCCACATGAAGTATAAACTACAGGTTTGTGAAGAGAAAAACAAAACACTTTTCTACCAAAATAAGGCAGTATAATTCATCCCATAAGAGCAGTCTTGAATTCCTGAGGTTGTACATGTTCACATTCTGTCCAATATGAATTGCCTTTAGAAAGGACTAATACTGAACAAACAGAGCTGTATAAGTGACCAGGAAGCTCTGATCACCAAGGCCTGGGCTGCCCATGTGAAGTGGGGCAGGGCACGAACTTCTTGACAACCAAACTAAGACCATGAGTGGGAGTCCAGTTCACTGTCTCTTCCACAAGACCTCTTTTTCTCACCACCTGGCTTATTCTAGCCAATTCTTACTTTGGCTCTCATTACAGATTTTGATGGTCATTCTGCTTGGACCTAACAGTCTGAGTGAAGGGCAAACTCACACAGAGGTTAAAGGTGAGAGATGTGGAGTCAGGTTATGTGGCTCTAAATCCCAGATCTAGCCTTTATTAGCGGCTAGCCTTCAAGCAAGAAGTTACTTCTCCAACTTTGTTTCTCAATTGGCAAAAAATAAAATCGTAATAATTCCTTCTTATGGTTATTTGGAAGAAAATTGCTAATGGGCAATGAAGAGTCTAACACAGAAACTCACTCAGCGTAGACAGCAGGCATTCTGAAGCTAACTTTGCCCAATTAAGCCCCCCCCCCAAAAAAAAAAGGAGTGTTAAAAGGCTCAGAAGCTTAGTCTGAGGCAGAAGGGTTGCAAGTTTGCAACTTAGCAAGACCCTATCTCAAAATTTTAAAAAGGGCTGAGGATGTAGCTTAATGGTAGAGCACCCCTGGGTTCAATCCCCTAGACCTGCCCCCCAATTTTTATGTTATTATTTATGTTGGTGGTACTGAGGAATGAACCCAGAAGTGCTCTACCACTGAGCTACATCCCCAGCCCTTTACTTTCCATATTTTTTATTAGTGCATTATCGTTGTACGTAACAGTGAGTCAGATGCTCTTTAAGTCCTTGGCACAGCTTGAGAATGGGACTGGAGGCTTCTGGGAATGACAGATGCTGCAGCACTGGGCTGATGAGCAAACTGCTCCAGTTGCTGCTACAGAGGACTCATTACTACTACAGTTTGTACTGTTGCCACCTCTATGCCAGGAACCTAGTTTTGTGGGTACCATTACCACAGCTGCCACCTGAAAGAGAGCTTCTGATCCCTTTTTTTTTGGTTCAAAGCATGGCATGGGTGTATTGCTGGGTCACATTCCTGGCCCTAGTTCAGGGGAAAGTCAATATATGGCATTTTGAGTGGAGATAGGGAGACTCATCGAGGCTCATAAAGTAAGGAATTCCCTGTCTATTAGAAGGGGCTTAGATGCCAGGCAGCCAAACCCAATAATAGCAAAGAGTACACATCCAGTACACTACCCACAACAAAGAAAGAAACTATCAACACAGAATAAGAGAGATTGGGTGGTACCTTGTAGGCTTGTTACAGCTCTGTCTTTTTATGTACTAAGAGGCCTTCTGGTAAAGAATGCCAGTTGCCCACGCAATATTCTCCACATCTCCCTTAGCATTAGAGCTTTTTACTATTAAGGGTCTTCGTGCACCCAGGCTCCATTACAGCAGTAAAGGATGGTTAATGAGATACCAGCGCAAGTCATTGGATGGAGCTTCTGGGAAAACGCTTTTTGGGGACAGGGTACTGGGGATTGAACCCACATCCCCAGTTCCCCAGTCCTTTTTTTTTTTTTTTTTTTTTAATCTTTTATTTTGAGACAAGTTCTGGCTACATTGCTGAGGGTCTTGTTAAATTGCTGAGGCTGGCTCAAATTGCAATCTGCCTGCCTCAGCCTCCTGAGTCACTGGGATTATAAGCATGTACACTGCATCCAGCTGGGAAAGCACTTTTAACAGTGCCCTTTTGATGTCCCCTCTCATCTTTTCCTCCTTTTGCCTGTCCAGGACACAAAAGTGGAGACGAGACAACCAGTAACCATCTTGTGATAATATATCAACTCTACTATCAGAAGCCATTTGTCAAGAGACCAAATAGAAATACGGAAAGCCTCTGAGTATCTAATGACCTGTCCTACCAGCCCAGGTCACCTAACAATGTCCTTCTCTGTGATGGGGAAAAAATGACCCTACTTCTTGTTCAATCCATCCAACTTACAACATTACGTTGAGTCTTACTAGCAGCCGAAAGTAATTCCTCCTATTACCAGCTGGCCTCAGAGGTTTCACAAGTGCTTCTCCTAGCAGTCCAAGAAGTCGTCATCCTCAGGGGCATAGGAAAATCCCAGGAATGCACTTGAGGCCCCTGAGCTGCTAGCCATAGTTTCAGGGGTGCAGCCAATAGACTTGGAGACTGCTTCTTGGGTGAACTCTGGGTCAAAGTGTTTCAAGTCAGCAGGTCCTGCCTGTCAACAGAAGCCAAAGATGAGGAGAGGGCACTGGGATCAGAGCTGCCAAAGGAACCGAAAGCCCAGGAGAGGGATGCCAGGCCTCCCCTCAGTACCTCTTGGTGATCCACACTTAACTGTCACTTTCCCATGCATCTCCATTAATCATCTTATTCCACATGGCTGATTTCTCTAACCCCCAGGCACCCTGCCTGCTCTACACCAATCCTCAGACAAGTCTGTCAATCAACCTACATTCACTGAATGCTTTCCAGGCATTGTTTATGACACTGGAAATATGGGAGAACAAAATAGAGTGAGCCTCTGCTTATAGGAGCTTGCAGTATGTAGAGGGTAAAAGGATTGAACAAAGCATTTATACAAGTAGAACGTTCAGGGTCCCAGATGGAGGAGATAGGATAATATGGTAGAGAGGGACTGGGGCTGCTCTAACTATTTTGCAGGAAGAGCCATTTGAGTAATTGTAAAAATGATCACAAATTCTCCATTTACCATCCAGAGGTGGAGGTTCTCTATCTTTTAAATATGGGTTAGCCACGTGACTTGCTCATGCCAGTGGAACACTGACAAATGATTTGAGTGGAGGCTTGAAAAAATGTGCCTTGGGAATCAAGGTGGGAGGCTGCAGGAAGGAGAACCCAGGTGCCCTGGCAGCCTGCCAACTCCCAGACACATGAGGCAGTTCTAGATCAATTAACTGCTGACCACAGATATGAGAGCTCTACAGAGAATAACTGGCCTGGCCCAGATTTAAAAAACACTAGCCAACCCATGGAATATGAACAAGATGAAATATTGTTGTTGAGGACTGGGGGTATAGCTCAGTGGTAGAGCACTTTCTTGGTATGTGTGAGGCCCTGGGTTCAATCTCCAGCACCCCGTAAGAAAAGATTATTATTTGAAGACACCTGCTTTTGGGGTGACTTGCTATGCAGTTAGAACTAACAAATACAGTCTGCAGAGGTGACCCAGTCAGAGGAGAAGATAACACCCTCTGGATGTTATGAAGTAAGCAGGTGAGCAAGTGGAGGGGTCTGCAGATCTACTTTCATGTGTAAGTCTTGGGCTCTGCAAACAAACATGCCATACCTTCCAACTTCTCAAAAAGGTCACAGGCCATGTGCAGTGGCACATACCTATAATCCCAGCTACTTAGGAGGCTGAGGCAGGGGAATCACAAGTTCAAAGGCAGCCTGGGCAAATTAGCAAGACCCTGTCTCAAAATAAAAAGGGTTGGGAGGTACTGGGGTTGTGACTCAGTGGTAAAGCGCTTGCCTTGCACATGTGAGGCACTGAGTTCAATCCTCAGCACCTCATAAAAATAAATAAAGGTATTGTGCACATCTACAACTAAAAAAAAATATTTTTAAAGGATTGGGAATGTAGCTCAGTGGTAGAGTGCCCTTTGGCTCAATCCCCAGTACAAAAAAGAAAGAAAGAAAGCCATAGGGCTCAGAGCTCCAAGACCAGAATGTGGATCCTAGCTCTGGCCCTTGTTAGCCCTGTAGCCCAAGACAAGCAGATATTTTCTGTTTTTCACAAATGAAGAATTTGATGCTAAAGAAAAGTCTTCAAGGTCTACGAGTGGTAGGTAGCAGAACCAGGAATCCATTTCCAGTACGTCTCACTCTGATGTCCCTGTATTGCTACATCATTTTGCATTCCTTTCTAGAATTCTGTGTATCGTTCTCTAAGGTATATGTGTGATATCATCCTTACTGTTAAAATCCCAAGGAAAGAGTGCTGGAGGTTAGCAAAGGACTCTGGTAGAGAGCATGGCTAGCTTGTGTGAGGCCCTGGATTGAACCCAGCACCACAAAGTTAGAAAAATCCAAAGGGGAAAAGAAAAAAAAAAAACTTTTCAAGTGCTGAACTGAATGTATCCTATATGACAACCATTGTTAAGAATCTGGTGCTTGAAGTCACATTCATGAACAGGTACCAAAGAGAAAATATAAATAATGAACTAACATTGGCTATATTCAGTATGCAGCCTGGTAGAGAAAGTGGGACCCTGTGCTGCACAGGTGACGCAAAGAACCTCCCTCATCCACCTCGAACACAGCTCCTTTCAGTCATGGGACCACCATAAGTTACATTTAAACACTCGACACCTCCACTGTGGATCAAAGAAACATGATTAAAACACTAAGAGATGCCACTTTTTATCAGATTTGCAAAGTGAAAAAGAGTTAAGAACAGCGTGCTGCAGAGGGTGAGGAAGATGAAAACCCACCAGAAGACAGAACAGGAGGAAGAAGATAGTTCTCCCTTGTGCGTGGTGAATAGGTGAGTGCAAACCAAGGGCCTGGAAACGGTGGTGGTCTTTGACTGTGCAGTTACCCTTCTGAAACCCACCTTCAGAAAATAACCAGAATTCTGGGCAAAGATACTTACTTAGAAGATGTTCATCAGCACATTATGAAAGAAAAAAATGATGTTATAGTTTGGATGTGAAGTGTCCCTCAAAAGCTCTCATGTGAGACAATACAAGAAGGTTCCGAGAAGAAATGATTGGGTTACCAGAACCTTAACCCAGTCAGTGACTTAATCACATGATGGGATCAATTGAGTGGTAACTGAAGGCTGGTAGGGTGTGGCTGGAGGAGGTGGGGCATTGGGGGCGAGGCTTGGGGAATGCATTTGGATCTGGCAAGTGGTGTCTCTCTGCTTTCTGATCATCATGTGAGCTGCTTCCCTCCACTACACTCTTCTGCAGTATGATGCTCTGTCTTACCTTGAGCCCCAAGGAATGGAGCCTGCTGTCTGTGGATTGAGACCTCTGAAACCACAATTGCCCAAATAAACTTTTCCTCCTCTAAAGTTGTTCTGGTTGGGTCTTTTAGTCACAGCAGTGAAAAGCTGACTAAAATGAATGGTAATGGCCTAAAGTTCACCATGTGGAGCACAGCTGAGTAAGTTCCTACCCCACCCTGCCACCCCTTGGATTTTTTTTTAATATTTATTTAGTTGTAAATGAATAAACAGTATCTTTATTTATTTTTATGTGGTGCTGAGGATTGAACCCAGTGCCTCACACATGCTAAGCAAGTGCTCTACCACTGAGCCACAACTTCAGCCCCAAGTAAGTCTGGTTATTAACATAGGATGGAAATATTATGCAGCCATTAAAAATGATGTTTGTATAAAGTTTTATATTGTGTGGAAAAAATAATAGCATAGCCTATAAACAATAAAAAGGGAAAAAATATACACACACTTATATATAGTCAGGCCTCTACATTCATGGGAATCCTTAGTCATGGATTTAAACAACTGAAGAGTAAAAATATTTGGGGGAAATACTATTGGTACTGAATATATACAGATTTATTTCCTAAATAATATAGCATAACAAATATTTTCATAGAAATTACATTGTAAGAGAAATTATAAGTAATCTAGAGATGAATTAAAGTACATACGAGGCTGTGCATAGGTCATATGTAAATACTATGCTATTTTATATAAGGAACTTGAGCATCCCACAGGGGCAACTGTGAGGAGAGAGAGAGACAGATCAATACATATACACACACCAAAAAAAAAAAAAAATGTATGATTTAACTATGTGGAAAAACACACACACACCAAAAAAAAAAAAAAAGGCTGGAAGTCCCTGGGTGGTGAGATACAAATCATTTCCTCCCTGCTACTTTGAATTTCTCTGCTCTCCATACTTTCCACAAGAAATATAGGCCGTCTCCATAGGGTGTGGCTCTGCCTGGGTATGCAGTGTGACACAGAGAGCTTACAAACTGGAAAGGGCCCTGCCATGAGGGTTATTGATCCTGAAGATGCAGCAGTGTGGCTTCTGCCTCAGAGCTGAGCTTGCTGACCCGACTTGGAAGTGCCTGAAAGGGTTCTGCGTCTAATTTTAGCATGTGGCTCTGATAAATCATTGAACCTTTTGGACACTCAGTGTCTCCGTTGGCATAAAGACAGTTGGGCCAGGCACAGTGGAGCACGCCTGTAATTGCAGTGGCTGGGGAGGCTGAGGCAGGAGGATCACAAGTTTCAGACCAGCCTCTGCAATTTGGTGAGGCCCTAAGCAACTTAGCAAGACCCTGCCTTAAAATAAATAATAAAAAGGACTGAGGATGTGGTAAATTACCTCTGGGATCAATCCCTGGTATCAAATGAAAGAGAGAGGGAAGGAGGGAGGGAGTCGGGGGGCAGATACTCTCCAAACTCTGACCAGTGCTGGGAATCCAAAATCTAGAATACTGTGACCTCTTACCACATTTGGGTTGAAGGGCGGAGTCAGCCTCTTGTGGTACAAGTCATCCCAGTTTATGGGACTGAAGAATACATGGTTCTTTATCTCCAGCTGCAAGAAGAAGGTTTTGATCAGAAGTAACTCTCCCCTCCCCCACCCCCACATCCTCCCAACTCTGTAGCAACTGGCTTTTAACTGCACAGTCCTTGAAGTTCTGGCTGGTTTCCTGGGTGTTCTGCAGCCTGGCTGTGGCCTCGCCACCATCATCCAAAACTCCCCCATTAAAGTGCATCTGCAACTGGGTACCTCTCTAAATACTTACACCATTCTAGGGTCTGAATGGAATGTCAAGGAATGAGAACTGGTTCCGGGAGGTGGGGGGGTGTGTGAGAAAGTGAGCAGGGAGTTGGGGATCCACCCCTGACGCATCAGTACATCTTGAGACTTCCCAGAAGGCAATCCAGAGGAAGGTTTGAGAAATAAAGCCCCAAGAAAAGCCACAAATTCCCAGAGACCCAGAAGTGAGGACTCAGCCCTAGGCATGCTTCACCACCTCTTTCCTTATCAAAATCAACACTGGGCCAATGTGGTGGCACACGCCTGTAATCCCCAGAGACTGGGGAGGTTGAGGCAGGAAGATCACAAGTTCTGGGCCAGCCTCAGCAAGTTAGTGAGACCCTCAGCAATGTAGCAAGTCCCTGTCTCAAAATAAAATGTAATAAGGACTGGGGGAGGAACTCAGTAGTTAAGTACCGTGGGTTCAATCCCCAGCAGCAAAAAGAAAAAGATCAAACAGAAAAAACATTGGCATCAACTTTCCTCCCAGCAGGATCTGTATTCTAATGCTGTTTCTCAAAAAATGATTCTCCAGTCTCCTGTATCAGGACTGCCCTCTGAGCTAGTTAAAAAGCCAGACTCAAAATCTCCAGAAGAATACCCAAGAAATTAGTAATTTGTGCTTCCTCTAAATTGAGGTAGGTACTGGGTAGGCAGAAGGACTTTTTCTGAATACCATTTTGTAGATTTTGAATTTTAATCTGTGTGAATGAATAATTTATCTTAAAAATTACACATAAATTTGAAGATGCAAACTTCCCCTTGGAAGGAGAGAACCTAATTTCTGGGAAAGAAGCTTCCAGTTCTTTAAGCAGAGCAAGGAAAGGTAGGCAAATGCCCCAGAAATTACATTCACTGGCTCTGGCACATCGAGCTTTGGTGTGAACACTTAGAAGCCTTTTCCTCCCATTATTGTTCACCTGTGGTATCATTTCCTTCCTTACATTTGTGATAATTGCATATATCTTTGCTTTTATTTTTGTTTTGTTGTCAGCCTCCTTTACCCCCCCCCCCACTTAATAAGGGCAGAGACCTAGACTGTTAAATTTTTAGCACCTAGCTCAATGTCTGGCACGTAGTAGGTGCTCAGTAAACATTGGTTTACTAAAGGAACTGGAATAAAGAAAGTAGACGGCTGGTAGCTGTAGTGAATTTCCAATGGAGGTGTTAGCAGGCTGATTTTAGAGGGGAGCAGGAAGCGCAGTGATGTACCACTGAGCTGCCTCTTCAGGGAGTTGAGAGCCCCCAAAGAGGCCTATGCTCTAGCTGGCAGGTCACCTACAAAGTCTGCCTTGGAGCCCAGCCTCTGCCTCTGGTCCTTGTGGAGAAGGCCTTGCAGGAGGTCGCAGGCAGCCACTGTCCGGCCTCCAGGAATCTGTAGTGGCTGGTGCAGAATGTTCTCATACATCTGGGACACATCTTGGCTGTAGAAGGGTGGCTGGTAAGAGAGGGAGAAGCTGGAAGATCACCCATGCGAACGTGGAAATGGGTCTCAGGGAACCAGAGCAACCAGGTTGCCAGGAGGACCCATGGCATCCTGTGCAATGGCTCACATGGCAGATGTGGAAAGACAGGACCTGTAGGCACCCATCACAGGTGACAGTCAGGGCTGCTGAGAAGGTCACACGGCGCTTCCTACCAGTGGGAGGTTCGTGGACCTCCCGGGGGCATCTCCCATCCCAGCTCTGCTAATCCAGCTGTGCACCAAGCTTACACCTGGGCCTTCGTCACTTCCTGCCAGCTCACAACCATCCTCTGAGGCTCTGATTTTTCGGATGAGAAGACAAAGTTCAGAGAGCAATAAACCGCACAGCTAGGAAGACAGAGAGGCCCCAAACCCTACTCAGGGTCCACTTCTCTTCCTGCCGCTCTTCCTCCTGTTCCCCTCCCAGCTGGTCTTTCTCCTGACCCCCACAGCTTCCTGCTTCACCATGCTGTGCTGGTGAACCCTCCCGCTCCACACAGGCGGAAACCTACCCAGGCAGTTAAGCTGGGTTCACAATCTTTCCAGAAGGACTGTGACCTCTTTGGCCTCAGTTTCACACTCAGTAAAATAAGAACAACTCTGTGCTCTATGGTACCAGGCTCCCAGACTGTATCGACATGGCCAAGGTGAGATGGTGTGTAATAAACTGTAAAGTGCTGAACTAACATTATTGAAAAAAATAGATCGAATCTTCATATTCACTTTGGCATCACCGTTTTTCACCTGAGGTGAGAGATGGTTCATTTAGTTCCCTGAACACAGCTTGAGCAAGCCACATGAAGGAGAGACTCCCCCCTCAGCTCTCCCCAGAGACACATGTCCCCTGTAGACAGGGGCTCCCCACTCACTAGGCCATGCAGCATCTCGTAGAGGACTGCTCCTAAGCACCACCAGTCCACCGCCCGATCGTAAGGCTCCTTACGAAGCACTTCAGGAGCCAAATACTGTTGGGGAAACACACTTATTTAAAAGATGCTCATGATGTGGGGGGAAAGGAACCCTTTTACACTGTTGGTAGGACTGTAAAGTAGTCTAACCACTATGGGAATCAGTGTGGAAGCACCTCAGAAGACTAGGCATGGAACCACCATATGAGCCAGCTACACCACTCCTCCATATTTAGCCTTTAGTATTAAAATCAGGGCTGGGGATATAGCTCAGTTGGTAGAGTGCCTGCATTGCATGCACAAGGCTCTGGGTTCAGTCCCCAGCACCACAAAGAAAAAAAAAGAATTAAAGTCAGCATACTGCCAGACACAGTGGCACATACCTATCTGTAATCCCAGCACTCTGGAAGCTGAGGCAGGAGGATTGCAAGTTCCAGGCCAGCCTCAGCAACTTAATGAGGCCCTAAGCAACTTAAAATAAAAAGGACCTGGATGTAATTCAGTAGTAAAGCACCCCTGGGTTCAATCCCCAGTACCAAAAGTAAGTAAATAAATAAATACTGTATGCTATGGAGATTCATGCATACCCATGCTTATAGCAGCACAGTTCATAACAGCCAAACTGTGAAACCAGCTTAGGTGCCCATCAACAGAGGAATGAATAAAGAAAATGTGATATGTATATATGCCATAGAGTTTTATTCAGTCATAAAGAAAATGAAATTATGTCATTTGCAATAAAATGGATGGAGCTTGAGACCATCATGTTAAATGAAATAATTCCTACTCAGAAGGTCAGGGTTGCATGTTTTCTCTCATATGTGGAAACTAAAGAGGAAAAAGGAAAAGAAAGGTGGCAGGTGATCCCATGAAGAGCAAAGGGAGATCAGTAGAATAGGGGAAAGGGACCGGGAAGTGGGAGAAAGGAAGGAAGGGGAAGTGCCGGGACCGATGTTGTCCAATTTATATTGTTATACTGTGTGCCTATGCTAATTAACAACAAATCTCAACATTACAGACAATTAAAATGCACCAATAAAAATGTAGATAAGAAAAGATGCTCAGCCTCAGTGTCTCCATCTGTAAGCAAAGCACTTAAAGGAGAAGATGAGTAGGGGTGGAGCTTGCTGTGATATTCACAGGGTGTGCCCGTGTTCATGTGGCATCCATTCATCAAAAGCCTGGGTAGTGCAGGGACCTGTGCCATGTGCTAGGGACAGAGAGATCAAGCAAGACTGCCCTGCACAGCTGCACAGCTGTGCACCACATGGCAGTTTTACCAGCCAAAGATGTGGACAGGGCTGCAATCCTGGCCATGGTCCACTCACCAAGCCATAACACTAGTTCAGAAGTTTATCTGGCAACTTTATTTTTGCTTCAGGGGTGCCTTTTCTACTTAGTCGGCCCAGAGCAGGTGCCTTCTAATTTGCACAGAGGTATTTAATGAGCTATTGGTGTCCTAGGAATAAGAGTGCCAGGGAGTACTCACGGGGTGGGGAGAATAATGGACAAAGTCTAAGCCATGTTGCACACCCTTGGATTGGAAACCTGAGTGGCAGAGAAGAGGTCAGGAAAGAGGTGGCACTTCGGAATGCTTGCCATGCATCTGTGCCTGGCATAAAGAGAGAATCCAGGCTGTACCTTCTACTGAACCCCAGAGCTTGGTGACCTCTTAACATGGAATCTATGCTAATGATGAGAGTGATCTCAGCATCATGCCAAGCTACTCTGAGAGACTGTGTGGGTCAGCAGAAGGGCAGAGAGTCACACAGACCTGAGCCCTCCTTGGTGTGGTCTCAGACAGGTCATTTAACCTCTCAGAACTTTGGTTTCCTCATCCATAAAAGGGGATGCAGAGGGCTGGGGTTGTGGCTCAGTGGTAGAGCACTTGCCTAGCATGCATGAGGCACTGGGTTCAATCCCCAGCACCACATAAAAAATAGAAGAAAAAAAAAAAGGTATTGTGACCATATACAACTAAAAATATATTGAAAAAAAAGGGGGGGGATGCAGAATCCCTCCTGGTGGCTGGTTTAAGGCTACCTACAGGCCCTTGAACAATGGGAGCAACAGTGGTTACTCTTGTCTGCACTCCCTAAAACCACAGTGGTGGCGGAGTTGTGGAAGAAGGGATGTGTTGAGGCCATATGTCTCCTTCAGGAATCAGGGTTCCACATTCCCCAGCAGTGACCAGCTGCCAGCTCCCGGCCATGACCGGGACTGGATGGCTTGGCTATCAGGCTTTGGAGGGCAAGCGTTATTCAGGGAACACTTTCCATGCACAAACATAAACAATAGCTCCTGCTCAGAGAGGGCATCTGTGCCAGACCAAGGAGGTTCGCCTGAGATTTGAGGCCCAGGTTTCCAAGCAAATGGGGTAGACCAGAGCAGCTCAAGTCTTGGCCCACTTCAGGTCAGGAGGAGCTGCCCAGCTTTACAGCCTCAGTCCTGATGCCTGTCCAAGCCACTGGGGTCTCCTTCAGGTCCAAGGTCCAAAGTCCAAGGTCCAAGACCGGTGGAAGTTCAAGGAAAGTTCTCAACCCCACAGCTGCAGGGAGGCCTGGGCCTCCTGTGTGTGGAGAGATGGGTGAAATTACTGCTGCAACCCACAACTTTTAACCCTCCAGGCTCTCATTGGCCGGAGACGGAGGTGGATGGACCTGTGTCTGACTCTTGTGAGCCTTGATCTTAACTCTTAGGCCAGGCCACCTGTGGCACGTGGACTTTGCCCTATGAAGCAGGGCCGTTCAGTACAGCAGCCGCTAGCCATGTGTGGCTACTGGACAGTTGAAATGTGGCTAATCCAAATCAGATGTGTGACAAATGTAAAACATGTGCTTGATCTCAAAGCCTTAGCAACATGAACTGTTCAATAATTTTTATATTTATTGTATGTTGAAATGAGGATATTTGGGATATAGTGGGTTAAATAAAATATAGTTAAAATTAATTTCAATGTTCCTGGGGATTTTTTTGTTGGTGGGGCTTTGTTTTGTTTGTACTAGGGATTTAACCCAGGGTCACTTTACCACTGAGCTACCTCCCCACTCCTTTTTATTTATTTATTTTTAATTTTGAGACAGGATCTCATTAATTTTGCTTAGGACCTTGCTGAGTTGCTGAGGCTGGCCTCAAACTTGAAATCTTCTGCCTCGGCCTTCTGAGTCACGGGGATTACAGGCATGTACCGCCATGCCAGGCTTATTTTTGTTTTTGAGATGGGGCCGCACTATGTTGCCCAGGCTGGGCTTGAACTTGTGACCACCCAGCCTCAGCCTCCCGAGTAGCAGGGTTCGCAGACACACACTATTGTGCTTAGTGCTCACCTGCTTCTTTTTATTTTGGTTTATTTTTGCAGTGCTGGGATTGATCCCAGAGCCTCACACATGTTGGCCAAGGGCTATACCACTGAGCTACACCCTCAGCCTTGTCATTTGACTTTTTAAATGTAGCTGCAGGGAAGTTTTAAATGGCGTATGTGATTTGAATGTTATTTCCTTTGGAGAGCACTGCCACAGAGCGGCACCAGAGTTGGCTGGGGCCTATTCCAGCATCTCTCACGACACAGAGGAGGAAACCAAGGCTCTGCACACATCTGGCTGGGGGGAGGGGAGCATGGGGGGATGGCAGCAGCCCCTTAGCTGTAACTTGATGGCTCTACTTAGGAGCTGTGGCCTTGGCCATTCATGGCCTGCCCTCTCCTAGGACATGCACACTTACCTCGGGGGTGCCACAGAATGTGGACGTGGTGTCCTCGGGCTCCACGCCTTCCTTACAAAGGCCGAAGTCCGTCAGCACCACATGTCCCTGAGGATGAGAGACAGCAGAGATGGGAGGGTGGTCTAAGCCGAGGGAGGTCCGGGCCTAACCCCAAAGCCCAGATGCCACCGAGCAGGCCGTGGCTGTGGGTCTGAGGCCCAGACACAGGCTAGAAGCTCCACTCTGACTCAGGGCTTGGAGAGTACCGTGGGGCACAGGGTGGAGACATGGCATTCTACTGTCTTCCTAGTTCATCGTGGACTCAGCCCCAGACCCACGACAGTGAAAGCTCCAGAGAGTCCTGGCTGGACAGCAGCCCCGTGAGAGAGGGACCTGTGACAGCTGGGTGGAAGGGTGGAGTGGGTGGGTACTGCGACTGCCCAGATCTCCCCTGCTGAAGCTGCCACCCCCACAGCTGGGACCTGCCTCTTCCCCCCAGAGACATTCATATCCAGTGATAGGTTGAGGCAGGGCATTAAAGTCCAGCCTCTGGGCCTCGATTTGGGACAACCCTATGACAATCCTTACGATCCATCCCAGCCTGGGTCCCCATCCCTCTGAAATCAGCTGAGGCCTTGCTTGCAGCCACCATGCAGGTGAGCTTTTCCTCTGCCCAGTCCTGTCTTCTTCACCCCTTAAACCTGTATCTCCCCAGTGAACCTTCTGGCAGACTGCCCTCTTGATCCAAGACAAGGAAGGACTATAAAATCCACCAGCCCTCTTGTCTCACAGACCTTGTGTACACATGTGCACACACACACATGCACACATAGTGCACATATATATACCCGTGTACATATGTGTGGGCACCCATGCACATGCATACAGAAGTGCACCCTCTCCCCTTGTGCATGCATGTGCAATACACACACATAGACACACAGAGCACTCACATGTGCACATGCACACACACACACCAACCTCGCAGTCCAAGAGAATGTTCTCCGGTTTTAGGTCCCTGCAGAAAATAAGAGAAAATAGTCTGGTGGAGTCTTGGCTATATAATGAGAGAGTTGGGGACCCTGGGTCCTGGCAGGAGGACTATTCACACAGGCTCCCTGGGTGTAGAGGGAAAGCCCAGGGAGGCTGGGCACTTGGCTCCAGGGAGGAGGACACCCAGCCCTTGTCCTCTGGGATCTCATTGGAGTTTAGAGGTTCATACACCCCCTGGCTGTTGGGACAGGAAGGGCCTGGGCCCGGCTCTGAGCCACAGGCCGTCCTCACCTGTAAATGATGTTGAGGGAGTGCAGGTAGCCGATGGCACTGGCCACCTCAGCAGTATAGAATCTGGCCCGGGGTTCCAGGAACCTACGCTCCCGCTGCAGGTGGAAGAAGAGCTGAGGAGAAGGAGGTGTGTGAGGGGGATCCTGGTTCCACTTCTAGGTCACAGTCACCCCACCTGAGCTGCAGGCCAGTTCCTTCCCACAGGATAGTCACCATGTCCAAAGTGACCGTGGAAGGAGAGATTTCCCAGCATTGATTAAGCACAGTCTCCAAGTCGGGCCCTTCACATCTTATCTCATTTAATCCTCATGACAACAGCCAAGGTACCCATGTGATGCCAGTTTCACGTAAGAGGAAAACGGGAGGAGTCAGAACAGTTAGGGGACTTGCTCAAGGTCATGTAGCTCATAATTGGCAGAGCTGGAATTTGAAACTGGGTGGTTTAAAGATGTGCCTTTCCTCCAACCCAAGCAACACTGAGGCCACGTTACATCTCCCCGTGGACCAACGCTTGGTCTATTTTATTGGCATGCAAAGCCCTTTACTTAGGGATGCAGGATAAAAACTCCCCTTTTGGCTTGGTGATGAGGATCGACCCAAAGTCATTCAGTCACAGGTTCAATCTGGGGTCATGGAGGCAAGTCCCACTAAATCTTGCCAACTTGCCCAGTGAAACAGAGTAAAGTCCAAGAGGGAGCCCAGCTTATGCCCGGCCATGCTTCTGGGTCACCAGTTGGCTCCATTTATGATGGTGACAAGCTATCTCCTATCCTGTGGCCTGTGGTATCAAAGGGAGAGTTGGAAACCTTGACCACAGAGCATCTCTTAGCATTGACCTTTCCCAGGTGGACGGAAGGGAGCCTACGGGCAGCTTTGTGAGAGAAAGACAAGAAAGCAGCATGGCTGGGAGTCAGACCTACGTTCACATCCTGGCGCGGGCTGGGTGGCCTTGAGCAAGTGATCGGCCTCCCTGGGGCTCAGTTTCTTCAGCTACAAAATGGGTCTGTTGTAAGGATGAGGTGAGACCATTCTTGGCACACAGTGGGCGTGTGGGTGGATGCCTCCCAGCCGACAGCTGGCCCCTCACCTCTCCTCCATTGACATAGTCGAGTACAAAGTAGAGCTTCTCAGGAGTCTGGAAAGAATAGCGCAGGCCCACGAGGAAGGGGTGCCGCACGTTCTTCAGCAGCACATTGCGTTCCGCCATGATGTGGCTCTGCTGTGGGGTCAGACAGGTCCATGTCACAGCTTGCCAGGCCTCTCTTACCTCACTGGCACAGCCAGCATGGCCTTGCCATTGGGGTTGTCCTGCCTAGGACTTTCTTAAGCCCTTTATCAAACACCCTCAAAGGCTCCCTAGTGCCCTTCAAGCCAAGCCCAGTCTCCTTGCCTAATATTCAGGCTTCAGCGTGGTTAGCTTCATTCCCACCTATTATACCTATTGGTATAATAACTTCAACCCCTGAATCAGCAATTCCTGACCCATTCCAGCCAACAGGGAGGCTGAGGCAGGAGGATCACAAGGACAAGGCCAGTCTCAGCAACTTAGTGAGGCCCTAAGAAACTTAGCAAGACCCTGTCTCAAAATAAAAAAATTAAAAGGGCTGGGATTGTGGCTCAATGGTGGAGCACCTCTGGGTTCGATCCTCATCACCAAAAACAAACAAAAAATGTTGTTCCCGGGGTGGAAAGCAAACTATATGTGAGACCTTCATAAATGAGTTTCAGGGGAAAATCCTTAAGGAAAAAAAAAAGCCAAGTGCTATCTATAGTCACATCTTTGCTCTTGCTATTTTCCCTCCCTGGACAGCCATCCTTTTTTTAGACTACTAGAATGCTACTGACAAGGCCAACTCAATACTTCTTTTTCCAGAAGACCTCCCCTTGGACCCCCACAACACTCTTCTCCCTGAGTCTCCTAACTGGATATTCAACCCTCTCTCTCTGTTCTCCCAATGGGGTTGGGTGTTAAAAGGACTCAAGTCCGCTGAGGTATCTAGGAATCCAGGCTGGCCACGACTTGAAGGGCCTTTGGAGAATATAAGGGGTGGCCCCACATAAAGTGTGAGCCCAGAGAGGGCAGAAAAGGTATCTGTCATGGAGCCCTGTGTTCCCATGGGAAGTCAGAGGCTTGGGCTGGTTCTCCTAAAAGCCCTATAGGTGCATAGCCTCACCTGCCTTTCTGGAGAATGGCCATAATCCTGGACACCAGCTGGACCCCCTATTGTAACCACCTCAGCACAAATGTTCCTGGACCCCTCAGAGGTGGAAGCCATCTTTGGAAGCTACTCAGGAGGTCAAGAAGCAGGAGAAGAAATGCCTGCCCGAGCTCCGGTACCTCTTTATTCTTTAAGATGGATTTTTTCTGCAGCACCTTCACGGCGTAGAACATCCCGTCGGACTTGCGCTTGGCTAGTAGGACCTGAGCAGAAGCAGGAATACAAGCCCTCTGGGTGACTCTGGACGTCCCCAGGGTGACACCTCCAGCCCTCACCCTACTTGCATTCTACAGTATGCAAGCTCTCTCTCTGCTCATGCAAGTGGCAGGCAGGGGTGCAGGAGGCCTCCCACCCCCATCTCCCCACTCACCTTCCCATAGTTCCCCTTGCCAATGACTTTGAGGAAGTCGAAGTCTGTGGGCCTGGCACTGGGGACAAGGGAAGAACATGATCGGCATTTGCAAGCTCAGGAAATCTAGTTCCTAAGGGCAAACCCAGGCTTCTTTTTAACTTTGGAGCCACGCCTCCTTGCTCCTGAGAACATCCTGTCCTCCCTGCCAAGAGAGGCTTGCAAGACTCACCCTTCACCCCATGGAGCTCCTGGTCTAGTTAACAATAGGCAGGGAGAGAAAACAGGCACCCTGCAGAGAAGGCAGGCGTCTGGCCGCCAGCCCAGGAAGGGCATGAAGTTGGAGAGCTGCTAACAGGGCAAGTCCTGGGGGCTTTCCAGATGGAAGGTTCAATATGGGCAAAGGCTGGAGAACTAGCAGAAGACAATGCTGGGGGAGGCCTTGGGCCCTGATGGCAGAGAGTCTTCAACACCAGACCAGAGAGTTTGGATTGCATTCCCAAGACATGAGGAGCCAGCTCTGAGGGGAGCCAGGCAGGAAAGCCACCTGAGAGACCAGAACTCACTTTGGGTTGGCCGAAGGTCCCAGATTGATGTTCCCATTGGCTCTGGAGGGCTGAAGACATTTAAAGGAAGAGGTGGTTAAGATTGGTCAACCTCCTCCCTTTCCCCAGCCCTGGGCTCTGGCCCCTTCTCCAACATTGCTACCAGCCTCCCTCCTCCCTCTCTCCCTCCATCTCTCCCTCCATCCTTTCTTCAGTTCCCTTCCACCATTCTACTCACCCATGTACCTCCCTGTCCACCCCAGTCAGATAGCCTTGTTCTCCCAACAAGGGCCGATGTGTCAGTGCCTGGTGCCGACCGGGCCCAGCAGGGAGCTCAGAACTCCTGCCTGCTTTTCACAAGAACCTTGGACAGGTGCTGGCCATTGTGTGCTAATGTAAGGGTGAGAAAACGAGGCCAAAGAGCTGTGGTCCAGGTCTTACAGGCAACAGGCTGGGACTTGAACCCCCTGTCTTCTCTATCAACGCCGTGTAATTCCTCCACCTCATACACTTCTTGAAGCCCTTGCCCCAATCTCTCCTCAGTTCACTCTGCAAATGGCCCGCCTCCATGAGCTCACGATGACCCTGTCACCTCCCAGTCCTGGTCTAGGACAGCCCATAGGGCTGGCTGGTGTCTCTACAGATTCCCTGAGCCTTGGGAGGAAGTGAGCTTCCCAGTGCTGGGTGGGAGGCCGGGAACACTCACCTGTGGGCTAGGCATCCCGTCAGGGCTAGAGGCCATTCTGAGGGTGTGATCAGGTGGCTCTGGGGCACAGGGAGGGACAGGTGTGAGAGAGGCCCCATCCCCAAGCATCAGGCCTGGCTGCCTTCTCCCTTCTCCCCAACCCTGAACCCCTGCCACAGCCTGAGTGGCTCCTTTCCCGGAGTCCAGCAGCCCCTACCTGGAGACGGCAAGAAGTGACATCCCCTGGGCCCAGCCTTTCTCACCAAACACCTCAGAAGGGGTAGGGGTGGTCAGGGTGGCCCCTTCCAGGCTGGGTCTTTTCAAAGGTCAGGGACAGCTAGAGCAGCAAGACCCCTGCAAGTCATGGCAGCTCCGGAAATCCAGGATGGCCAGGGCCGCAAGTAGGCCCCAAGTTTAAATCTTTCCCCCACCTCTCAGGTGGACACCTGGGGCCTAGCAAAGGACTTTCTAGAGTCGAACAGTTTGTGAGGGGCAGGCTGTGCTCCCCAGACTCCCACATAGGCAGTTGGCGACCCTGGATTCTGTGGATAGCTCCAGACTGAGCTCTATACTGACTATTACCGCCTTGCCACAAGGACTTCTGCCCAGTGCCCAGGAACAGCATTTGCCCTGGGGACCTTGGACTGAATCCATGGAGAGGTGCAAGACTGGCCAGTCAGTTGATTTGAGATCAGGCCATGGATGGAGTGACCAGCAGTGTCCTCCCCCCCTTACACTGCAGCACGGAAGAAGCCAGCACATTCAGACCCAGCTCAGGGTGCTCGGACCCCACGGCCCCTGCACTTCCTACCTGGACGGTCAAGGCTTAGAGCCAAGCTCTCTCCTAAGAGACCAGTTGTTCCTGGGGGTTGTTGGAAATTTTGTGCATTCCAAGACCATAGCTTTGGCCTGCTGAGGGGCCTGGGCCGCAACCTGGTCTCTCTGAGTAGAAACCACCCATCTGTATAACAGAGGCCCTGGAGAGTGACCATCGGGGAAGGGAGGGACTCCTCCAGCCAGGCTGCTCTGAGAAGCCCGTCCTGCCATGCCCCGAGAGAGGGAGCTGCAGAACAGGGAGTGCAGCGACTTTAGCCCACACCCAGGGCTGAGTTCCCCAGGACAGCCCACTGCGGGGCCACACCTTTCCTGCTCACCCTGCTGGCTCCTTTGCCAGCCCGTGGCCTCCCTGGCCCCACATACCTGTGCAGCTGAGGAGAAGCCTCCGGGAGAAACAGTGGCTGGAGCGGAGGACCGCAGCAGACAAGAGAGCCCACACTGTTCTCCCAACAAGGGCCGATGTGTCAGTGCCTGGTGCCGACCGGGCCCAGCAGGAAGCTCAGAACTCCCAGCAGCAGTGAAGGGGCTGGCTGATGTCACACGGGATCCAGCAGAGCTTAAGACAAGACAGGAGACTTCTATTCCCTCAGGGACACCATCTCCCCTGGGGGGCAAAGCAGGGGGTGGGCAGCAGCCCCAGAAGAGCCTGGACATGGGGCTTATTGGAATATATGGTTCTGTGTGTCATGTGCATGAGGAATTGTATTGGGCATTGATGTGCACCCATGTGTCTCTGTGTGTCAATGTGGCCCTGTCTTTCAGGTACGTGTGTGTGTGTGTGTGTGTGTGTGTAAAAATGTGTGTGTAAGAATGTGTGTGTTGATGTAACTGCAGTCGTACATTTTTGTCAGTGTGTCTGTTTGTCAGTGTATCATTTGTGTTTCTGTGTGTGTGGTATGCTTCCACATGACCGTGTCGTGTGCATCCGTGTGTATTTGTATACATGTTAGTGTGTTGTGTGTGGGGGGTGGATGGGAGTCCCTATGTGGGTTCTCCTTGTTTGTCTGCAGATGAGCATAAGTTTGTATCCCTATGTGTGTTTATGTGACGATATAACCAGGTAACATCTGTGGACGTCCATACTTGTATATAGCAATACATTTCTGTGTGCATATACACGTATGCACTATGCACACATGTACAGGGGGCCTGTCTGTAAGAACATATGGTCCAGCAGCCTAACCAGGCGCTGTGTAGACCATGAGGGAATAGAGACCTGGGCCCTGGCAGCTGACAGTGCTCTGCCACCCAGGAACTTGCAGCTGTTTCAGAGAGGCAGAGCTGATCTCCTGCTTTTGCTGCTGAGCACATGGCCCTTGAGTCACCCCTGCCAGGCCAGGGCTGCTTGGCCTATAGCTCTCCTGATGTGTAAGAAAGTGTCCCGGGGGCACCCTGGCACACGCAGGCTTTGCTGTCAGGGGTGATCATTGGGTTCTTACAGGACAATATCTGCTCCCTGGGGCTCCTGAAGGGTGAGCTGATGTTCTAGGGAATGAAGGAGTTGATGAGCCCCACACAGCCCCTATCCTTCTGGAACTTTCTGTGTGGCTATAACCTACTCCAAGAGAGGGACCCACAGAGCTGGGTAGAGGGGTTGTTGGTCAGGAAGGGAACTGAGCGCAGTGGCCTCAGGAGCTCTCTGCAAGCTGTGTAATGCAGGTGTTGACCCAGGAAAACGCCAGTGAATAGTATCAAAGTCTTTCATCTCCCACAAAATAGAAACCAACACACAGACCTGCAAGATGCCGCGTTGACAAAACACTTAGCCAGAACAAGGGCATTTCTTTCCAATAATAGGACCCTGGTGGCCCTTCATTCAGCAGCACTAGATATCAGAACAAAATAACTGTGACAGCCGCAGCCTAAATGTTCCCCACAGGGCACTTCAGGCTCCTGCTCCTGATCTTCCACCCCGTCCAGAGACTGCCCATCTCTCTGTTCTCTCAGTTAAACTTGTCAAAGGAGCTGTCTGAACTCAGCGTCTCTGCTCCCTTTTCTTTTCTGTCTTGAACCCACTCCAAACAGGCTTCCGTCCCAACAGTCCAGTAAATTGGTGGACAGAGGCCTCCATGTGCCAAAGCCAGCGAGGAATCCTGGGTCCTTCTCTTCCTTGGCTTCTCTGCCGTTGAGAGAGGTTGACCTCAGAGGTCCTGGGGCTCCTTCTAGCTCCCTGTCTGCTCCTTCTCCATCTCTGACACTGAATTCCTTCCTCTTTATCCTTCAGCCCTGTCTTAGCCTTGGATCTTTATCTGCACTCATTTCTTGGTTGATCAAAACCTGTTTATTGGCTTCACTGATTATATTCGGAGGCTCCCAAATTTCTCTTTCTAGCTCTAATTCTCCCCTGAACTCTGAACCAATTGCTTCCTTGACACTTCATTAGTTAGCCATCTAGAGGGAACTCAGTCTTAAAATGGCCCAAACAAGTCAGGACTTCCATTCCTTCTACTCTGCCCCAGCCTGCTCCTCCCATTGGGTTCTACTGCCTATTTAAAAGTTGAAGTTAGCAACTCGGAAGTCATCCGGGAAACTTAGCACCCTCATCCCAATCCCACTTTCTCATGGAATCCCATCAAAATATGTCCAGAAAATAAGACCTGCAGGGGAGGAGACACATGCACTTCATGTGAATGGTGGCACTTTTCATGATAAGCCAACATATGGAATCAGCCTATGTGTCCATCAATGGATGAATGGATTAAGAAACAGCGGTGGATGTATGTATAATAGAATACTATTCAGTCATAAAAAGGTTGAAATCCTGTCATTTCTGGCAACACCGATGAACTTGGCAGACATTATGTTAAGTGAAATAAGGCAGGCAAAGGGAGACAAATAGTGCGTGATCTCACTCATTTGTGAAATTTTTAAAAAGTTGTCATAGAGTTAGAGAATAGACAGTAGATAGTGGCTACCAAGCCTGGTGTGGTGGCTGAGGCAGGAGGATCATAAATCGGAGGCCAGCCTCAGTGACTTAGTGAGACTCATGGTCACAAAATAAAAAGTTAAAAGGGCTGGGGGTATAGCTTAGTGGTACAGCACCCCTGGGTTTGATCCCCGATATCACCAAAAAAAGGAAATCAGATCACGTGTCTTCATTGCTAAAAACTCCAGTATCTTCCCATCGAACTTAGAATTAAAGTTCTGAGTCTCTGCCAAGTTCTTAAGAGATTCCACATCTCCAGCTTGTCTTCATTGCTTCCCATTCCCCCCACCCCCGACTGTCCTCAGGGCATCCACCTGCCTCATTCCTCCTAGGGCTGCTCTGGCTCCCTCTCTCTGTCCCTCAAACACACAAAGTGCCCTCTGGTCTCTGGCCCCTTGCACTTACTTTTCCATCTGCCTAGAAAGTTCTTCCCCAAGACATCTGCATGTTGGGACATCACAGAGGTCTCTGCTTTAGGATCACCACCCAGAGAGGCCTGTGCTGATTATAGATGTCAGAGAGGCCTGTGCTGATTATAGATGGTTTTTCTGGGACTCAGGGCTGTCAGTGTTAAAACTAGTACAGTCCTGGGCACATGAGGGTGGTTGGTCACTAACAATAGCAGGGCCACCTCTTCCATACATTCTTTTTCTGTTTATATTTTGCTTTATAGCACACTCATCGCACTGGCACCTTATCAAGCCACTATTTAAATGGTTTTATTTTCTGTGTCCAACCAGAACATGAATTTCACAAGGGCAAATATTTTTTTTTTGTTCATTATTGAATCCTCGTCATTTAGAACAGGCCTGGAACTAATAGATGCTCAGGACATATTCTACTAAGGAAATCAGGAATGGCTTGATAAATCATGGTATATACATAAAGTGGAAAATTCCACAATCAAAAACTCCATATAAGCCTAAATAAATCGAAATGGGAACCTGTAACTGATGCAATCTCAAGCAAAAAAGCAAGTTTCAAAATGGTCCCTACATACACAAGTACGTCCATGGATATTTGTGTGTTTAATTTCACACACACACGAAGGTGGGAGGCTGTGACTGTAGATTCCTAGGTTGCTTTTATTTTTACTTTTGACGGATTGTGTAAAGTTTCTCCAGATGTTACTGTTCAGTTAACATTTAAATATGAAGTCCCTGCGGGAACCTGGACACACTCATTGCCCACCACTACCCTCTCCCATCGCCTTGACCATGACTCCCACTCCTGGGCATCTCTCCCTGCCTAAGCTTGCTTCCTGGCTGACCACTGTCTGATTATTTGGCTGGAGGTCAGGCATTGGGATCTCCTGACTCTGTCCTGTGGCAGCCGCTATAAAGGGCCCCGTGAGCCCTTAAGCCTGTTGCCCCCTCCAACTTGCCACAGCCGAGACCTGCCTTCCTCTGCCCTGTCACACTGTGGACCTGCAGAATGGAGTGGGGCAGGGGCATCACAGAGTTCTCTTTCCTTGGAACATTCCCCTCCACCTGGTCTGTTTGGGTAACCCTGTTGAGGGCCTGATGGCTTTACCAGAAGCCTCACCAGCGCTTCCTTCCTTCTGTTTTTCTGCACCTGCCCCCCGCCGCCCCCCACTATCATTTATTCATTTGCCTCCCTGTCCAGCTCAAGGCCAGCTGACTCTTGTGTTGTCCCCACAACCCCGTGGGTTAGAAGCTGTCATTGTCCCTGCTTGAAGGAAGAAACTGAGGCATGGAGAAGGGAAGTGATTTGATCAAGATGCAAAGTCAATAAATTATGTAACTAGAATTTGAATCGGGCCAGTCCCCACTCCCAACCGTGGTCTGGACTTTCCAAAGAGAAAAGGGAGGAATGAAAGTGGGGAAGAAGTGAGGGTGTAAAAGGTTCGCGAGGGAAGAAGAAAGCAGGCAGCTGAAATTAAGCGGCTAGCTTAGACGGGAAGAAAGGAGGAGGAAAGAGGTTAGGAAAGAAAACCAGGGAAAAAGAAAGGAAGGAAGGGAGGGAGGAGAGAGGTTAGAAAGGAAAAAAAGAGGGGAGGGCCTAAGGAAGGAAGGAAAGGAAACAGGTAGTTAGGAAGGAAACTGGTTGGTAGCTAGTTAGTCCACTCGGCAGATAACAAGCTGGCAGGCAGGTGTCTGCTCAGGGGCCGCCTCTCACCTGAAGACTGTGGGTCCCGGTGCTGCTTCTGGGGAGCTCTGCCCTCTCTCTTGGCATGGTCCTTCTGAAACCCAGTTCCAACTTGCCGAGTGAGCACCCTTCCCTGGCAGGAGCGACCTGTCACCCACTCGCCTGACTCTCAAACGGGCTGGAGTTCAACTTCCCAGCCTTGCCAGTTGGGAGCTGGCTTTGGGGCCTTTTGGTTATTAATTAACCACTGGACAGAATTATCATGCTGGCTGCGCCCACTGGCTACTGGACAATCCCGCCCTGGGGACCCTCTGACCTTTTAAAAGCTACTGCACAACTTAAGGTGTGTCACCTTGGGCAAGTGACTTAGGTCTCAGAGCCTCACGTGGACTGGGGATGGTGTATGCACTTCCTGAAGGAAGGTCTCTGAAGCCCCTTCAACACTGTCATGTGTCCATTCTCTGAAATGTCCTCCCAAGCTCCTGCTTAAGGCCGACTTCCGTGTAGCCTTCCTATGCCAGTGGCTGAACCACTCTTCTCTCAGAGTCCAGAGGACTGACAATCCAAAGACTCATACAACTCTCTCTCTCGCTGCTTCCCTGATGGGGGCCACCTTGGAGAAATGGAGTGAAGTAAAACACCATGTCCTCAAAGTGTCCCTCTCTGTCCCATGAACCCAAACAAGTTACGCCTGATTGGGATGTCCATAAATATCTTGAAGGACACTGACTTTTTCTCATGTACACTGGGAATGAGGGCAAGTCAGTGTCATCCGTGGAGAGTTGCTTTCTTGCCTGGTGTCAGGTTCTTTGGGATGCTGGTCACACAATGGGACAAAGCAAGCTAAGCTAATGATGTCACTGCTTCTATAGACTAGCTTATGAAACTTCTCTCCCAGCAGTAACTGGTGTGGGGTCGAGGGCACTATGGAGAGGACAAGTACCACTTGTCCAGCCAGCTGCCACTGGACAAGGTGTCGTGGGGGATGGCGTTGCTAGTTGGTGAAGCCCAGTGAGGGACGGAGGTGTAATCTGTCCAGCCTATCACCATGGGGCCTTCCCTGTGAAAATAATAGCTCTTAAGTCTTGCACACTGGCTCCAAGTACTTTCTTTGTTCTCTCGGCAACCTGTTCCCCTGCCCTAGCACAACTGGGCTGTGAGTGGTACAAGTCTCTAGATAGCCCTCCCATGGACACCTGCAGAGACAGGAAGCTCCTTCCCTCCTGAGCTGGCATTCTCTTGTGTTGAGTCAATGCCTGACATCCAGAGTTCACCTGCCCTGGCCCTGCCCTGTTATTATCCTGGGAGGAGAATCACAGCTGAGTCGAGATTGATGCCCTGCTCTGCTCTTTGGAGACTGAGGCTTAGAAACCAGTGCACAGCTGGTCCCAGCTTCCTTTTGGAGGAAGGCTTTCTTGTGATGACCGAGAGTTGTGCGGGTCAAGTGTTCTAACTCAGGGCAGGGGCAGAGCTGGCCCCCTGGACAGGTGGGAAAAGCCCTGCCCAGTGACCCTTCTGTTTTAAGCAACTCAGAGTTTGACTTTCACTCTGCTTCCACTAGTGCCTTTTCAGTAAATTTTCATGGTCAAGTCTGTTATTTTTAAAATGGACTGCTCTGATGTCCTGCAGGTTTGAATTCTCCACCTCCACCAACACTCACATAAGCATGTGTCTGGCCCTGGCCTGGAGAGGGGAGGTGACTGGCCCAAGTGCACAGAGCAAATGAAGACAACAGCCAGGGTCCCACATCTTTCATCGCCTCTGCACTGGCACTCCACCAAGCTCCTCCTCCCTGAACTTCCAGAGTTGGTTTTAACAGACCCACACAATGGTGTGATTGCACAAATTGTATCAAAGAATTTCAATAGACAGAAGAGTGTCAAATAACAAGTGAAACCTTCCCTTCCCCAAACCCATCTTCAGTCTCATTTCCAGAGGTAAGTACCAATCCTTGCAGACTTTGGTCTATGCCCTGATCTACACATCGGAATGTTTTTTCCCCCAGAAAATAGGGCTGTATGACACATAGTTTCAGCAACTCTTTTTCTCACATCTTTCCATGTTAACACAGAGTGATTCACTTTATTTTTTCACAGCCACATGGCACTGGATAGAGTGGGATTAATTTCACTACCCTTGCGTTTTGTTCCTTTTCTGATGGATGTCTGGGTCTTGGACAGACTCCAGGTCAAAGACATTCTCTGGGATGAGAAGAAGGATGCCAAAGGACTGAACCAGTGGGAACCCACCTCCATGGAGATTCCCTCCACCTTGACATTCTCAGCCCACTTTTCTGTCCTCTGACCCCACCACTGTCCCCACCTGTGAATTCGTCCATAGGCAGAGTAAATAGCAGGCTTGGGGTCAGAACAGAAAAATGTGCTACTCACATGAGCTGGAAGCAGGACCCTTGAGTCAACAGACTCACAGAGAGGTGAGACATGGCCCGAGTTTTCTTTTTTATTTACTTTATTTTATTTTTTATAAAGATGTATTTTATCTTAAAACAAGTTTATAAAAGTAGAAATCATATACAAAAATACAGATTACTCCGACACATTGGCAAAATAGCCTATGGCTGGACTTGAGTTTGGAAGTACAGGCACTGTATGTTTGAGGGCACCCGGAAGTAAGTCCAACCGGATCCTACACCAGCCCTCGTCACTAATCTGTAAACAATAATTTCAAGTAGTATTTAGCACT
Source organism: Callospermophilus lateralis (assembly GCF_048772815.1). Taxonomy (NCBI): domain Eukaryota; kingdom Metazoa; phylum Chordata; class Mammalia; order Rodentia; family Sciuridae; genus Callospermophilus; species Callospermophilus lateralis. The sequence continues at coordinate 183,663,623 of NC_135307.1, read as the reverse complement.
TTTAAACTAATAAGAAATAGACACATAATCATCTCCTTTGTGTAACACTACTTTAAAATTTTCTTCCTTAGATTTTAGCAGATAAGGGCACATCATGCTACTGTTTCTAACATTTAAAATCTTTGATTTAAGTAAAACCAGTTAAGAGAAAAAATGATGGATTTTGGCTTTTTGTAACATTTTGCACATATGGGGAGGTCACTGACTTAAAACTAGTGTTTTTGTGATTTTTAAAAAGCAGAACTTGATCTTTTTTGCCTTGATGAGAGGTTTTTTTAAAAAACAAACCCACTCATATTACCAAAAGGTTCAACACCTGAGTACTAACTCTTACATAGGTGCCAGTGCAGACTGTCCTGAAATTGCATGGAAAATACACGTGCTTCTAGTGTGTACTTCTGATTTATAGGAACAAGCAATTCTTAGGATCAGTAACCCTAATAAAGTAGGTAGTTTCAAACAATTATTGAGAAAGACCATTTTTTAAAAAGGCAATTTAAAATACTTGATTCCAGAGTAATATACAAATAAACTTAGCACTAAAGGAAAACAGCAGGCAGTATCAGTTCAGAACTCTTCCAATTTTTCAAGAATAGAGACTGATTAGGTTAATATCACCTTCCTGAAACAAAGCAACTCATTTAAAAGGTAAACAACTCATGTTGACGTAATTTGATTTTAAAATTAGAAACCATAATTATATTTCAGGAACAGAGTACCTTAGTGATATTAAAGGATACTTCTGATTAACCTGGCATAGAAAATTACTTCTTGAGCCTTTACATCCTATACCAACTCTATACCTCTGGCCGTATGTTTAATTTGTTTGAGGGTTTAAGATGTGGGGCTATGTTTCTGTTAAGCTAATTTCAAATCTTAAGATAAAATGAAATGTTTTTTTTTTTTAATTCCCATATATCTTAAATGCTACTATCTTATGACTCTTTCTGTTCAGCCTACCCTACACATAGCTTATTGTTCTTCCAAACTATGTCTTGTTAAACAATACTGAAAAATTAAATAGATAAAAGTTATCACAAAGGCTTTAAAAATCATTAGCCGTAAGTCATTTTTTAAGCTTGAGTCTACATAAGACTTAATCCAAAGGGCACTTGGAGAAGATGGCACAAATTTTGCTATGTAAAAAAGTAAATTGAAATCATAGGCTCAAACTCCTAAAATTTCTGATGGCCTACAACTTAGGCTCTTAAGGGCATAGCATTGCCAGAAGCTTTTATAGTTATTTTAAAAAGGGCAATACTTCATTTTTTTTCCCTTGAAAATGGTTTCCTAATTTACTTGCAGGATAAAGGTTAAGGGAAAATGAATAATAAAAACTAGCCCAGTGCTCCAGTAATTGGGCTTCCTGCCTACTTTCCCCATTCCAAAGAAAGAGGAGACACCATCCTGCAAGAAATAACTTCATAGACAGCTGGGTGCCCCATATCTCCTGGTTCTTTTTGTTCCCGACAGTTGGCCCGGGAATAGTGGTGAAATAGGAGCAATTAATTTGCAGATGAGGAAGGGCTTCCCCTAACAGTTGAAGGGTACCATCTGGCACGATTCCAAAAACTTATAGTGTTTTTAGTGTGGGAATTTCTCTAAGTTCAAGTAGAGTTTCAGGAATTGTATCATAGCACTGACTGAGTGACAGATGTTGGAGGTAGCTGAGCTGGAGAAATTCTGGAAAGCAGTCATGCTTTAGCTTGACACTGTCATTTAAGTCCAGATGGACAATGTTGGGGCATCTTCTAACTAAGGTAGAGACATCTGATTTCTGAAGATTCTTTTGGTAGCCACTAAGATTCAGCTGGGTGATGGTCTCTGACACATGTGCAACAGCCACCTGCACGTGTTTTCCAGTGAACTCACAGCACCAGGAGAGGTTCAGCTCATCCAGTCTGGAACAGCTGCTTAGCAGAGTCTTCAGGGCAGACTCAGAAAATCCAGAACACCAACAAAGGTCGAGTCATACTAAATTTGAGTTTATTGACAATGGGATCAGAAAGCTGCAGGGCCTTCCAGGCTTAGATTCTGCAACTTGGAGCACTGAGACAGAATGCCATGGAAGGCAGATATGTTTATAACTGAGTTCGACAGATCCAAATGCTGAACATGAAAAGGGCTGCAATGTTCAACCAAGGGTTGGCCCACAAATGATCAGGGGCAGCAGAAGGCCACCACGCCTCGAGACAACAATTACATCTGAGTGCTGATTTTTACCTGTGTGGTCCAAGGTTCGCCAGAGAGATTCGTCAAATGCAAGGCAGTACCACCTCTTACAAACACCAGAGACTTTCAACAGATGGGGGAGGCAGAGACAAGAGAAGTTTCCCAGGAGCAACTCATCTGGGAGGGAGTCCCATGAAACACCAGGGAAGTTCTCTCGATTGAGTTTAGTCCTGCGGATGATCACAAAGTCTTTGTCATTCCCTCTGCTTTTCAGCCATTTCTATGTGGGGCTAGAGAGTAGTTCCTGGGGGATGTTCTCACTGTCCACCTCCTCCATCTCTAGGACGGAGACCCCCATGCCTGACAGCAGCTCAGATGTCTTGCTGGAATCCCATCCTCACATGCAGCTGGTGGTAATGTTGCTACTCTGGTCTGGAATCTCCTGGAGGTGCTTCCTGTGCATGACATCCAGAGGTTCAGGAGTTTTAAATACCTGCATTAATTGCACAATTGCCCACCTCCCAGATTCCCGCTTTGGCGGTTCCAGGCCCCAGCAGCCAGACCTGCGAACTCTAGCAACGTTCCATCCCTGCAGCGTGCACTGAGTTTTCTTTTAAAAAAGAAAAGATTTTAGAAAGTGAAAAATGCATAAAGTTAAAAATCAAATAGGCCTACTAGGTAGATAATTAAAAAATCAGTCCTTTATTCATTCCCAGTCCTTTCTATTTTTGACAGAGGGTCTTACTTGCTAAGTTGCCCAGGCTGTCTTTGAACTTATGATCCTCCTGTCTCAGCCTCTTGAGTTGCTGGAGTTACAGGTCTGAGCCACTATGTCCAGCAGTCATCCCTCACCATTTTTAAATGTTTCTTTTGGTATTTACCTCCATGTGTCTGAATAATATGCTTATCCTTGTATTCTTCCATCTTTCAATTTAATATAGTTTAATACATTTTCAAAAAAAAATTTAAAAAAAATTTTAAAATAATCACACACACACAAAAAAATACATTTTCAAAGGCTTTCCTTCCTACCCTGGAGCATGAATATTTAGATATTGCCCATCCAAACACACACTTCTGCTTTCCCTGCAGTTAACTTATAATTGCCTCATTTGGAGGTTTGAGAAAATGCATATGTATACAGAATATAAATATATATTCAGTACATACATAGAATATACATAAATAGTTGTCTTCCTTAACAATGGGGGTATATGTTGAATAATGAGACATTAGGGGATTTTTGTCATGCAAACGTCATAGAGGGCATTTATACAAACTAGATGGCCATGATGTCATAAGCTGATTTAATCTTATGGGACCAACCATCTTCGGTGCAGTCCAATATTGACTGAAGACTCATTAGAGGATGCATGATTGTATATTCAATTTTCTTGAATACTCTAGTTGCTGAGGCAGGAGTATCACAATTCAAGACCAGCCTTGGCAACTTAGTGAGACCCTGTCTCAAAATAAAATTTAAAATGGGGGTACTGGGGATGTAGCACAGAGGTAGAACATTTGTCCAGCATGTGCAAGGCCTTGGGTTCAAACCCCAGCCCTGCAAAAAAAAAATAAAATAAAAATCATTTTGATGTAGCACATTCTTCTGTGGCTTCCCAAGGAAAGATGCATACAAGGTCTCAAATCTTGTGTTTGAAAATGCTCTACCTTCACACTTGGTTGACAACTTGGCTTATCTCTTCCTTTAGGATCGTACAGGGTCATTGTATTTCATGTCCCTTTATTATGAGAGCTTTTAGAATCTTCTTTTTATTCTCATTACTCTGACATTTCACAACAGTGTAGCTTGGTGTCATTACTTTCATATCCTTTACTGGGCATTCAGAGTGACCTCTCAATTTGGAGAAGTTTGTTTTTTGTTTTTTTTTTACTTTCTTCTTTTTCTGATACTGTAAATTGAACCCAGGGGCACTCCACCACTGAGTTACATCCCCAGCCCTTTTTATTTACTTTTTTTGTGGTGATGGAGACCAAATCCAGAGCCTCATGCATGCTAGGCACTCTACCACCAAGCTACATCCCCAGCCTTCCCACCCCTTTTTATTTTATTTTTTAAATTTGAGACTGGGTCTCACTAAGTTGCTGAGGCTGGCTTTGAACTTGACATTCTCCTGCCTCAGCCTCCCAAGTCTCTGGGATTCAGGTGTGCACCTCCAGCTTTACATTTGTTTTTAAATTTTTTTAGTTGTAGATGGACACATATCTTTATTTATTTATACGCAGTGCTGAGGACTAAGCCCAGTGCCTCACATATGCTAGGTAAGCGCTCTACCACTGAGCTACCCACCCCAGCCCCTACATTGGTTTTTAATTAACATAACTTGCTTTCTCTGTGCTGGACATGGAGCTCATCAGTAGAATGCCTAACATGTTCAAAGTCCTGGGTTTGGAGTATTGGGAAAAAAAATAATAATTTGCTTTCTGTTTTCTATCACTGGAATTCCTATTTGTTGTGTATTAGATTTCCAACTAGTTTTGGGAATTTTTTAACTCTTTCCTATTTTTCATTTTTTCTTTAATCTTACAAAACTTGCATTTTGCCAGGCATAGTAGAACATGCCTATAATCCCAGCAGCTGAGGAGGCTGAGGCAGGAGGATCACAAGTTCAAAGCCATCTTCTGCAAAAACGAGTGCTAAGCAACTCAGTGAGACCCTAACTCTAAATAAAATACAAAACAGGCTGGGGGTGTGGCTCAGTGGCTGAGTGGCCCCGAGTTCAATTCCTGGTACAAAAAAAAGAAAAAAAATGTGTTTTCATTTCTGCAATCACATTTTAAGCCCTTTCATACATTCCAGTGCCTCACCCTCCATTTTTGTGGCAGCCATGGCTGATAAAAGATTAGCTTCTGAGGAGCGGGATGATCAGCTCTTCTGCTGTGATAGGAGAGCAAGAGGAAGGATGGATGGGGGCCAGAGGGTCATGCAGAGGAGGTGGCAGCAAGAGGGGTGTTTCATTTTCTCTGTGACACAGGTGGGGAGGACACCTATTGAAGTAAAGGAGAAGTAATGGGGGAGGCGGCTTAAGGAGCATAGAAAAGGCAATGCTCGCTCCCTGGGGCATCTAGGGAGCAGGCAGCCCTGAGGGTTCCCTTCACTCAAGGCCAGGGCTGGGCCACCTTGGCACCTGTCTGTGCAGTCAGGTGAGCTCCTGGTGGAGGTGGAGAATGTGAGCTCCAGGGTTGCGCTCTCCTAGCCAAGTAGCCTGGAAGAGCCGCCGAGCAAAAGAATTAAAAGTATCGGCAAGAAAGGGCCAAAGTGTCTGAACGTGACATTTCTACCACATTCCTACCTGCTCACAGGCTTGGGGAACTTACATTCCAACCCTTCAGGGTGACATTTCCCCACCTCAAAGCTTGATTTTTTTTCAAAAACTGGAGGCTTCCTTGACCTTTCTGCCCATGACCGTTCATACCACGTCAAGGATCAAGTCCATTCCCTGTTCTTCTCCACGGTTCTCGTTGCTCACTCATTCCCCGTAGGCAGATGTACCCAATTCTCCTTATCCTTTGTTTCTTACCTTTAAAATAGTATAAAAGCCAAATTCTCCAAGACTTCTAACCAATAGCAAGGCGAGCACTTGAGATTCTTGGTACCGGTACCGGTGGCAGTAGTATTCACTCACTCCATGTTTTCTGGGTTATTTTACCAGGAGAACGGAAACAGACTCTGACTGCGCATCATCCAGTTGTTGAAATTTATTTGTTTCAATACACTGACATATAACACCATATTTTGTTTGTAGATTTGTCTCCTTCAAGAGTCACTTTAGCTTAAACCAGAGGATTCTTTCAACCCACATGCGCGCACGCGTCCACACTCACACAATAGGCAAGTGCAAAAATGTAACCCCACCAAAGTGCATGTGAATGAAAGTGCAAACAGACTTCAATGTCAAACTCTGGGACCGTTCTCTCTGCCTCAGAAATTAAACAGAAAGGTCATTCCTGTCCCTGGCTAGGGCAGGGCAGGTACTAGGCGAGCCTGCCAGGGCCAAAGTGTAAGTGGGGCCTGTTGCTAGAGAGCAGGGCACAGGGCACTTGGAGCCACTGCCCGCTTCCTACCCTCCCACACTCCCAGGTCAAGGTGCAGTGACCTCATTCGGGAACACGGTAGGGTAGTGGGGTAGACAGAAGGCAGACTTCTTTCTACTTCCTTATGATTTGGCTTCTTTCCAAAGAGTTTGACATTGACACACAAAGTGCTGAAGCCTTGAAATTGGGAGGCCTGGGGGCCCTTTCCTCCACCGCCTTGCCCACAGGCAGGCATGAGGTGGCTGGCAGGCCTGTGTGGCAAAGGTTTCCAGTCCCTGTCCTCAGTGGCGAGGCCCCACAGCACCAGCCACAAGCACTGGATGCCTTCCTGTCCTATAGCTGCGAGTGGACTGAGGACCAGCTGACCAGTTCTGCTGCCACCCGAACAGCTCAGAGGAAAGAGAGGTGCAGACTTACTTGCCCCTCTTCATCTCAGCCAAGCGGGCAGCAATGCCACCCAACCTGTGGCAGGGCCTGCCCAGTGTCCTCCCACGAAAGCTGTGCTCAGGGCCGCCTCTGAGGGCTGAAAGGGAAGGGACACTTGAAGCTCCACAGAGGTCAGCTGGAGGGTGTCTGGCCTGCATGGGAGAGTGGCCCTCTAGGGCTGTGGCGGAAATCAATAGAACTTTGGGTTCCCACTTCTAAGAAAAAAATAAAGCTTTATATTTTAATAATAGCCCTTGATATATTCCCAACACTGAGCCTCACACCTACACCCATCAAACACGTCTGAGAGTGACACACACACACACACACACACACACACACACACACACACACCAGATGATTGCGAAGGGGTCTCTGGAACCCCTGGCTTCACCACCCGCAGGCCCATCTCAGCCCCCAGGGGCACGGGAGCTTGCTGTGGGCTCTTCGCCTCCATGTGGGGCTGGCCCAGGTTGGGAGGCAGGTTTGGCAGTGGCTTAGAGGAGGCTGGGTCGCCACTTGAATGACAAGGTCCATGTACCAGAGCCCACAAGGACCCAAGTGGCAGTGCGAGACAGATGGAAAGTGCTAAGAAGGACTGAAGGGACCTGGAGCATCCAGAGGAGTTTGCCTTCCAAATTCCTGACCGCAGGTGGTCTTTTAAGGCTCCTCAAGAGCGAGTGGTAAACATGTAAGGGAAGGATCAAATGGGACATCATGAGGGTGCTGTACAGGTGCTACATTCTCACAGCAGGGGGCCTGGCAGGTTGGGGCCCTCAGCCCGTGGGCACTGCCTTGGCTGGGAGCCACCGTGGCAGAGAAGGTACTCTCTCAGCTTTTGGTGCCACCGCTCTGGCCCGACCCGAGATTGTCTGACACATCCTTGGTTTGGTTTCCTGGCCTGGGTCACCTATCAGATGGGGCTTCCTCTTCCCCAGGCTCAACATGGAGAGGGGGTGTGGGAAGCAGCAGTGAAACTCTGCAGGCTGTCAACCCAGCTCCGCCTGCTGCTCTGTGCTGGAACCAGAAATGGCACTGAAATACCGAGCAGGACGACAGGGCATACGGGAGAAGCGTGGTGGCAGAGTCTCCTCCACTGCTGGGCCAAAGGGAGGACGGTAGCCTGAGGCTCCCGGGAGGGCCCTGTGGACATGTTTCTGAGGTTTCCACATCTAAGGGGCAAGGGTCATGGGGTCTGGCTGGGTTACACTTGGGGGCACTGCCCAAGAAATCAGGCAGCAGAATAAGGGCCACAAGACCAGCAGGCAGAAAGGGAGGAGGTACCTTAATGCGTAAATGTGTGTGGCAGGGTCACTTCTGGGTAGGAAGAAAGGAGCCACGGACAGAAAAACACAGAGACGCCAAAGAGGAAAAAGGGCCTCGGACTGATGACTGCTGCCCCACCACGCGTCTCCCCTGCTAAGGAAAAGACCCTTAGGTGACAACACAAGTTGGCTGGAGATATGGGGCTGCCTCAGGCCGGGCACCTACTCCATCAGCCATGACCCCAGCTCAGTCACAGCCACACCAGTGCTTCTGGAGGCAAATGAACTCCAGAACGCGGGGAGCCAGGACTCCACCTTCCCTAGGGCTCCTCTGCTCCACGTACCTTCTAGAAGGGCCAGCCCTGGTCAGATAAAGGGGAGGGGGTGCAGGAGGGGGTATGAGGAACTCAAGTCAGGAAGGAAGCATCAGCTGAGCGGAGGTCCAGCAAGGACCGGAGGAGGACCCAGCCCCAGGTCAGTCACTTTAAGGTGTCATCAGCATTTTTGAACATGAGAATGGCGTTATAGATCTTCAAGGCTGGGCCCAGCTTGACGCTCATGATCTTCACAATGTCCGCCTGTGTCAGCAAAAGGAAGGCCTCGCCGTCAATCATCTGAGGGGTTGAGGGGGGTGGAAAGTGGAGAAGGTGGGAAGGGTCATGGGGAAGGGGGTGCAGGAAAGGTGGGAGTATGCGTGGGGAGTGGGGAGGGAGAAAGAAAATGGGAATAAAGGATGTTAAATGTGGGGGAAGGGAAGGAGAGGGAGAGAGGAAGAGGAAGGACAAGGAGAAAGGAGAAGGGAGGAGAGAGGAGAAAAGGAAGACAGCAATGGGGACGGAGAAGGAAAGAAAGACAGCCACTTGCTCCCCATGTGACACACATGCCCTCTCTCTCTTTTGGCTGGCCAGTCTGAGTTTCATGGTTTGCATTTGCAAGATGTCTCCAAAGTTCTCACAGACAGCAGCTTCAAAAAAACCTGCCACTGCTCCATAATTATGGGGCTCAGTACAAAATGAAACATAGAGCCCTTTGTTCAAAAATTATTAAGAATTTCAAGATAGCAATAGCTGAGCATTAAGCCATGAGTGGGGTTCTTCTACGGGGGTGGCCCTGGGAGGTTGCATGGATCATACTCCCACGAAGCCCTTCTGCCCATCTTCTAAATAGCTTCATTCACTGGTCATCCACTTTACAAATGTTTCCTGAACTCCTCTGCAATCTGTGTAAGACCTCTTTGTGTGGTTAACACCTTTGCAATGCCCAAAAGACAAACAACAACAATGCAACGACCCCCCACAATAAAACAAAAAAAATGCTGTTGTCCTCACATGAACCAAATAGTCAAACTTAGTGCTGCTAACAGCAGACAGCTGGTCACTGTGCATCCTGATGGAGTGCAGTGCTAGGCACACTGTGACCTCCGATCTTGCCAGAAAGACAGCGCGAGCGCGCTGGGAGGGATTCAACCTGAATCTAACCAAGCCTTCATATCTGACTTCTAGCTTATAGCACACAGGAAACGGAGGAGCACGTTAAGTGACACCACAGGAAGCAAGATGAATCTAGAAGGGAATATTCTGCAAGACTTTCTTAAGCATCAAGAGAAAAAAGAAATAAACCAAAAAAGGGAGGGGGACTCCTAGAAGATACTCAAGAGCCATCACAACTGAAATCAGGTATGTGGGTCTTGTTTGGATCCAGGCTCAAATCTGCAAAAAAACCCCTAAAGTTCTGGGGCAAATAGGGAAGCTTGGATACAGGCTGGGCATGGGGTGATATCAAGGAACTCTGCCAATTTTGCGGGAAATGAGGATGTTGTGGTCATGTAGAAGTTCTTAGTTTCAGAAGTACTGAGGGTGAAACGTCATTGTGTGTGTAATTTATTTAATATTATTCAAAAATAGGAAGAGGCAAACAGGAAATGCTGATAACTGCTAATCCCAGGAGACAGGGTGTGGAGAGTGTGTGTGTGGGGGGGGGGCGGGGTACTGGAGGAGGGAGTGAGATGAAAAGAGCCCAGGAGGGAAGCTGTTCAGGCCAGGGATTCAGCGGAGAGAAAACAACCAGACGTCCATGAACAGGAGGTTTGAGACATGTTCATAAAATGGAGTACCACTCAGCAGTGAACAAGCTACAGGTCCCCTTGACAACAGGGAAAACCTCCAAAACATTACATTGAGCAAAAAGAGACAGACCCAAAAGAGTCCAGGCTGTTAGATTCCATTTATCTGAGTGCAAGAACAGTCACGCTAATCTTTAGTGCTAAAAATTAGTGGTTGTCTTTTGGGATAGGGACTGACTAAAAGGAACTTTCTGGTATGATGGAAGTATTTCCTGTCTTGGTGAAGTGTTGGGTTCATGTGTACACATTGCAGGAAACTTGTGGCACTGTACTTTTAAGATGAGTGTTTTTACTTTACTTATATTTTAAAACCTTATAGGACAAGGGACACAGATAAGAAGAAAGCACATATTTAGCATGCACAAGGCCTGGGTCCAATCTCTAGCACCAAAAATCCCCAAACCAAAAAAAAAAAAAAAAAAAAAAACATCTAGGGGAGCAGCAGCCCAATGCATTCCAGGTTAATGGTTTTTAAAAACATTTCCCCTTGCCAGGTGCAGTGGCACACACCCAGTGACTTGGGAGACAGGCACACACCCAGTGACTTGGGAGACAGGCAGTTCAAAGTCAACCTTAGCAATGTAGTGAGGTCCTAGCAATATAGCCAGAATCTGCCTCAAAATAAAAAATAAAAAGGGCTGGGGATATGGTTCAGTGGTTAGACGCCTCTGGGCTCAATTCCTAGTACTAAATAAATAAAAATTAAAATAAAAAAAAAAAAACATTTCCACTTGATTCTGGATACAAACACAAAGATCAGATCAGCAACACAGAAGGCAAGAGAAGCACCCAGAACAGGGAGGAGGTGGGAAGCTCACTGCACAGGAGCAGAGGGAGAAACCATGTGGGGTCTGGACATTCTTCCAGGGAAAGAGGAGTGCTCTCTCTCCTTATGGGCACTGACCTACAGTGGGCAGCTACGAGCAGCTGAGGCCATGCTGCCCTGGGTGGAAGGGGTTGTACTGGAGGGATTTTATATTGTTTGGAGGGAAGCCCTAGACAAACCCAAAGGTCCCTTGCAGTTTTGAACTTTACAAATTAGGAGAGTCATAATAAAATTTTTTATTTAAGGGCAACTGTGCACTGAGACCCAGAACTACCATTTATAGATCCCCCACTGAACCAGACACGCTGGTATAGTGACACGATTTATCTATTGCTTACTCTGCGTGTGTGTGTATGTAAGTATGCATAGTATGTACACACACTAATGAAACAATTATGCTAGACACTCTGGCATTATGATTCACCCTTCATTTCCAACGGCTCTGCAAGGTGGTCCTCATCATACTCACTTTATCTCCATTCTACAGACAAGATGCAGCTCAGAGACATGAGACAGCTTGAACTGGGCAAGCTGGAATTTCAACCCAGCCATCTCCAGAGCTGGCTTCCTCTTACCTATCACTCACTGCTTCTTGTCTTTGCAAAACTCTTGGGTCTCCATCTGAAGTGTGTGTTAAGACCCTTATTATTCAAAATATGCTTTGGGCTTGGGGTTTCAGCTCAGTGGTAGAGAGCCCGTTCAGCCTGTGAAAAGGCCTGGGTTTGATCCCCAGCACCAAGGACGAAAAAGAAACTACAGACAGGTATGAACTTACTGCCCGAAACTGGGGAAGCCAACTTTGGCAAACAAAAGACGGGGCAGAAAGCAGCGTCTCCTTCCTGAAGATGGTCTGAACACACAGTGGCCCCAGCTGGCCACAGCCCACACCAGATTCTTCACACAGACATGGGTCACTGACTAGTCTCACCCAGGTGGGCAACAGAGGCACTGGCTGGGGCAGCACTGATGAGAGCACCTGCTTCCTGCTGTCTCAATGACACAGTGACCTTGTCTCTGTCCCCCACTCTGCACTTGCACCTTACCTCATCTTTGAAGAGGCGTGCTTGGTCCTCACAACCTGTCAGGGTCTGAACGAAGCCAAAGACCTTGAAAACCAAAGGAGATGTATTGACAAGGGGATGGGGCTTGGGAGTGGAGCGAGGGCTGACCTACGGGGCCCTGGGGCCTTCTGGGCTGGGCCAGTGTTGAATTTTCTCAGCCTCAGAGATCTTGGGTCTCGTACCGGTGGGCGTGCGAGGTAAGGCTCCTTGCTCTTCAAGCCCAGGGCTGAAATCTGTCTCCCCAGCTAGGTTTCCAGCCCTTCCCCATCTGCCATGATGGGCCTCGGCACAGCGTCTAGGTCAGCCCCAGGGCAACTGGAAGGGACTGTGATGGGAAAGATGAGCAGGGGAGATACAGGGCTCTATCTGACCAGGCCCCTCCTGAGCCCTCCCACAGGGTGTGGTGAGAGGGAGAGGGAGGGCGGGGAAGAGGGGGAGGCCAAGGAATGGCTCCTTACCTCCTCGATGGTCCACTTGGAGACTGTGGAGGCCGAGATGCCCGCCACTCCAGGCAGGAGCTTGCAGTGCTGCTCCCAGCACATGGAGAGCGAGCGGTCCGGGTGGGCCGACAGGGCCGACATGAAGAGGGACTGGTGCACGACATCGGGGGTGAGTGCTGCAGGGGAGACAGAGGCCGGCAGCTGATGCTGAGGACCGGTGTGTTCCCCAGAGCCCACTCACACCCATGCAGCATGGGAGACGGGCTGGCCAGCAGATAGTACCAGGGGCCCCTCTGGTAGCCCACAGAGCCAAGAGGGTGACCTGCATCCCCTGACTCCTTACCTGGGGCTACTCCCTCTGGTCAGTGGTCCCTCCCTCAGACAGAGTGGCCCCCGCTGCATCCCTCTGGGGCTACAGGAACCTGAGCCCTGAGAGGATGCGGTCTCAGTGGAGCGTGTGGCATCTGCAGACACCGTTCTCTAGATGTCTTGCATTAAAGTTGTCCCCAACATCCAAACAGGCTTGGCCCTGACGTGAGAAGTGCATTCTGTTGGCCCTCCTTTCCAAAGTGCTGCGGCCCAGCCAGCTCAGAGCCAGGGTGATTCTGTCTCAGACACCTGCCCCGCCTGCCTGCTCTGGCACTAGACACTCCAGGCTGCCTGTCACTTTGCTTCCTGATATGCTCGGGAATCTCTGGCTCATGGATCTGGTGACTGATGCTGCTCTGCTTGGCCTTTTCCTGTCCAGGCCTGGCGCTCAGCCATTTGGACTTCACCCACCTCAGGCTGCTCCGACAAACCTGGCCCTGCCCTCCTTCTCTGGCCTTGGCTGCCTTGGGCAGTGTGGCCATTTGTGCCTAGGATCTGCTCTGCCACTGCCCCCTATGCAGGGGAGCTGTTCTTCCTCTTTGCTTGGTGCTAATTCTGGATGCTGATGAATGAAGCAATTCCAGCACCTTCTTCTCCATGTCTCCCCTGCTGGCCAGAGACCATTCTGCCCTCTCGTGAGCCTCAGCCTTTCACCCTTATCTTCCTGCTCCTCACATGTGACCTCAGGGATCATCACCAGCCCCACTGACTGACATTCTTCTGCAGCTGTCCTCCCTGCTGCTCTCTGCTCATCAGCCCAACCCGAGTTCTGCCCTCCTGATAGTCCCCTTGAGTACCTCCAAGGAACTGCTTGCCCACTCCATCAGGGCACACCCAGGATCTCCCTTGAGATCCACTAGCACCTTGTTCTACCTGGCCACGTTTTGGCCTCTTGTCCACCCAGGTGCTCCCTCTTTGAAGTCCTGGGTTTGCTCTTCCTCACAGCCTCTAGTGGGCTTGGGGGCCACACCAAGTTTGTCAGGAGTGTCCCTCTTTATCTTCCCTTCCCAGAACACAGTGAGGCGCTCACAGGCAAGTTATAGCTTCTTATTCAACCATCTCGCTGCAGATCCAAGTTGGCGCTACTGCTCCTGGAGACGCCAGAGCCATCAGTGCCAAGCGTTGTCACAGAGCACTCCCCATGGGGCAGCTTACAGCAAGCCCAAGTCTGCACTGAGGTCTGCCACGGATGTGTGAGAATCCCCTCCAGAAGGTTGCCCTTCTGGGTGCGAGGCCAGCTGCTAGAGCACAGAGGTCAGAGACCAGGGCTCTGTGCCTCAGGACCTCAGGTGAGTCCATTCTCCCCTCTTTGGGCTGTGGTCTCAGTCATTGGAAAATAACTTCCTAAGAATCCTACAGGTTGGTTAGCAAGTGCCCTCTGGAGGTCAGAACTTGGTCCTGCAATGGAAGCTGACCAGGCAACCAAGGTGGACAGAGTAGGTACCCACTACAGTTTAATCCTCAGAAGGACCTAGAGGCTGGTTGAGACCCTTGTCACCAGGCCTGAGGCTGCAGGAGGTGCCTTCTGTTTGCACCAAGAGGACACAGCATGGAACGGCAAGAGGGAGTCCGGCAAGACAGACTAATAACGACAACTGCTGCTCACTGTGCTCAGAATCCCACATGACCGTCTTACTTAGGCCTTGCTATCCAAAGGGGGGGTATTATCTCTACCAGAAAAAAATAAGTACACAAGGCTCCGGGAATTTGGATGCACCTTGGGACATCGGGAGTGTCCATGCACGGAAGATGGACCGTATAAGGACACGGCAAGAAAACGGCCACCTGTAAGCCAAGGAGGGAGTCCTCGAAAGTAGAGCTCCTGCTGACACCTTGACTTTCAGCCTCCAGGACTGTGGGAAATGAACACCTGTTGCTTAAGCCACATAGTCTGTGGTGTTTTGCTATGGCAACTCACGCAAAGTGATCCACTGGGCAGTGAAAAGTAATCTGACATTTGGATCAGGGGCTTTATGTCTTATGCCCGAAGCACAAGGCAGAAGTCAGGCCAAGTGTGAATCCCAGTTCAGCTTCTCACAAGGTGAATGGCCTTGAGCAAATGAATTTGCTCTGAGCCTCTTGTTCCTCTCTCTCAGATATATTACAGTTGCTTGTGAGAGCTACAGAGGGTATACACGAAAAACTCAGCACAATGCCTGGCCCATAGCAGGTGCTCAGTAAATGGTAGTAATGACCACTGTTATTTCAGGTATTGACTTTTTTTTGTGTGTGTGTGCTCTAGGAGATTTAACCCAGGGGTGATTTACTGTAAAGCTATATCCCTAGTCCTTTTTTTTTTTTCTTTTGGTAGTAAGAATTGAATCCAGGGGTGCTTTGCCACTTAGTCACATCCCCAGCCCTTTTATATATTTTATTTAGAGACAGGGTCTCACTGAATTGCTTGGAGCCTCTCTAAGTGGCTAAATGCTGCCTTTGAATGCACCATCTTCCTGCCTCAGACTCCTGAGTGCCTGGGATTATAGGCATGCACCACCATGCCTGGCCCCAGTCCTTTTTGTTTATTTTGAGACAGGTCTCACTAAATTGCTTAGGGCCTTGAAAAATTGCTGAGGTTGGCCTTGAACTTGCAATTCTCTTGTCTCAGCCTCTGGTCACTAGGCATGCACCCCCATGCCTTGACATCAAAGTCAGGTTTTCTTTCTTTCTATTGGCAGGGCCGGGGATTGAACCCAAGGCATGCACATGCTAGACAAGCAAGCACTCTATCACTGAGCTACGTCTTCAGCCCAAAAGGCAGGTTTTATTTATGTTTTCAAGTATGGAAACTGAGGCTCAGCGAGGTTAAGTGACTTGCTCAATGTTAAACAGCTAGAAACTGACAGCCTTGCTCTCCTTCCCAGGAAGCCTAGAGTCAAAATAGCAGAACTGGGCATCATCTGCTTCACAGTGGAGAACCAGAGGCCCATACCTGGTGCCTTTTCATGCACCACGGCACAGCAAGGCCATGGGACTGGAATCCAAGGCCACTCAGGGCCCTGCCTGTGCTTTTGCCACTACTCTACGGTCACAAAGAGACTCCCTTCCAGCTTTTCCTGCTCTGGGCGCCTCTGGAATCTCACCCCACCAGTTACAAGCACCCACTGGGAGCATAAGTAGAGGACCCAGGAGCAGAGGACCCAGGCTTACTCTGGAAATCTTCCTGTGGCATCTTCCGATACTTTGGAGGGCGTCCAATCCTGGAGAGAGAGGGACCAGGTCCATGGCAGGGGATCAGTGTCTGGCCCAGGAGGACACGAGGCCCCGCACCCGGAGAGCCCAGGCCCTCACTCCCTGGCCTTCGCACCGGCCGTGATGGCGAGGCTTCTTCCTTGGGGACAAACTGGAGGCGTTCTTTTTCCGTGCTGAGGCCTCCGTGTCAGACAGCTCTGCTTTCAGGCGACTCTGGTTCCTCTCAGCCAGTGGGCAGCCCGAGAGGCAATGGTGAGCTGTGAACTTGCCGGTTACGTGGCCAGAGCCATCACAGCCAGGAGTGGGGCACTTCCTGGGAAGAAGAAGGCTAAAGTTGGGCTGATCCACTTGTCCCCACTGAGCTCTCCCCAACTCTGGCCCTATTCAGCAGGTCTCAGTGAACCCCAAGGGCCTCCTCGCTCAGCTGGTGCAAAGCAGACCCTCCCAGAAGGTCCACAGATGCCCGGTGTCTCGAGGCAGGAGGCCTTTACTCACCGGTGGTGAAAGCTGTATTTGGAGGTCCTAGTGTGGGACAGACTCCTGTAGTTGAGAGGAGGACAGCTCCCAGGGGAGGCAGAGCTGGGCTCTCTGGGCCCTGGAGGAGCAGGAAGAGAAGTCAGCATAGAGTCCTAGAGATAGGGCAGGGAGGGCAGGGTAGGGATGGTTTCCACGCAGGAGGTCAGCACTAGGAACGGGGTCCCCAGGAACAGGGCCCTGAGCCAGGTCAGGCCACCATTCCCACACTGTTCATCTACCTGCCCATCGCTGGGGAGGGAAGACTTGGTTCTCTTATGCTTTGGGCCATGCCCTTGGTCTCTGAGCCAGGAGCACTGCTTAGTGTAGCGGACAGTTCTAGGTGGGGAGCATGGGTATCCTGGAGCTCACTGTGGGACCAACGCCCCCTATGTCAGACCTGGTTATGAGGACCAGAGTCCCCCGGGCAGGCCAAGGAAGGAAGGGCTGTCAGAGATTGCCGGGAAGGGCAAGGGACGGGGTGCCCTAGGGTACGCACGGAGAGGAGGCTCCAGGGGATGTCCTGTCTTGGAGCACCAGCCCGCGGGGTGGATGTCTGGGTGGTCCGCATCAATCCAGAAGTCATAGCCATGACTCCAGCCGTCAAAGTGGAGCTGGGGATGAAGAGCCCGTGGAGGTCAGGAGTTCCTCATGGAGCCCAGCTCTGCTGAGAGGTGGCCTCCAGGCCCCAGGAGGCTCTCCCAACCCTAGCGCCTGTGGAAGCAGACTCTAGACTGGAAGGACCCCGGAGCCAACTCCACAATAACTGGTCTTGGCCCGTGTTCACCAAGGGCCTCACCCATTACATGACAGGCACCAAGTCAGGACCATCAGTCCCTAGGACAAGGATGATTCAGTCCATCTGACAGAAGAAAAGACTATAGCTCAGAGAAAAGTGACTTGCTCAAGCCCACAAAAGATAGACACTGATGAGGCAAAAATGAGATCCAGCGTCTTCATCTTCCTGTCTCATGCCATGCCCTTGACCTCTAGCCAGTCCACAAACTCCTGCCCAACTGACCTGTCCACTCCCCTAGCCCTAGGTCCCGGAGCCACCTTTATGCGATGGTCCTCCACATCCTCCACGCTGGCCACACGAATCAGGGCTGGGTTCCTGCGGTCCACAGCCTCCAGCTTCATGTTGACCAGGAAGCTGTGAGGAGGTCGCTGTGAAGGGATAGTCATTTTTAGGCCAAGGCCCAGCTGAGAGAGCCCAAGTGCTACCCCCAGGGAAACCGGCCTGCACTACAGGGAGGCCAGGGCCCATCCTGGCTGGTTAAGGGCTCCATGTCTTCCTGAGCTCAGCTCCAGGGAAACGGAGCATCAACTCACCACTTTGAAGGCCCAGGAGGGCACAGCAGAGGTCCCAGTTTCTTCTAGATATTTCTCCCAGCAGAAGCTGTCAGGGTCTGGGTAATCTACAGAAGAAAATGAGAGCAATGTCTAGAAGGTGACTGGGGAGCTCTCTGCCCCTCAGCAGGAATCAGGAACGAGGAAGGGGCCGAGACCCTTGGAGCAGAATCCCTTCCATGACTGCTGCCAGCCCCTCACCCAGGTTCCCGAGGCAGATGGGTGCTGGTGAAGCAAGGGCAGCAGGTCATCAGGGACCCTGACCCCACCACCCACGGCCCTGCTGCTCCACTCCAGTCCTGTCTGAATCTCTACTGTGCTTGGCCAGCATGGTGCTCCCAGGAGGAAGGTCACACTCTGCTTTGGACTCCCTGCTCCTTGCTGAGGTGGTCCTCTAACTTTATTCCCCTGAACTCCACCAGAGTCAGGATTTGACAGGACTTTCCCCAAATCAAAGAAGACTCAACTCCTAGGCCAAGAAGTGGAGGCTCCAAGCCATATCCGTCCCCTCACCCTAACTCTAGAGAGCTGGCTAACGAGGTTCTGGTAAGGGCAGGAGGACAGGGAGGAGGGCCAGGCTGGGAAGGGTGCACGCCCAGTGCAGGGTTACCTTGTGGAGGGGTGAGGGGCTTCCCTTGCTTCTGGCACCAGCCTACTGGGTGGATGTAGGGACTGGTGGGATCACACCTGAAATCCAAGAACACGTCACTGTTCCAGGAGAAATGCAGAGGGCTGAGCCTGCTGTCCGCTCACAGCGTGGCTTCAGGGCCATCCCATCCTTCTTCTTAGTAAGAGGGAGACAGATGGCTGACAATACAGTCAGAAAACTGCTGCATTAACTGAAAACTCCAGCTCACCATGCTATCTAAGAGGGAATTGTGAGTCACGGTGTACGTGACATCTAAAGGGTAGCTTTAGATGTCACATGTAATAGAGAACTGCATTTCTTATGATATAGCTCAACTCCACAGGACAGCCAATTACCCCCACCCTGAGCAAGATCTGAATGTTGCCACATGACACCTGATATGAAGGCAGTTGGCCCCAGCCACCCTCTCCCCCTGCAGGCCTCCAAGTACCAGTAGTCATAAGTATCATCCCAGTTGTCAAAGTGCACCAGAAAGCGACTGTCCACCACATCAGTCACACTGGCCACGCAGACGAGAGATGGGTTCATGCGATCAACAGCCTCCAGCTTCATGCCCACCTGGAAGCCCAGGGGTGGGGGACTCTAGGGATAAGAAGAAGGACTGCCATGGCCTGGCTGGCTAGTGCTAGCCCAGAGCCTACTAGCAAACATAGGAGTGGGTTCCCTAGAAGGGCCCCCTGAGGGTGGGAAGTAGGGAGGGTGGGAGAAATAGGCTGGGAATGAGGGTCCCTCCAGGGCAGAATCATAACCGTTCTGAGTCGCTCAGAACTCAGCCCTCCAGGTGAACCCAGAGGAAGCCTGCCTTGTTGCAGAAAGTAAGTAACTGGCAGGAGGCCGTGCCTTTATCCAGAGATTCTGACCAGTTCAGTACCAGTCTCCTGTACTGGCCTGGCCTGGCTTGGGGGCAACAGTGGGGTGGTAGGGAGGGAAGCAGGGAGCGGGAGGGGACCAGCATTAACTGGGCACCTGCCTTGTATCAGGCATGAGTTTCAAAAGATATAACCTTCCTTCATCTTTACAATAGTCCTTTTAAGTGTTCTGATTTCTACTTTAGAAGTAAAACAGTCTGAGCTATAATACAACCCCAGTCAATGGGTAGGGGACAGGATTTGAACAGTTCCCCACTAGTTACCTGTGAACCTGAGAGTGTGGTCTCTGGAGCTGGACTAGGTAGGGGTCTAACTATCCCTGCCTGAGCAGTATGGTGGCATCTCTGGCCCATGGGGACCCTGGAACTTTAATGTGGTTCTTGCTTTATTTATGTAATTATTTTTAAGTGCTGGGATCGAATCCAGGTCCTCATGCATGTCAAACAGGCCCTGGATGGTAGCACTGAGCTACACCCCCAGCCCCACAATGGTAATACCTCTAATGGCGGTTCTCTACACTCTCAGACCCTTTGTTTGAGATCATGAGATACTTTGGCTGCCAAATAAAGCTGCCAGCTGCCTTGAATAGAGTTAATGGGTAGAGGGGTGAATAGTTGGAATGAATGGGAGAGCCTCAACATTAGCAGAAAAGAAGCTCCCAGAATAGAGGCTTTGACTTACACCACAGAACTAAAGAGCAAACCAAAGGAAGAGCCCAGTGGTGACATGTCAGTGTCAGACTGAGGTCGTGGGCTCTGAGGGAGGGTGTGGAGGAGGACTCTGCAGTCGGCAAGTGCTAGGGCTGGATATGGTCTGAGTCGTCTCCCAAAGTTCCTGGGCTGGAGGTGGGTCCCCAGTGGGGCACTACTGAGAGATGTTGGGACCTCTAACAGGTAGGACCTAACAGGAAATAATATTAAGTTACTGGGGGCATCACTCTTGGAAGAGAGATTCATGTAGTTCTTACAAAATCCTGGTTAGTTCCCACAGAGTGAATTATTATTTTTTTAAAAAAAGGCAAGCCTGGCCCCCAAACCCCTCTGATTTCAAAACATGCCCTGTGATCTCTTCCATATGAGCTCCAACCATTGTGATGCCATCTGCCATAAGGGTTTCCCCAGAAGTTGAACAGTTGGGGCCACGTGATCTTAGACTTTCAGCCTCTAAATAATAACAGTCTCTTTTCTTTATACATTATCCAGCCTCGGGCATTTTGTTATAGCAACAGAAAATGGACTGAGACAGGAAGGAAAGAAGGAACTGGGGGGAAAACCCATAACCAGCTTTACCCACTCTGGCCCTTGGCCCTGCCCAGCTATGCCCCTTGCATCTGATAGGAGACCAGAACAAAGCTGAGAGCAACAGCAGATGAATTCTCTTCTGATGAGTCAGATCCTTGGGGCCGGCTGCAGTGACTCTGGCCTGGGGGTGATGTCCACTTGCTCAGGGCACTCACGTGGCTCTGGCTCACAAACAGGTGCTTGGGGGCCGCCTGGGCTCTGGTGCTGCGCAGGTACTGGCTCCAGCTGAACTCCTCCTCTTTGTAACCTGGGCCCCTCAAGGGAATGCAAGAGCGCTATGCAGAGGTGGGGCCACGGAAGGGTACCCACACCAAAGCAGCAGAACCCAGCAGATCTGAGGAACCCACAACCCTCAAGAATCTTACCAGGGAACCCCAGTCAAAGCAGGACATGACCTGGTGAATACTTGAAGGGCAAAGCAGAAGCCCTGGCTTTTGACCAGGGCGGAGTTGTATCATAATGTGATGCACAGGCTGGCTTTGGAGCAGGGTAGGGTAGAAACACGGGAGCCGGAGGGGTCACTGACAGGAAAGGTGGGCAGGGAGTGTGAGGACTGATGTCTCATGGGACTACCAGGTGGGCCTTACCTTTCGGAGGCTGCAGCTTGTGTCCAGTCTTCTCAAACCAGCCAGCAGGGTGAATGTCAGGGGAGTTGGCATTGACCCAGAAGTCATGGCACTCGGAATACCCATCGAAGTGCAGACGCAGGCGGTAGCCACACACCTGGCCCCATGAAGGGAATCACAGGGATTCCAGAGCCAGCAAATGCCCTCTCCCTGTCCCTTACCTCTGCTGGCCTAGACTGTGGTCTCAGGGGCTCTAAAGCTAGTAGGCTCCAGCCCTGCTTTTCTTCCCCATCCTGAACTCTGCCCTGAGCCCTCCCATCCTGCGGTGGGGACAGCTCAGGTACTTGTGAGCCCTGAGTGCTGGGTCCAGGACGGGTGGACTCTGTAACAGCTTCCTGTGCTCTGGGGCCCTGGATGGAACTTGGAAGGTTCCCATAAGGTTCAGGACAGCTCAGGGCCCCCGACGGCCTTCCCTTCTGAGACCTCTCATTGTTCCCCACTCACCCTGCTATGGTCCCGAGTTACCAGCAAGTCCTTGAACATGGTGGCCTTTTCATGCCCCTGAGTCTCTGCCCTTTGGCTTCTTCTGCCTGAAACTCCCCCCTCATTCACACTCCTCTCAAGACTCAGTGAGAGACCCTTCCTCTATGCTCTTGCTGACCACTCAGGCCAAACGGGGCACTCCATCTTCGTGCCCTACTGCTCATCTGTCGCCTCCTGTGGCATGTCACTCATGTTTACCTAGTTGATTTTCTGTACAACTGTGAGCTCCTAGAGCACAAGGACCTTGTCTGGTTCAAGCCAACATCCCCAACCCTTGGGATCGCCCCTCCTCAAGGTCCCCCAGCACAGACTGTCTGTGTGCATTCAGTACACCACCAGCCTATAGCACTTGTTCTTTCTTTTTAATATTTATTTTTTAGTTTAGTTGGACACAATACCTTTATTTTATTTTTTTATTTTTATGTGGTTCTGAGGATTGAACCCAGGGCCTTGCTTGTGCCAGGCAAGTGCTCTACCACTGAGCCCCAGCCCCAGCCCCAGCCCCAGCCCCAGCCCCAGCCCCAGCCCCAGCCCCCAGCCCCCAGCCCCAGCCCTGGCACTTGTTCTTTTTTGAATAAAGCTTTCTCTGTGTTCCAGTTCCATCCCCACACATCTGGCCCCATGAAGGGAATCACAGGGACTCCTGTGATTTCTGAAATGGAGCAGTGTCCCCTCTGTGCCCCCAGCAGCAACATCCCTCTACACTCAGCTATGTCAGCAGAAGGGCATTACCAAGCTCCGCTTACCTCGGCCACTGTGAGGATGAAGTACATGGATGGGTGCTGAGGGTCGATGCCTTCTAGCTTCATGCCCAATTTGAAGCCATTCTTGTTATGAGTGACGGCCTGGGACTGTCAACGCACAGAGTGGAGAGGACCCAGCTTCCATCCAGCCTTATCCTTGCCTAGTGGGCTTGGGGTGAAGGAGCTGCCTTTAGGCCCCACCTGCCTGGTATTACCGAAGCGGGCAACATGCGTGGGGATCTGAACTGCGGGGATTCAGAGAGAGAGTAGCTGGGGGGCTATTCTGAGGGCCTAAGTCAGGACTGGGCTTAAGGGCCTTCTCTAGCCTGACTCATGGAAAGCTCAGTGTCAGACTGAGGAGAAGGCATGAGAATTCAGCAGTCTGTAGGCCCAGGGATGGATGCGCCTGGATGCCATCTCCCCACTTCTTCCTGCCCCTGATGGTGGGCCCTCTCCTACTCCAGGCTCCTAAGCAGTCGCTTCCCTTCCATTCTGCCAGTCCATCGAGGAATGTCAAGGAGAAAACACCGGAAGGTCTGAGTATGTGATGAGTCCCTGGCTGGGAAGACAAGCTCTTCCCAGGTGGAAACTGCCAACTCACGTCCTGGAAGAGGCTGACTGGGGCAGTGATGGCCTTCTGCTCCTCCAGGTAGGACTCCCACGACCAGCCTTCCTTCTTCTCACCTGGTGCTGTAGAAAGGCACAGACAGGCCAGTTCCTGGGCTGCCACTGATGCGCGACTTTTCTCAGTGTCCCCTGACCACACACACACTCTCTTACCCTCCAAAACAAGCCTTTGTCTGCAGTCACTTGAACCCCCTGGCCACTAGGCCACGTGGGCTCAAGGGAGGCAACCAAGTCTTGCCACCCAGTCCCCGCCCCTAGGCCACTCAGCAAGTCCCTAAGCTTATCAAGTCTCAGCCTGAGGCACTCTGTCCTCTGTAACCCAGGACAAAGATGAGCAAGGAGTCCTCAGCCAGAGGACTTAGATCACAGCACCACCTAAGCTTGCAAGGAAAGAAACGGAAAAAGAGAAACGAGAGAGCAAACAAGGAAACAAGAACTGGAGGAGAGGGGACACACAGAAATAGGAAGTCCTTTTTATACACTAATGTGTATCCATGTGCTTCATGTGCCCCAGAGTAGATGGGCTGATTCCACAACACTCCCAGACAGACAGACGGACGGACACACACACACACACACACAGTGCACGGGCTGATTCCACAGCCCTCCCAGACAGACAGACAGATACACACACACACACACACACACACACACACACACACAGTGCACGGGCTGATTCCACAACTCTCCCAGACAGACAGACAGACAGACACACACACACACACACACACACATACACACACACACACACACTGTGCGTACACTATGATAGAGGCCCAGGTCCTGCCCGTATCTTGGAGTCTCGGGTTCTTGGGGAGGGAAGATAAACTTCCCTTATAAGTGGAGTCTCAGCCTCCACCACAGAGGACACACACCCTAAAAGGCTAGGATAGGGAGCTACCCGTACGGTCCGAGCTGCCGTCTACTGAGGGCCACAGACAACCTAAAAGGCCACAACTCAACCAGAATCAGTTCATAAGCCTTCGGTACAGAGCTCCAGCTCCTTCTGGAAACTTCAATGTCTCAATTTTGTCATCTACTAAACGCAGTCTATCTTGGAGGATTGTTCATGACAACTACAGAGACGCTGTGGGTCAGAGTTCCTCACGAGGTGACTCATGTTATTGGTCATTTTAGTCAGATTTTTTACTGCTGCAACCAAAAGACCTGAAAAGAACAATTTTAGAGGAGGGAAAGATTCTTTGGTGCTCCGTTTCAGAGGTCTCAGTCCGTAGAGAGTGGGCTCATTCTTTGGGGCTCAAGGTGAGGCAGAACATCATGATGGAAAGGTGTAGTAAAGAAACCAGCCACCAAGAAGCAGGGGGAGAGAACTGTCCTCACCAGGACAAAGCACAAACCCAAAGGTACACCCCAGTGCCCACCTCCTCCAGCCACACCTATCTGCCTTCAGTTACCACTCAGCTCATCCCTATCTGGGGTTAATCCACTGACTGGGTTAAGGCTCTCATAGCCCAGTCATTTCGCCTCTAAACCCTCTTGTATCGTCTCGCACGTGAGCTTTTGGGGGACACTTCGTATCTAAACCATAACACCGGTCTTCACTAAGTCAGAGACCTGGATCCTAGTTCTGCCTCACCCTAGTTCACTGGGCCACCGCCCTGGGTATTCAGGCACAGAGTGGTTTGCCACTCAAGAAAGACGGTTTTTCCTCAGTTGAAATCTGTGTGTGCAGAACATCTGTCTTGCAGCTGCCCCTTTCCTCAGCCACTGCACTAAACCAAGAGATTCCCAACTACCTGATCCAGTTGGGCTAAGGCACGAATTTTGTTCACCAACTGCTCAGCCAAATCATCAAACCCTCTCAGGTCTATTCTGATGATCTAATTTAGAACACATCTCTTTGAGCTATCTTTTGTCCTCAGTGAGACCTGGATTGTCCTTTATAACATACAGCCTACTATGTTCCTCAAGAAACCCTCTAATTCTCTACCCAGCTTCATCCACACTCACCGAGTAGGGAAAGAGGAGAGAGGGTGGACCTCAGGACACCAGGCTGAGTTTATCTCGCTTCCTCCTGCCACGGGGACTCCATATCTTTCTACACAATGCCTCCACTTGTTCCAAACCACCGCTACCAGGATAGAACTCTTCCCAATGCCTACTTCTCTCTCTCTCTTTTATTTCCCCCTCATTCTTTCCCTACTGTAGCACCTGCTACGTAAGGACCTGACTGCTTGCCAGAGTTCTCATCTCAGGTATTCTTGTGGCTCCTGAGCATTTCATTTTGAATACCCCCACCCCAGGCTAGTCATCCTCCAACACGGCCAAGCTCCAAGACCCCCATGCCACAGCAGGCACCTCTGAACAGCACCTCGCTACATGCTGTCTCTTACATAACTGCCCCCAGCCCTGCTACTTCCCTCCCTGGACCTGTGCCATCTTGACACTCTCACTAGACCTAACGCAAGACAAGCCTGTATCTCCACAGTCTACCTCACGCACTTCTTAGTTCTACCTTGACCATTCTTTT
This sequence comes from Callospermophilus lateralis, assembly GCF_048772815.1. Taxonomy (NCBI): domain Eukaryota; kingdom Metazoa; phylum Chordata; class Mammalia; order Rodentia; family Sciuridae; genus Callospermophilus; species Callospermophilus lateralis. Next base: position 183,638,045 of record NC_135307.1, on the reverse strand, counting down.
CCCATTCAGTGGGGCCACATGTCAGGCCAGAAATTGGGGGTGCAGAGATGCCTCAGAGACTTCATACACCTCGTCTCCATTAGGCCTCCGAATGTCCTGAGGTGATGGGAAGGACTGGTTGTAATCCCCTTCAAGGTGAGAAAACAGACTAATCTGCTGGAAAGAGGCCTGACTGCTAAATCTTTCTGTAATAACTGGATTCCTTCCCTGGAAAAGCCCCCACCTTCCTCTAGTTTCCTGCATTCTTTTTCCATAGGTGAGAAATAGGCTGAGCCTTTAGGCACATCCCCAAGACCAAATAAATCTCAAAGCTTCTGTGTATAGCCATGCAAGCTGTGTACTCTATATAGATGCCCAGCCAAGCAGGGACAGACGGGGGCTGAAGTTCAGCCTGGACTTCTTGCCAAGTCATGTGGCTGAGTCTACAGTGAAGAAAGGTGCCCTTTTCTAACTTTTCTGCTCAGAAAGGCACCTTTTTATGCTTTGTACAAAGGCACCACACAGGCTGGCTGCAACACACTCTCTCTACTTCCAAAAAGGCTCCTTGGCTTATCCCTGCTTCCTTAGTCTAGATGCCCCTGGTTAGCTCGTTCTTTGGTAAGCTCAGCCTGGCAAAACCAAACCTGCAACTTCTGTGCCAACGCCGGTGGGTCCTTTGGTATTCTTTTTTTTTTTATTTTTTTATTTTTTTAGTTTTAGGTGGACACAATATCTTTATTTTACATTTATGTGGTGCTGAGGATCGAACCCAGTGCCTCATGCATGCTAGGCAGGCACTCTACCACTAAGCCACAATCCCAGCCCCTTTGGTATTCTTTATCCTAGTCCACGGCACCACCACCCACTCACTGTGTTGCACAGGCCAGGAACTTGGACATGATCCTGGTGGCTCTTTTTATCTCCAACTGCACATTTACCATCCTTGCTTTGAACCTAGTGCACAAGCCTCCTAACTGATCTTGCTGCCTCAGACCTTCTCCACTGCCAGAGCATCTCTAACATAATACACACTTGTTTATTTTAAGTTCCACAATGGCTTCTCAGTAGTAGAGTACTTGCTAGCATGTAAAAAAATCTTTCCACGGCTCAAAATCCCTCAGTGAACTAGCCACTCACTGCTGCTCCAGCTTCCCCATGTGTGTCCTATGCTCTGCACAGGCTGATCCTCTGTGGCAAAGATCCTGTCCCCACCCCTGTCAACCCATCCTCCTATCATTTTCTGGCCCTTCAAGCCTCGGTCATAGCTCCAGCACCTAGTTCAAAGCTTTACACAGACTAGATGCTCAACAAATGTTTATTAAGTGACTGGAAAAATGCGAGTGGGTGGGCAGGTGGGTAGATGAAACCCTCCTGTCCCATGGAACCTTCCTTTGCTGCATGAGTCAAGAGTTCATTCTGTGACAGTTCCTTGTATTTACATACTTCAAATGCAACACTGATTATACGATCGTACACAACTAACTGTGTATATATCTATCTCTGCATCTTGTCTGCTAATACTGTGTTTTCCTCACTTTGAGCTCTTAGCATCTAACCCAGTGCCTGATAAAGGCAATGTCTACAGGAGAGACAGAAAATATAAAGAGAAGAACAGGATGCCACAGTATAAGGACCACCAATTACAAGCAGTCAGGGTACCACCACAGGCTGGGTCGTCTTGTTTTAAATTTGTTACAGACATATCTTTGTATTTACCCACCTCTTACAGAACATGGTTAGCCAATTCAGAATCAGTTCATGTTTTTTTGTTTGCTTGTTTATTTTTTTAGTGCTAATGTCTGGTACATGCTTGTAAGTACTCTACTACTGAGCTACATCCCCAACCCAGAATCAGTTTATTTTAAGACACTTAAAGTGCTTTGAAGTTGTAGCTTGGGAGTAGAACATGAGCTCCGCTTGTGTAAGGCCCTGAATTCAATTCCCAGCACCAAAGGAGAAAAAAGAAACTAAAACTTCATTCCTGATCCTTGTATTTAACATGTGCCTCTTGGAGCTCTATGTCTGGGAACACTATGCTTCCTAATGCTATGGTCCCTTGTTTACCTTGTGAGGGTCATAAAGGCTGCCTGGTTTCTAGGGAGCATAAATGGGCCCCGCAATGGTTTGATTGTCCCCTCCTGATCTCATGCTTAGAATTTTTTTTAAAAATATATATTTTTAGTTGTAGTTGGACACGATATCTTTATTTTATGTATTTATTTTTCTATGTGGTGTTAAGAATGAAACCCAGCGCCTCACACATGCTAGGCAAGTGCTCTGCCAGAGCCACAGCCCCGGCCCTCAAGCTTAAGTGTACTAGCATTGTGGTGGCAGTAAGAAGTGGGACATAAGAAGTGATTAGGTCACAAGGGCTGTGCTCTCAAAAATGGGCTCATGAAGTTACACACGGTAGCACCTGCCTGTCATCCCAGAAACTCAGGAGGCTGAGGCAGGAGGATTGCAAGTTCCAGGTCAGTCTGGGCAACTTAGTGAGGACCTGTCTCAAAATAAAAATAAAAATAAAAAGCACAGGGGTGTAACTCAGTGGCAGGATGTCCCTGGGTTAAATCTCCAGTATTATGCACACAAATAATAATAATAATAATGGATTCATGCCATGACACGGGTGTTGATTAGTTATCATGGGAGTGGGTTCCTAATAAAGGATGAGTCTGGCCCATTCTTCTCTCTCTGCCTCACACATGCTTGCTCTGGCCATCTGTCATGGGATGGTCACTGCACAAAGGCCCTTGCCAGATACTACGGTCATGGTCTTAGACTTCTCAGCCTCCAGAAACATAGCCAAATAAACTCCCGTTGCTTATAAATTACCCAGGCTGTGGTATTCTATAATAGCAACAGAAAATGGACTAAGACAGAAATTGGCTATCAAGAAGGGGACTGGGGACTGAGGTTGTGGCTCAGCCATACAGCGCTCCCCTAGCACATGCGAGGCACTGGGTTCGATCCTCAGCACCACATAAAAATAAATAAATAAAATAAAGGTATTGTGTCCAACTACAACTAAAAAAAATATTAAAAGAAGAAGGAGGAGGAGGAGGAGGAGGAGGAGGAGGAAGGGGAAGAAGAAGAACTGTAACAAATACTTGAAAATGTAGAAGTGGCTTTGGAAATGGATAATGGGAATTTGGAGTAGCAGAGTAGAAAAAGCCTAGATTTCCATGAAGAGAGCTTTAAGGGCAATTCTGGTAAGACTCAGAGGAATAGAAGAACTGTGCAGAAAATCTGAATCTTCTTCCAGATTACTGAAATGGTAGTGACCAGAATGCTGTTGGCGGAAACATGGACAGTAAAGGGCATTCTGATGAGGTCTCTGGTGTATAAAAGGAATATCTTACTGGAAAACGGAATAAAGACCTTCCTCGTTATATGGCTGCAGAGAACTGGTGGAATTATATCCATATCCTAGGACTTCATGGAACGCAGAACTTAAGAGTGATGAAACAGGACACCCAGTAGAAGAAATACCCAAGCAGCAAAGCACTCAGGCTGCTGCTCGGCTACTTTTAACTGCATACACCAAGATGTGAGAAAGAAGAAAAAGCCTGATGGAATTTATGATTTTTTAAGAGAAGCAGGGGGTTGGAGACTGAGCTCAGTGTTATAACATGTCCCTGGTATGCACAAGACCCTCCTTGGGTTCAAACCCCCCAGTACCATAAAAAAAAAAAAAAAAAAAAAAAACAAGAGATGATGGAAGAGAAGTGGAAAATTTGCAGCCTGGCCATGTAAATAGGAAAAAAAAAAAAGTTGTTTAGGAGAACAAGCCAAGGGTGTGGCTAAGCAATTGTTTGCTAACAGAGTGATATGGCTAGAGGAAGCCAGGACCTATTCAATGAGACAATGGGAGAATGTCCCCAATATCATTTCAGAGAACTTCGAGGCTGCTCCTCCCATTCAGAGAGTTAGGAAGGCAGAATGGTTGCCAGGGTTGGGCAAGGACATCCTCCTTGAGCTGGGGACACCATTCATGAGCTTATTGCTCAGGACCACCCTAGGTCTCTGCTCCAAGTAGTCTGGTGACATACTCACAGCCACCCAGCCATAGATGAAGAAGGCCAGGGCAACTTGAACTGCTGTTCTGGAAGACATAAGCCGTGAACCGTGGTGACATCCACATGGTGCTAATTCTGCAGGCACAGAATACAAGTGCTGTGGGGGCATGGCTTCCTCCACTCAGATTTTAAAGGAGATCATAGTCAGTTTGAGGGGCCAGAGAGAAACTTGTCTTGGGGCAGAGCCATTGCACAGCCCTACTAGTGCAATACCCAGTGGAGCGGTGGCAGCGGAGCCACTACCCAGGTCTCAGAAACGTACAGCCACCAGTATGTGACACTAGCCTGGGAGAACCAAAGGCACAAGATTCCAGACTGTGACAACTGCTGCTAGGGCTGAGCCCAGTAAAAGCAGCAGGAGCAGAGCTGCCGAAGACTTTGGAGCTTAAACCTAACAGTAGGTCCAGGTAGCATCACATGGTATGAAAGATTAAGTTAGAGCCTTAAGGTTGAATGCTGTTTTCCCCTGTTAGATTTGGAATTATGGTTATAGTTAATGGGTAGAGTTAATTAATGGGCATAGTTACTACTCCCCCACCCCCACTCTTTCCCCGTTTTTTAGTTGATGCTGAAATTAATTAAAAGTTTGGGCCTGGTGTGGTGGCACACGCCTGTAATTCCAGTGGTTTGGGAGGCTAAGGCAGGAAGATCACAAATTCAAAGCCAGCCTCGGCAAAAAGGAGGTGCTAAGCAACTCAGTGAGAACTTATCTCTACATAAAATACAAAATTGGACTGGTCAAGTGCCCCTGAGTTAAATCCCTAGTACCAAAAAAAAAAAAAAAGGAAAAAATTTTGGCAGCTATTGAGGTGTAATGAATGCACTCTGTTAGAAGACATGAGTCCAGGAGGGGGGAGGGTGTAGAATGCTGTGGCTTGAACACCCCTCCAAAACTCATGTTGATATATGATTGCCATAGTGACGATATTGAGGTAGGACCTGTAAGAGGCAACTAGGTCCTTAGGGCAGAGCTACTGTCATAACAGCCTTTTGAAATTCTAATGAAAGCCACAAGACTGACTACCTTAGATAAATAAGTCAAGATTTTTGCAAGAAAATTTAGAATTAAGGACCTCAGATAAGAAAGTGTTTCTGGGGGCTGGGGATGTGGCTCAAGTGGTAGCGCGCTAGCCTGGCATGCGTGCAGCCCGGGTTCGATTCTCAGCACCACATACAAAGATGTTGTGTCTGCCGAAAACTAAAAAATAAATATCAAAAAATTCTCTCTCTCTCTCTCTCTCTCTCTCTCTCTCTCTCTCTCTTCTCTCTCACTCTCTCTTTAAAAAAGAAAAAAAGAAAGTGTTTCTGTAAACAGGGCATGGTAGTGCATGCCCATAATCCTAAAGACTCAAGAGGAATGAAAGTTCAAAGCCAGGCTCAGCATTTTCATGAGATCCTAAGCAATATTAGCAGGACCCTGTCTCAAAATAAAAATTAAAAAGGGGCTAAGGATGTAGCTTGGTGGTAAAGTACCCCTGCGTTCAACCCCCAATACCAAAAAAAGAAAAGTTTCTTAAAGTGACATATTCATTGATGTCTTCTACTGAATTATACACTCATCTTCTTGACTTTTTGTTTCCCAATTCCATATGGCACTCTTGAATATCAATATAATATCTGTTTCTTATATCCAATTAAAAAATTGGCAAGGTTCTGAATAGACATTTCTCCAAAGAAAGTATATAGATGGTCAATAAGAACATAAAAAGATGATCAACATGTCATCAGCCACCAGGAAAATACAAATCAAAACCACAATGAGATACCACTTCATATCCACTAGAATGGCTAAGATTTAAGGGTGGGGGGTCAAGTACTGGTAAGGATATGGATAAACTGGACTCTGATAAATTGCTGGTGGGAATGTAAAACAATGCAGCCATTTTGAAAAACAGACTGGTCGGGCCTGGTCCCACACACCTGGTCCCAGTAATTTGGGAGGCTGCAACAGGAGGATCACAAGGTTGAGGTCAGCCTCAGCAACTTAGTGAGACCCTATCTCAAAATAAAAAAAATAAAAAGGGATATAACTCAGAGGTGAAGTACCCCTGGGTTAAATCCCCAGTAACAACAACAAAAAGTCTGGCAATTACTTAAAAGGCTAAATATAGAGTTACCACAGGATCAAACAATTCTACTCCTAGGTATATGCCAAGAAAAAATGAAAACATGCTTATGCAAAAACTTGCACATAAATGTTCATATTAATTAGCATTATTCACAATAGTCCCAAAGCACAGGCAACCTATATATCCATTAATTGACAAATAAAGTATGGTACATACCTACAATGCAAAGTTATTGGACAATAAAAAGGAATAAAGTACAGATGCATGCATGCTAATGAAACAGAGGTGAAGGATAGGTAGTCAGCTAGATAGTAAATGCTTGGGTAGGAAAGATAAGGGCTTATCATCAAAGAAAAGGAAATGGGTTGCTAACATGGGGGGGGGGTCATACTTCTCAAAACAAGGAGTTGCTAATGACTACCCCCTGGGCTGTTCCTTCCTGCCCTTAGGCACATACACGGAGAAGAAAAAGAAGATAAAGAGATTAAGATTGGGGATTCTGGCCAGTCAAGTGGCCCATGTCTGTAATCCCAGCAGGTAGGGAGGCTGAGGAAAGAGGATCACAAGTTTAAAGCCAGCCTCAGCAAAATGGAGGCCCTAAGCAACTCAGTGAGACCTTGTCTCTAAATAAAATACAAAATAGGGCTGGGGATGTGGCTCAGTGGTTGAGTGCCTCTGAGTTCAATTCCAGGTACCAAAAAAAAAAAGAGCCAGACTGGGGATTCTGAGGGTCTATAAAAGGCAAGACATAAGCCCTCCTGAGGCCACCCAGCTCTGGACCCTGACTTCTCTCCAATAAAGTCTGCTACCTCTGTTCTGTCTCTTTTTTCTTTTTTAGATGGACACAATATCTTTATTTGATTTATTTATTTTTATGTGGTGCTGAGGATTGAACCCAGTGCCTCACACATGCTAGACGAGTGATTTACCACTGAGCTACAACTCTAACTCCTGTTGTGTCTCTTTCTTAAATAAAACTTGCTTTCTATGCTTGCCTCAATGTTTCTTGAGTATTTAATCTTCCATACTATGGGAGCGAGGACCAGATCCTTATTTCCAAGGCCGGCATCACTAAAACATGACTAAACTTGGAAACACTGTGCTGAAGTGAATTTAACAATAGTCACAAAGAACCACATATATAATTCCTTTTATATGAAATAGGCAAATATATTTATACAGAAAGCATACTGGTAGTTGGCAAGAGCTAAAGGGGACTTGAGAGGGTATAGAGTTTCTTTTTGGGGTACTGAAAATGTTTTAAAATTGATGTGCTGATTATTACACAACTCTGTGAAGATACAAAAAAAAAATGCACACTTCAAACAGATAGTCAGTGAGTCATGCAACTGAACTACAGTCCATAAAGAACCACCAGAATAATCTATTCATCTATTGAACAAATTATTCACTGAGAACCTACCCTATACCAGGTTCTAGGGTAAGCAAACAAGATACAATGATCAATACAACGATTCCAGTCCCTGTTGATGGACAGAGGAAGATAAACATTAAACAAATTGCTATACAGAATCTAGGTGATTACAAGTGTGATAAATGGTACTTAGCTCCAGTTGACAGTTGTTACCTGGGAATATTAAAGAGTGTAACAGAGAAAGCCTCAGGGCTGGAGCCAACTATGAATGAATCTCTTCCATTTTTCTTAGAATCAAAGGACCAGAAAAAGGCACGTTAGACCAATGGCCAGCAATGCCATCTGGTGCCAATAGAGGATGCTCAAGTCTTCAGATACTGAGCTAAGACATCCCTGACTGTGAGGCCTAGTCACAGTTGAATAATAAAGGATAAACACATAATATAACCCCCAAGAACACACATGTACTACTACATCAGCCAAAAACAATCTTTTCTTTCACATACACTAACCAATGCTCATCTGATTATGTAAAACATACCACCACAACCATGACCCATACTCCCAGCCTCACACCTCCACAGGCATATACACACCTCACACAAATATATATACCCAGGCCACCATACCAGGCTGGCTGCTGCTCCAATCCTCACTCTCTGCAGTTCTGGTAGTGGGTGGACCCTCTGGATCCTTTCTTTCTTGCTTCTCCTGTAGAAGGAAAGCCTGATTCCAGCTTCCTGTCCTCATGAATTGAAGGCACCAGTCTCTGATCCTGGCCCCTGTCTGGTTCTGTGGCCACATGTGTTCTGCTCCAAAAAGGCAGAATTCATTCTAGGCCACCAATAGGAACAAAGAGTCAGCAGACAAACTGCTGCCACTTGGGTACAGAATCATGGGGACACATACACCCTTGCTGCACAGCCTGACTAGAGTTCTCATTCTTGGGTGGGGAAACTGAGTACATGATCATGTGCCCCGTGCTGATTTTACCTGCTCAGTAGAATTTCCATGCTCTGTCTCTTTCCACTAATGCAGCTACAGCCTTGTTTCCTGATTTGGGCCTGGCTCATGGCCTCCAATGATGGAGTTTCCTACCTCCTATACATCTACCTTGGGTACCGGTTCACAAGAATGTGTCTCAATCCTAACAGTAGAAGGAGATGGGCACTCCAGGAAATAGATTGTTTATTACCCTTCGACCAGGTATTCAAGATGGGTCCCAAAATATGACAAATCGTCTCTGGCCTAGGCTTATGTCTCAGATTGAAGAACAGAAGATAACAGGAATTGAGGCGTGTGCTCTAGCCTCCCTCTCCCCTCCCTCCTGCCCTCTTCCTACCATGGCCTCTGGCTCAGACTCCTCTGATAGGCTCTGATATTCCCTGCGCTTTCGTTTCTTCACGGGTTTGAGGAGCTCTGAAGCACTGGCAGAGCTTGAGGAATTCTCCACGATGACAGACCTGAGGGAAGAGCAGCCTTAGCGAAAGAACCATCAGCCCTGCGCCACCCGTCGCCCTCCTACGCTTGAAAAGAAATGGGGCTTTGGAAGCGGAAGACAGAGCAAGAAAGCTGCGACCCCCTCTCCCTTACCGCTCCTGGAACAGCTGAGAGGGGCCGGCATTCGAGCAAAGAAAATCTGGACCGGTGCCTTGAGAAGGCCCACAGGCCTGGCACCGACAGGCGCTATCGTCCTCTGGGGGATCCTGAGAGAGCTCTTCTGGAGAGTCCTCGGGGAGGTCCCCTGTGGGGCCAACTGGGCCTTAGGCCTCCCACCCTTTCAGTCATGCTCAGGCTCCGCCCACGGCCCTTAGACCCTGCCTCCCCTGGTCCCACTTCCACACTGGACAGCCTCCCAGCCTTCTCCACTCAGGAGCCACCCCTGGGCGCACCTGCAGGAACCGCGGGGCCACGCCCCCAGCGGATGCTCCTCAGGAGCTCAGGCCTCACCCCACACCGCGCAGGGCCCCAGCTCAGGGCCCGGGGAGCGGGCTCCTACCGGGCTGTTGGGTGCCCGCATCGCCACCTCCCTCCGGGGCCCCGCTGTCCTCCTGTTCGGCCACGTCTTCCTGCCGCAGCTCTGGACTCCGTGGTTGCTCCACTCCCACCATGTTTAGCGGCGCATACTCGCTTATTCGAAACTGGAGCACGGGAAAGTGTGAGGACAGCAAAGCCTGTACCAAGTCCTCGACCCACTTTGGGGTGGAGGGTTGTGCTCACCCTTCTCACGCCTCATGCTGGATAGGGCCCCACTAGGCCTCAAGGCTCCGCCCCCTGCCCCCACTAGGCCACGCCCCCAGCACCTGCAGGACCAGTCCCAGGGTATCTCACTCCAAGCCACGCCCCCAGGGCCTCTAAGGCCTGACTGCTTCAACCCAAGGCACACGCTGAAAGCCCCACCCCGCAGAATCCATCATCTCAGCCCACCTCCCACTTTCCTTCTGAAGCCCCACCTCCAGGTCAACAGGCCCCGCCCCACGGCCGCGGTTCCACAGGCTAGCCAATCCCCACAGACACTGACCCGCAGGCCACTCCCAGGGGGCGAAGCCACCGCTTCTGTCCACTCCAGCAGCTGCACGGTGCTGGTACTAGAATTCGCTGCTGCCCCGGCGCTTAGCTGTGGCAGAACAGTGGCTGTGATTGGTTCACTGCCGACCACCCGCTCCAGGGCGCCTACATGGATGGACTCCCGGGGGAAGCAGGACACATCCAAGGCACTACTGGGCAGGCCAAGGGTGGCGGAGCTGGCTGCGAACAGATACACAGATACACAGGTGGGCCTGATGGCCCTTCTTCAATTCTACTACTTGCAAGTGAAAGGCGGCAGGTGTAGGAAAGGGAAAAGTTAGGATCTCCCTGGGATCCACACCTGTTTCAGCAAATACGGCCGTACTCCTTCTCCCAGACCTGAGCTTGACCTACCTGGAATGATGAAGGCAGTTGCGGGCAGGTGAGGACCGGAACCTGAGCTCTCTCTGGCCACCAGATGCACGCTGACCTCCCCTGTGGAAGGCCCTTTCAGTGTCCTCAGCACCTCCATTTCAGTATGCCCTTCCATTTGGACAGGTCTACAAGCCAAACAGTCCCCAGCGTAATCAGGAAGGGGACCTTTCTGAGAAAGCAAGGGAAATGAGAAGGCAAGTCAAGTCAGCCTTAGTCCTGGAAAAAGTAGAGTATTAGAGGCCCAGCATCAGGTCTGGCTTCTGGGTCTACTCGGGTCACTCTGGCCAGGCCCTGAACTTCCCTATTCTCTGTGAAGATGGGCACATTGGCATATGTGTGGGTGCTATGCAAACTGTGTACAGAACTGACTTCAGAAAGTATGACTCAAATCAAGATTCCATTTGGCCAGAAATCTCATGACAGCCCAAGCCAAGCCCAAACTCTCCTTTTTTCTGACCCCACCTCCACTAGAAGCATTCCCTTCTCCTTCTGGGGATCCAGAGCCCACACATATTAGGTTCTCCACCTAACCAGGTTCATCTTCCTGGGAGAAGGGATCTTTTGTCATTTTATGCCCCCTACCTACCACTCTGTCTGTACCCAAGTACAGAGTGAGCATTGAATCATCTGTTAAACCAATGCATGTGTCAGAAGAACAAAGGGATGGTATATGAAAACCCAGTCAGCATGAGATTCAGCTTTAATAAAGCACAGACAGTAGAGGCATTTAATAAAAAGTTGAACATGAAAAAAAGACATAATGACATAATATATTTAATATCTAGCATTTATTCAACTCCTAAAATGTGTTGGCCACTATCTCAGACATCTTACCACCATTGCCCAATAGAATTTTCTATGATGATAAAAATTTTCTATATGTATGCCATCCAATACTATAGTCATTAACCACATGTGAAACTAAGCTTGTGTGGGGCTGGGGATGTGGCTCAAGCGGTAGCGCGCTCGCCTGGCATGCGTGCGGCCCGGGTTCGATCCTCAGCACCACATACAAACAAAGATGTTGTGTCCGCCGAAAACTAAAAAATAAATATTAAAATTCTCAAAAAAGAAAAAAAGAAACTAAGCTTGTGTGACTGAGAAACTGAATTTTAATTAAATTTAAATAGCAAGAGTGGCCATGACTAATGTACTAGACAACATGGCTTTATGCATAATTGGCCTGTTGGTGCTTCCTCTGAAACACATTTCAGTGTCTGGCCACTTCTAATCCTTTATCACCATGCTAGTCCCAACCACCACCAGCTTTCCTTGGACTTCTGAAACTGCCTCCTAACTCACTCCCTGCTTCCTTTCCTGCCCCCACTACAGTCTGTTCTCCACTGAGAGGGCTGGGGGTGTAGCTCAGAGGTAAAGTATATACCTAGTATGCATGAGGCCCTGGGTTCAATCCCCAGTGCTACCAAAAAAGAGAGATTTTCCAATAAGCTATGAAAATATAAATCAAATCACACAATTTCCCTATGTAAAATTCTTCAATGGCTCTCCGGAAAGTCTTTAGAATAAAATAAGAGTGCTTTACCCTGTAGAATCTGACCTCCAGCTTCCCCTCTGACCTCATCCTCCACCACTCTTTCCCAATATATTCTTTGTCCTTGACAGACTTTGGTTTCTGTCTACTGCTTGTCCAATGTTCCCACCTCAGAGCCTTTGCCACTGCTCTGCCTCCCACCTGGAAGGCTCTTCCCCAAGCCCTCTGATTGGCTGGCTTGTTTCCACCTTGCAGACCTCCGCTCAGCAGTCACCTCCTACAAGGAGGAAGCAGCACACCTCCCACCCCACCCTGCCACTGTCTGGTTAAGGTGTTTCTTCCACTTTTGTTTGTTTGTTTGTTACAATCAATTGTGATTCTGATTTATTTATTTCTGTGTTTGATCAGTCATCGCCACATAAAGGCAAAGTCTTCATCTTTCTTGTTCACTGCTGTATCCTGAGTAGTTAGAATAGCTCCTGACACACACTAGGCGCTCAAAAAGTATTTGTGCCCTTGGTTCAACCCTCAGCAGCACAAAATAAAAACGAAACAAAAAGTATTTGTGTCAATCCCCAACAGCACCCCACAAACACACAAGTGTTTGTGTGGGATTTCAGTAATTTGAACTTATTAATAATAATAATAAAAAAAAACACGGCAGATAGGTTGGCGGGTGCAGCTCAGTAGCAGACTGTGTTCTTAACACACACACAAGGCCCGGAGTTCAATCCCCAATGCCAGAAAGAAAAGAAGAAAAAAAGGAACCCACCCCCCACCCCACCCCCGCCGCCACACACACACCCTGTAGAGTGTTGGATTCTTGGTTGTTTGTTTGCAGTACTTTGCAATGGCTCCGGGTGAATGTTAATAGAAAAATCACAGACATAGGCCTAAGGCAGATTTTGAATCTCAGCTCCCTCAATTAATACCCATGACTCCAAATAAGTAGCTTACTCCCTCTGAGCCTCAGTTTCCTCATGTGTAAAATGAAAGTGGTAATGATACCTACCTCAAAGGGTTTTGGTGAAGCTTGGACATAAAAAAAAAAAAAAAAAAAAAAATTTAAAGTGAAGTATTGATACCAGCAGGCCTTCAACAAATATTAATCAATTCCCTTTAAACAGAAATTCCAGGGAGCTTGGTAACTTCTGGCTAGTAGCTAGCAGTGATTGCTGTCTCTCTTGCCCTCCCTCTCACCCTCTTTCTGTTCTTGTGCACTCATTTATTTTCTACAGAATCCATACTTTACTTTATGGAGGCATATGACAATAGAGGTTTAAACTAGACAAATACTCAGGTAGGCAAACGTGAGCTATACAACCTGATTAAGACAACACCCAAATCAATCAAGATCAGTTTCCCATTAAAAAAAAATTATAACACAGAAGCCCCTGAATTTCAATCCTGATTATTTTGCTTTGCACAGTTGAAGTACTTGCACAATTTTTAATTATTTTAAATAGAATTTAACTTTTTTATTCAAAATATTGGCAATCATTAAAATTGAATATGGTTACTTTTTTTTTTTTTTAAGTATTGGGATTGAACTCAGAGGCACTCGACCAACCACTGAGCCACATCCCCAGCCCTATTTTGTATTTTATTTATAGACAGGGTCACACTGAGTTGCTTAGTGCCTCGTTTTGGCTGAGGCTGGCTTTGAACTCATAATCCTCCTGCCTCAGCCTCCCTAGCCGTCTCCAGATCTTTTTATTTATTTATTTATTTATTTATTTATTTATTTATTTATTTATTTTGCCACAGGGTCTTGCTAAGTTGCTTAGGGCCTCGCTAAATTTCTGAGGCTGGTTTCAAACTTGTGATCCCCTGTTTCAGCCTCACAAGTCACTGGGATTACAGGCATGAGCCACTGTACCTGACAAATATGGTTACTTCTTAATAAACTCCCCTGTGTTTTAAAACCCGTCACACATCAGATCTATCAAGGAGTGGCTGACAGAATGCCTTTCTGTTTGGATTTGGTGCCCTTTATGGCAAACACTGGAGAACCAAGGAGGCATCTGCCCCACTCTGTGCTCTGGGGATATGGCTGCAAACAAGACAAAAGGTTCTTGTGTAGTGTATACTCAAGAGGTAACAGATACTCTTGGGGATGGATGGATATATATATATTTGAAAGTCGTCATGTATACATGGCATTTAAAAGAGAATGACTCAGGAGGTTGAAGCAGGAAGATCACAAGTTCAAGGCTATCCTTAGCAATTTAGTGATGTACCGAGCCACTTAGCGAAACCATTTCAAAATTTAAAATATGAAGGGTTAAGGATATAGCTCATTGGTAGAGCACCCTTGGGGTCAATCCCCAATACCAAAAATTAAGAATTTTAAAAATTAAAAAAAATAAATAAAACAGAACAGGAGAGTAGAGAAGAGCAGGAGACTTGGTGTCTTAGAGTTGAGAAGAGGAAGAGGATCCAGTGAAAGACTCAGAAGGGCCTGAAACCAGGTGAGAGGGGAATCTAGAAGAATCTGGGCTTCTGGAGGGTAATAGAGAAAGTTTTCTACCGTCAGCTGTAAGTTCTCTTGGAATTGCCCTTCACCAAGGCAGCTGCATCACCCCAGGGCTTTCTCCAGATGGTTCTTCGTTGATATGGGGTATAAAGGCCTTAATTTGGGGCATCTGCAGGGCCATCTCAGTTGCAGAGTTTCCCTTGGGACAGATTGAGACCCCTGTTGAGACTACTTCAGCATTTCACTTTTCACTGTCCAATCCTGCAGTCTTCACAAGGGCACTAAACTGACACTCAAACTTCAACTTTCCCAATGGCTTGAGAGGCCGAGACAGGAGGATCCCAATTCAGCAATTTATCGAGGCCCTAAGCAACTTAGAGACACCTTGTTAATATAACAAAAGGGCTGGGTGGGGATGTGGCTCAGTGGTTGACTGCCCCAGGGTTCAATCTCTGTTACAAAACAACAACAAACCCTCAACTCTCAATCTGTTTACAGGGACCTGTTAAAAGGATTAATAAATCCCCAGGCCAGAGCAGTGCACATAGCAGATGCTCAATAAACAATTATTGAATAAATGTGTCCATGTTGTCTCTTGGTGCCCGCCAGGGTTTCCCCATTTCTTGCCCATCACAGCCTTGTAAACCACAGACGCCCAATAAATGCCCTGGTTGGTACTGGGAGTGGTAAGCTAAGTGTCAGAGACAGAAACCGCGCACGCAACAAAGTGCTTGCAAACTTGGGGCCCCCGCCCCACTCCCTGGCCGAAGCGTCCGGGCGGACGCGGGACGGGATCTCTCTGCACGGTCCTGGGTTCCAGCATCCAGACCCGCCACCTGCCTCCCCGACCAAGCCAGCAGCGGGCCGGGCGGTCACTGACCCGTAGGTTACTTTTTTAGAGGCCAAAATGGCGGAAATCTTTTTATTATTTCCCTTTACATTGAAGGGAAAAAAAACTTTAAAAAATTTTTTAAATCCTATTTTCCATTATAAATATCAAAAATTAACAATAAGAAAGAGAAAGTTTGCCAAATGGCCCATTTCCTAAAGGAAGCCCACGCCTCGCAGTGCGCACCCTCCTTCCCATTAATAAAAGCGGTCCCCGGTCCCCGCGGGCGTCGCTGCAACCCCCGCCCCGCCCGCCCCAGCCCTCCGGCCCGGCCCGGCCCGCCGGCTCCCTCGCCCTCAGCCCGCCGCGCCCTGCCGCTCGGCCCCCGCCCAGCCCGCCTTGCGCTGCGCCCGGCCCCAGCCGCCTCCCCGCCGCAGGAGCGGAAAGACCGCAGGGCCCAGCGCTCGCCGTGCAGGGACCGCGGCGCCCGGGGCCGCCGGAGCCGACCCTCCAGCCCGCACGGTGCTCACCTGCAAGGCCCGCGGTGGCCGCCCCGCGCGGAGCTGCGGTGAGAGCGGGCGCGGCGGCGCCTGCGCGCTCAAGGGGGCGGACCCGCCTCGCTGCGGGACGCAGAGCGCGGAACCCGAGCGCCCGCAGATCTGTCTGTCCGAGACCGCGGGGCTTCGGGCCACCGCGACCTCCTGCCTTTCTTCAAGGCCCCGGGCGGCTTCGGCCCAGTTCCCCCTTATCCCTGGGACCGGTTTGCGCAGGCGGGTCGGGTTGAGATTCTTCCTGCCCCCCACCCCCCTGCATCCCAGCCAAGGGTGCCCAGGGTGGCTGGCCGGGGGCCACAGAGCCGGGAAGAGAGAGAGCACCTGCTGGACCCCGGAGCTGGATGGTGGGTGACAAAAGACAAGGCTGCACCCCTGCATGTATCCCAGTCGGTTGGTTGCTCCTTCCAGCGCCTTCCCACCACGCCTGTCCCTCATCTAGAGAAGAGAGTCAAGGGGTCCTTCTGGAAACTGGCCCAGGAAAGGGAGCTTCGCACAGCTTAGGTTCGGGCTTTGGCCTTGCTTGGCATTAAGACCGCTTTTGGATGACCCCATTACCTGGGAAAAATATCACTTTATCCCCCTAGTCTTGTTCTCCCCCCCCCCCAATATCCCTCCGGATGGACCTTTATTCTATTTATTTAATTTTCTGTGTGGTGAGAATCAAACCCAGGGCCTCGCACATGCCAGGCAAGTGCTCTTACCACTGAGCCACAACTCTAGCTCCTCTCCTGAGCCTTCTGTTTCAACTTTATGGCATATGGCTCTTTCAATAATGGTTCACCTTGTGGAGTTGACTTGAGCACTGTTCCCCTCTGCTTCAATTTCATCGACTGAGCTCTCTAGTCAAATCTTGTTATTGGTTCTTGTAATACAAAACACCTATCTTACATATGACACAGCTATTACTTCATGTAGATTTGAGTAATTCAACAGTTTAAGAGACTGAAAGATCCAAGAGGAAGGAAAACATGTTAGGTTTTCTGTGTATGTTTTTCTGGAAATGGAACCCAGGAATTGAACCCAGAGCCTCTCCACACACTGGGCTAACATTCCACCACTGAGCTATGTCTCTCTGCCCATTGTTTATACACACACACACTCACACATATACATATATGTATACAACACATATGTATGTGTGTATACATACACATTCATATATGTGTACAAATTTTTTTAATCACTGGTACCTAGCACAGAGTGTATGCTCAAGAAGTATCTTTTGATTAACTAATTTATATACCCCAAGCAAATGAAACAAGGCAATTCTCCAGGGCCCCATCTGTCTCACACACTGATTTTTAAATTTAATTCCTTACTTTACAGAAGAGGAAACTAAGATCTAATTTGACCTTGGGTCATGGTCACCAGTCAGACATCTAGGCTGCTGACTCCTAGTACTGATGAAAAAAAAAAAGTGTTTCTAATTAATTGTGGGCAAATCCCCCAAATTGCTCTGATCAACAGGTTTAAATTTATGCAGAATTTAACTATTCTGGTTACCACGCCAACGCATTACATGTGTTCCGCCTTGCTGCAATGTCAATTTTTAATCACATCTCATATTATTGGGAACAGGATTGCATCAGTTAAGGATGCTGGTTGCCATAACAATGGAAGCCTCTTTATACGCACCAATACGCACACAACCATCACTTGGTTTTCTCTCATCTGTACCCAGACTGTGCTTGTTCTGGATTCCAAAAGGTTTATTTTAGGTATTCAAAGGATTAAAAAGAAAGTCGTGAACCTACACAAACACATGGCTGCTCAATAACAAATGCATCTTTTAGACAGTGATTAAGACACACAAGTGAAATTTGAGCAAGTGGGATCCAGAAACAAACAACTAACATGGATTTGAGTTGCTGTAATATTTTTCTGCCCATTAGCAGTATTTGTTAGTCTTAAGTTCTGGCTTGTTTACTTCATTCAGCCCTTCATGGATGGAATTTCCTTCACAAGTTAATGTAGTTTGGGGAAGGGTCTGCCTCATGTGGCCTGAGTTTGCCCTGTTGGTGTCCATCGTCAAGAGCAAGTCCAGCCTTTCCTTCAAGTGACAACCTCCTCTGTTTTACAGGCTGACAACCCCCAGTGTCTTCTCCATGTTAACCCCCTACCCAAGAAAGGACCCCAAATTTGTTGGAATGTGGAAGCATTAAAAATAGTTGTTTATAAGCAGTCTGTAGCTTTGCTTCTACAAGAAAGTATAATCCATTATTGGGGCAGTCCTGGAATTAGGAAAATCATCAGGATGTGCCCTTGATGTGAGAAAACACTTCTGGTTTCCTTGACATCAGACTGCACTAGTAGGGAATCCTTTTTAACACAGGATTTTAAAATCCTGCATAAAATATAAGAAAAGCACCAAGCAAGACACAAGGATAAGAAGTAAATTCACAGCTGAACTTGCAAGGGGAAATCTGCAGGAGCCAGAAACAAAGAGGAAAACAGAAACAAGGGGATGGTCTGACCTCTCTTTTGTTGTGGGAGAAACAACCATCACTGAGCGACAGGGATCTTGGGACCAAATGGTATTGGAATTAGAGTTGAATCTCCTTGTATAAAGACTGGACATTTCCCCCACCAGATATATAATTCAGTGAATAGAGTTCTAGAAAAACTCAGTATGCCAGTATGTGTGTGTGTGTTGTTGGGGGGCAGGATGGAAAGGAAGCTTGTCTCTACCTGGGATACTCAGGGCCAGGGGAGAGGACAAGGATAAGCCAACTTTTGGAAAATTAAGCCCCTAAGTCTACACTACATAGACTGGGATTCTCAATTTGTACTACTCTCCTGGTATAGACATCTTCAAGCTAGGGAAACAATGCAAAATTTATCCTGGGCAAGTGATATACTTGCAGAAGTAAATATTCAACTGTGCTCAGAAGGGACACTGCCACAATTCAGGCCAAGTGGAATGCTCAGGATAGGAAAAACCACAAAATAGTCATGGAAACAATATGCCTTGTTTAACCATCCGCAGATCTAGTAAGTAGAAAGATTAGCACCCACAAGAACTTGAGATAACAGTACAATTTGAAGGAGACTATTAAATAAACATGTTGCTAGGTGCAGTGACACACACCCAGAATCACAGCGAATCAAGGCTGAAGCAAGAGGATAGAAAGTTTGAGGCCAGCCTGGGTAACTTAGTGAGAGACTCTCAAAATAAATTTGTAAATGAATAAAAAGGCAGATTAATTAACAGGTTACTTCTTTTTTTAAAAGTATTTTTTTAAGTTGTAGATGGACACAATACCTTTATTTATTTTTTTATGTGGTGCTGAGGATCGAACCCAGTGTCTCACCCGTGCCACTGAGCCACAACTCTAGCCCTTAACAGAT
Source organism: Callospermophilus lateralis (assembly GCF_048772815.1). NCBI lineage: Eukaryota > Metazoa > Chordata > Mammalia > Rodentia > Sciuridae > Callospermophilus > Callospermophilus lateralis. The sequence goes on along the minus strand of NC_135307.1, from coordinate 183,618,904 downwards.
TACTTCTGATGACTTCCTTGGAAGGGTTAAAGCAGAGAACACGTCCTTATTCCTTCCCATGCTGGCTAAAACTGACCTGTTTGGGAACTTGACTGTCATCTCTTGATTCCTTGGAAAGTTAGCTAAACAGCTTGGTTTTGGTTGGTGACATAAAACTTTAGCTTGAGTAATTCCATTTTGGTGTGGTCAGTTCCACTAGGGCCTAGAGCAGGAGTTCAGTCCAAAACAATGACCTCCCATAAATTTCATTCAACAGATTAAGTTGAGGTAGAAAATAAAGCCCAGAATTTTAGCTCCGGAGCCCATCCTGACTGCCTTGTTTAAACCCACAGGCTGCTGAAGACTGGGTATCTGTGCTCTTTGTCTTGCCTAATGCAAGGCTGAATATAAGCGAAAGAACAGAGGAATCAAAGAAACAGGTGATGGCTGGTTGTGGTGGTGCACACCTTTCCTCCCAGTAACTCAAGAGGCTGAGGTAGTAAGATCCCAAGTTGGAGGCCAGCCTCAGCAAATTAGTGAGACCCTCCATTTCAAAATAATGAAAAAGTCGGGCTGTAGCTCAGTGATAGAACACCCTTGGGTTCAATCCCTGGCACACACAAAAAAGAAACAAACCCTATACAATGGTGTAACAGCTATGACTTAGTATTAAAAATGCCTTTTATAATAAAATAGATCCTTTAAAATGTATCTGAATAGATGATCCAGCTGAGCAGACTCACACATCAGACATGGGACAAGACAGAAGTTTATTCTGGCCTAGAGAATGTCTGGAATTCCTCTCCTTGTTACCTGACACAAGGGCATAATTCACTCATACTCTTTTTTTTCTTTGAGGTGCTGGGGATGGAATCCAGGGTCTGACACATGATACACAAATGCTCCCCCACTGAGCTATATCCCAAGTCCACTTTTATTTATTTTTAATGGAGAGGGAAAGTGGCTGAGTGACAGAGGTAGGACCATCAAATGGGGACTTGGGTGGTGGCAGGGTATTGGGGAGGAAATACTGTGTGCTGCTGCTGGAGTCCTTCTCCATTTTGTCATTATTAAAATACTGTGTTCTTAAAAGAATCAGTGGTGAGCTGGGTGTGTGGTGCAAAGTAATCCCACAATCAGCTGTTCAAATGGGTTTCCTAGGAAGTTATCTTCTTATCTCCCTTCTTCCTACACTCAAAGAACACAATGGTTTTCAGCTACAAGCAAGATTGATAGGTCAGACACTGTCAGAGGAAGGCATTAGGTAGTATCCTCTTGGTAAAGTTAAAGGGTGAGAATAAAATTGCTTGGTGCACTTGTTTATTCAGGAACCTCTTCCTGGTTTTTAATGGTTAATGAAAACTTCTGCTAACTTTGCTTAGTTTACACCATCAAGTGTAATGTTTTACACTTTATTAAAATATAAAACACCACTTTAAAGATGTGGGCAGGGTATAGGAAAATCACAATTGTTAGCATTAAACCATGGAGCAAGGACATGGGGGTGGGGAGGAGCAGTTACCAGGACTTGGAACAAGAGAACTGTGTAGGTCTTAAACTGAGGACTTTGGATAAGGGCCACAGCCAGCCTAAATGAAGCCTGCAGGGAGGGAGCTATATAAACACCCTAACTTTAATCTTTTCCCTCCCTCCCGAATCCTACTACTGCCTCTTATAAACTGAACTTAGGCAGACAGCATGGATGAAAAGTGAGCTTGCTGAGGCTCTGAACAGGCAGAGAAAAACTGGGACCCCAGGAGCTCACTGTACCCCAATCCCCACATACATGGTTATTGTAAAAACATATGTATGGTAAAAACACATGTAGGGCTCCCTAGTATCCCATATCAGCTAGCTATTATTGCTGCTAACCTCCCAAACTGAGTAGCACGCCCCCTCCCACCCCAGAACTGAACTCAGGGATGCTTTCCCACCAAGCTACATCCCTAGCCCTTTTATTTTTTTGAGATAAGGATCTCCTTAAAATACTAAGGCTGGCCTTGAACTTGTGATCCTCCTGCCCCCGTCTCCCAAGTGCTGGGATTACAGGCATATGCCACCACACCTGGCAATAGCACACAACTTTTATTTTGCAGATGTGCAGGTTGGCTGATCTGGATGGGCTCTGCTTCAATCTGTAGGTGGGTGGGGCTAACAAGCAGTTCTCATCCATCTCCCTGAAAAGGCAGGCTGGCTGAGAAATATTCTTCTCACGGAGATGGCAGAGTGTCAAGGGAGCAAGCCCGATTGTGCAAATGTTTCTCAAACCTTTAGTAGTGTTGGAGCCATGAGAACCAATTACCATAAACTTTATGGCTTAAATAAAAATTATCATCTTATAGTTCTGAAAACAGGAGGTCCAAAATTGATTTCCTTAGGCCACAGCAAGGTGTTGGCAGGGCTGCCCTCCCTCCAGTGGCTCCTGGGGACAATTTGTTTCCTTGTCTCATGGCCTCTTCCATCTTGAAAGCCAGCAGTATAGCACCTCAAACCAGAGTTTGCTTACATCTTCACAGCAATCTTTTCTGATTTCTTGGCCTTCCAGCTTCCCTATTTATAAAGACCCTTGTGATTCTTTTGGGCCCAGCCAGATAACCTAGAATAATATCATCCACAGACCTCTATTTAATTACATCTGCAAAGTTCCTTTTATCATGTAGCTTTACATTACCTATTCAGATTCCGTGGATTGGACTGTAAACATTCTAAGAGGAGGAGGGCATAATTCAAACTACCTAATATACCTGCTAAAATTCCATTGGCAAAAATCAAGAGATGGGAAGTACTTTGCTCATGGAAGTGGAATAGGGAGGTAGTCAGTACTTCTGACAATAATCTGATCTATCCCATGTCCACGAAGGTCTTTAGTGTTGTTTATTGAATGTGAATTTGGACCACATGGTGACTCGTGGCAACTATGCTCTGAGGGTCTCCTGAAAATAATAAGCTGTGATTGTCTTATTGAGGGTCTCCTGAAAATAATCTGTGATTGTCTTATTATAATCACATCCACACTGCTGTCTGGCCTTGAGTTCCTGTTTGGTCTGCAGGCAATTGTGGATGAAAATGAAATTTAAAATCCTATTTACTCATTCCATTCACAGTGCTGTTGTATACTCCAGAATCATATTGAAATTTAGGTTCTGAATATTGCTTCTTCATTACCCAGTGCACATTATCTGTTTTAAATTCTTTGAAGATGGAGAGGAGTCTACAGGAGTCTTAGAGAAACAGTTCTTTGAATTTTCCTCATCCCTTTTCCAGAAATGGCCTAGAATTCGGCTGAAGAAGCATCTATTAAGACAGGGAGGCCAGGTACTGCTCTGTTTTGATCAGGTTAGAGTAAACCTGAAGCGCTGTGCCTCCAGTGGGCCCTACTCTGTAAAAAGGACACTCATAAACCTGAGTACAGGAAGACAACTAGGAAAGCCTGGGAACTCAAAACTGCTGCATAAGAAAGGACCCCCAGATGACCAGAAGATAACATGATATGTGTTATCTAGAGGCAGAACTGAGGACCAGTTTTCCAGCTCTGTCCACTGAAATGACCTATGATCAAAGTAGCAGTGAGCAGCCCAAGGCCCAGATTTTAGTTGCTAGACCATTTTGAATTAAACAGAACCAGGGCTCTTTTGGAGAAATGGCTGATTTTAGATTCCAGACTGGAAATGTTGAAGATGAGCCTGAAATCTTACAAACAAGAAAGCATGAAACCTACTAAGATTATTTCAAAAGAATTCAGGAGGCAATTTAAATCTTGCTGACTGAAGACAGCAAGGTAAAAATGGTAAGCAATGTAATGTATTGAAAAGTTTTAAATCATGAATTCATGGTTTGATGAATCTAGACAAAGATCAATGGCTGCCATTATAACAAGACACCCAAGTAGTCTTGAAAGAATCAAATTAGAATTTAATAAAAATTTGAAAAGAATTTGATAAAATTGCTGAAATAGTTTTACATTTTAGTATGTCCCAGAAGGCTTGCTAAAATACATTTGATTGAGCTTCACTAGTGTTTATTTTTTAACATTTTTTCAAAAAGATGGACACAATCTTTCCTTTTTTTATATTACTTTTATGTGGTGCTGAGGATTGAACTCAGTGCCTCACAGTGGGAGGCAAGCACTCTAGCACTGAGCCAAAACCCCAGCCCCTCACCTAAGTGTTTCTTAGTATTCTTAGTGTTTCATTCTGAGTTTGGGTGGGAAGCTGCATTTCTAACAAGTTTGTAGGTGATGAAGATGCTGGTCAAAGAACAATTTCTATAGGCCTGATGATTGAATTAGAGGAAATGCAGGAACAGAATATGCTTCATCAAACAAAACTGCAATTAGCAAAATTAAGATTGGGAAACTTCACAGAACAGTGACCTGGCTTCCTCAGCAAATACATTGTATAGGAACTCGATTTAGACTTTTCATGTCTTTTGGAGGTACACCTGAATTAACTACAGATGACGTGTCTACTATTTCCTTGGAGGAAGTGGATTGATATTGTTATAGCTAGATGAGTATGTGGGTGGTCCATCATACTGTTCTCACTGATGTTTGAAATTCAGAATGTCATTGGAGCAACACATTTAGTAAACTCACACCATTTATCAATGAACTATAGACATTAGATACTCTACTTGGCTAGTAGGGTTTCAGGGTTTAGCTCTATTTAAGGCAGTTACTATTTGATAAGTGGCTAAGTGTTTTGTTAACACCATCTATTTTTCTCAGTACTAGAAGGTATGTTCTACAAATGAGGATGCAACTTACTTTTTCTTGTATATTCCTCTTATACAAATGATGTCTCTGCTTTCCCATTCTGGCCTTGGGCTAGGGGAATTCCTTGCTTTCAGAGTAAAGGAGCTCAAGCTGATGCCACCGTGGTTTTCTCCTTGGCAAGTCTTTCTCATATCCTTGCTGACTGGCTCCCTCCTGAAGCCCCCTCCAAAACCTTTTTCTAGTCTTTAGTTTCCCAGAGAAAGCTCTTCCTGCTGTGATGACGCATGCCTGTAATCCCAGTGACTAGAGAGGCTGAGGCAGAAGGATCCCAAGTTCTTGGCCAGCCTTGGCAATTTAGTGAGCTGGTTCATCTCAAAATAAATAAAAAAGGGCTGGGGGTGTAGGTCTGTGGTAAAGCCACAAATAAAACACTTAAAATATCACCACCAGTAATTTCCACAGTAGATATTTTGACAAAGCTGTGGGCATTAAATAGACTCTAGTTATCCCCTCACAAACTATTAATTACAAAGGAGAAAAGTGACTTTATAGTGACCCAGATTATTACTATAGGTCACTGGATATGATAAATGAAAGTCTCATTCTTGAGGCATTCCTGTGGACAATGCAATCATGTAGATCCATGAGACAAACCCAAATCAACAGAAACTCTCAGCCCTCCATCTATGGGTTCCACATTTGCAGATTGTTATTATTCCCTCAGTAAGTAACTAGGTCATGTGTTAATGCTAGATTTCATTGTGTGAAAACTGTTGAGAATACTTTAAAACTACGACAGTTACATCACTAGGTGATACTATCTTCTGGACCAGTGAGATATGTGCGGCACATGGTTGACTGAAATGTGCAATGCACAACTGTAGTAGCACAGTATTTACAATCTAGAGGATTTAAAGCACACAGGAGGATGTGTGTATGTATGAAAATACTATGACATTTGAGCTGGACATGGTGGTTTAGGCCTGAAATCCCAAAGATGTAGGACTGTCAAGTTTAAGGTCAGCCTCAATAACATGGCAAGACCCTTAGCAACTTAGCAAGACCCTCTCAAAATAATAAAAGAGAACTGGGAATGTAGCTCAGTGGTAGAGTGCCCTTGGATTCAATCCAAAGTACCAAAAAAAAAAAAAAAAAGACACAGTTCCCCCCCCCCCGCCCGCACACACAGAAACCCCCCAAAACCACCAAAAAACACGCAAGGAAAGCCTGATCCCAGCATCCTGTCCTCATGGGTTCCTCTTGGCCCCTGCCTGGTTGTCTGGCCATGTGTTCTGCTCCAAACTGGCAGAATTTATTCCAGGACCCCAACAGTAACAGTTCCAACAGATGACCTGCTATTACTTGGGCAGACTCCCATGGGCATATCCTAGCCCTAGAGGATACCAAAAGACAATAATATTTTTGGGTAAAGGAACACAATGTTTTCTACTTCCAGATGCCTCAGTAAGAAAATCATGTAAATAAAAAATGAGGCTGACGCAGGAAGACCCCAAACTTGAGGTCAGCTTGGCACTAAGACTCTCTCAAAATAAAAAATTAAAAAGGGTGGGCTGTACTGCAGTGATACAGTGCCTCTAGGTTCAACTCCTGGCACAACCAGGGCTGCTCTACCACTGGATCTACATCACCCCACCTTCCTTTGACAGGATCCCCAGTTGATGCTGGCCTTGAACTTAATTGTCCTGTCTTGCTAGGATTATAGGTATACACCATTACACCTGGCCAAACTTTTTTCAGCCTTCTTTAACCTACTTTTGCTTGGTATTGGGGATGGAACCCAGGGGTGCTCTACCTGTGCAACATCCCCAGCCCTTTTTTTTTTTTTTGAGAGGATCTTAGTAAGTCAGAGGCTGGCTTTTAATTTGTCATCTCCCTGCCTCAGTCTCCCAAGTTGCTAAGATTAAGGGCATGGACCACAGTCCAACTGGACTTTTAAGGAGAGCTTTTAATAGAGGAATTGAAGATGATACAGGCACTGAACTTTTAGAGTCGTTAGGAACTAAAATCAAGATTTTAAATGCTGCCTTTACTTAACCTTGTTGTACCGTATACTCTTAAAAATACCTCTACAATAGGGGTAAAAATATGTAAGTAATTGAACGTAAACAACAGAGCTTCTTAAAACAAGCTGTGATGAATCTAGGGGAATGTGAATTCTTCTAGATATGCATTAAGCATCTTCAGGAGGTGTAAGAACTAGTGATCCTGACCTTCCTTCAAGCAGTCAATAGTGGACTTCACCTTTTTTCTTTTGATTTTAGAACCATAACTCCTTTCTATTGAAAGAGAATTAATCCCTTTAATAAGTGTTGGTCTGGGAGTGCTGTTTTTGGGACTACTGCATAAAAGCAACTTAGTATTTAAAAGAACAATTGTACAACTGTCCCAACTTGTCCTTTTAGCAAATTGAAGCACACATTGTTAGGGATATTAAACACACACCTTTATTCAAGATGTGGTCACTGACAGAAAGATTATTAATGATAGTGCTGTTGTTTCATGACCTGTTCAAAATAGTTTAAAAATACATGTTATTAGAGCCCCCCCCCCCCAATTTACTTAATGGAAATTCTTGGCTCTGAAAAATACATTCATCAGTATATTAGTTAACTATTCAGAGAACATTAGATGTCTTATGCAAAAACAAGTTGCATATTACCACTTATGGTATGAACAAACTATTGTTAAAAACAAAGGACACACGTGGCCACAGAAGTCTGAACTGACACTGTTAACAGTGACTAAGTGGACTGGGGAATCAAACCTAAGGCCTCACATGTGCTAGACTACAAGTACTGTCCATATATCTTTCATATAAAAGAATTTAAGAAAACGAAACATTCCATAACAGGATCCATTGCTACATATCTGAAACTGAATATAATCACAGCAAGTTGAATTGGATGAGTTCTAAAACCAAGGTTAAGCAATGGAAACATAGTATTGCAGCATAGACTGTCGAAGTTTAGTGTGTCAAGGAAATTATTGAAGTTTCCTAATTTGATTATTTGAGAAGTTGCTGGAAAATGTTCAAACCACTAAGATAAAAATGAGTGAATTTTATGTGAGAACAAAGTCAAAAATAAAAAAAGGATAGCATTTATTGTGGTACTGTTCTAAGTATTTTCATACATCATGTTTTCATCTTCCCACTCCATAAAGTTTTATCCCTAGATGACATTCTCAAATGGTTTCAGAAGAACTGAAACTATTATTTTTCTTATCCAGGAATGGCTAGCGAGTGCCAACTCCAATGCAAAATCTCACTCATCAATGGTTGTGCAACTGATGTGATTCTGCAATCTGTATACGGGGTAAAAATGGGAGTTCATATCCCACTTGAATCAAAGTGTGAAATATGATATATCAAGAACTATGTAATGTTTTGAACAACCAACAATAAAAATTTATTTAAAAAAAAAAAGAGTAATAGGGGATAGGCCTTTTTAGGAAGTGATTAGGTCATGAGGAAAAAAAAAAAGAATTTGGTGTTAAGTGGTAATACACAATAAATTCCAAACAAGTTTTTCCCTCAGTAAGCATTTTATTGAGTTAACATAAAATACGTTAACAAAATGGAAAAAGATACCAAGATGAAAGGTGGTAACACAGGAAGAGTGGGAACATAAAAGTTGGAGTAGGTAGGACTCAAACTGGCCATGAAGGCACTAATGGCATATCAAGAAACACTATCAAAAAAGAAAGGGGACTCAAGATGTTCCTCATTCTTTTTTGCCATCAGGTCAATACTCCATTTAGCCACTGGTAATTGTGCAGCAAACTGCTGCTGCTCAAATCTTGCTCACTGGGAAGCAGGAACTAAATGTTTTACACTAGTCAACTCTGTATTCTGAAATAGGCCAACGTTGTATCCAATGACTTGCATCTATAGATATATAATTAGATTTTTAAATAAATTGGTCTTTGCCATTACTAGAAAGATTTTATGGGTGTAGGCATTTACCAATACAATTACCCATTTACTGGGGTAGCTTAACAATGACGTCAAATATGCCTCTTACCATGTGATGTCACAATAACAACAGAAAGCCCAGCTGAAGATGTTGCATACTTTTAGAAAGCCAAAATTCACTGTTATATCGTTCCCCCCCTCCTTTTAAAAGGCTGTGGTTCAAAAGCTTTTATGTTCTTTCCCTGGAAACAAGAGAACTTTGGTCAAAGCCAATTCGTAAGAATCATTACTTCTGTTCTTTGAATAGGCAAAATAATGAACTATAATTAGACACCATTTCCTTCTCTTAAATTCTGAAGTTTATATTTAAAAATAAACCCATTTCTTATAAACATTTAAACAAACAAACTATCAAGAAAAGATATTGGAAGCAGCATCAACCTTATGGGCCACTATATTTCCAAAGTTAGGTTTTTAAACAGGAAGTCTAAATTCCTTACAGATGAAGATTTTTTCTTATTACCAAGTACTCTCAGCTATTCTGACACCTAGATCCTCAACTCAATTTTTCCCTCAGCCTCATTTTAGTAAATGTCCTCTGGGTTTTTAATTCTCCAAACCAATCCCAGAATATCATGCTCAGTCACAATCCTGGTACCTTTACACAGTGACAGCTCCCTAAGAAGGTATTAAACCTGAGTCAATTTATCTACATCTTGACTTAAGTGGATGTTAATAAATATTTTTAAAATGAAATTACATAAAAGTATCTGAACAAAGGGATATAAGATAAATCATTTTTGACCTGCAATCTCAACTTATTAGCCTTATGAATGTATGGATTATAATTGCTAACCCAGTACAAATTTGCAATATTATAGTCTGGTTTACACAGTACTGTACTTCATTCATAATAAAGTACTATTAGTTTTTGAGTTTGCCCATTTTTCAAACCAACCACAGAGAAGTATAAAAATTTACAAGAATGAACCAACCAATTACCACATAACCCCAACAAAACTACAAAGGGGACTGATAGCTAGAATTTTATTTGCCAACAATCTGTTAAGCAACTGACCTTATAAAAAGATCTGCTAAGTACCTGTTAAATGTTATCTTTCCGCAGAAAATGCAGTATATGCCTATCCACTTTGAACGATACACTAAATTTCTATTCAGATAAAGGCTACTTCCATTTTTACATAACTTAGACCACTGAACCATACTCTTAACTACACTAATCTCATTAACCACCTCCAGAGCATGGGATCACTAACTAAAGATCCCAAGCCCTAAGAGCTATTTCCTAAATAATCCAGTCAAATCATAAGTTCGAAAACATTCTATTTAAAAACTCATTAATTCAGGCAAAATTGTGTTATAGATTGACTACAAAATATCTTTTTATTTTTAACCCAACTTGTTAGAGGGGCAGATAAAGACTTTGGCAAATTTGATTAACAGCACAAAATAATGTTATCCAAACTGAATAATTTATTGCTGGTCTGAGGCTTGCCTTGTTTTACACTTTAGTAGAATTTACACTGTTTCCACAAATAGCAGATACCAACATTAAAGGAATTTGATAGTGACCTATTCAATAAGGCAATCATCTTGGTAGCAAACTTTTATTTAAATCTTACATAACTCAAGCTTTATAAAAAGCCAACATAATTGAAAATTGGATTCTCCCTCTAAAGCCTTAAGTATCCAAAGCTTGAAACGGTTAATTTAAAAATAAGCAAACAAATAAAACAACAAAAAAAAAACCCTGCAGCAGATCCTGCTGAAAATACTTAAAAAAAAAAAAAAAAATCTAAATGAGCTTAATCTTTACAAAAGTTATTTTAGCTCAAAAGCTATAAAATCAAAGTTATCTTAATTCTACAAAGAAGGGAGAGGGTCTTTGACTTCATGCCACCATTTTAGAACCTCATCTTTTTCATCAAATTTGGCCACAAATCAAATTTTTGTGTGCTCCTGCTCTCAGGAGATTCCTCTTGCAGAAGAGGCCAAGTATAAACATGGAAGAGTAACTGCCTAAGCAAGTAGGAAAGTGTTCCATAATAGTGTGCAAAGAATGTAGAGTTCTGGGTTAATCTCTGGAACTTGATCTGGACCTTGACCTTGAGCGAGATCTAGAACGGGATCTTGAAGTAGCTCTTTTTGGTGGAGGGGACACAGAACGAGCCTTTGAGGGTGGAACAGGAAGGGGTGAATTGGAACGAGACTGGCTCCTTGATCTGGATTTTGACTTTATATCACCTTTTCCATTTTCTTTGGGGGACCGAGATCGAGACCTGCTTCGGGACTTTTCATACTCATCCTTAGATCTGCTTCGAGAATGTGAATGGGAACCCCGATCAGACTTGGGCTTAGATTTGCTTTTTGATCTAGACTTCCTGCCTTTTGATCGAGAACGTGATCGACCTTTGCTCCGTGACCTGGATCTGAACAAGAAAAGGCAGATTTTTTTTTTCAGTTATTGGGTCAGAACATACACATACTCCATGAAGAAGTATAATTATATTTAGGGGGGAAAAAATCCTAATACCACAGTATTTACCGGGAGCGACTTTTTGAGACACTTCGAGATCTACTGCGGCTGCTCCTGCGACTCCTACTTCGTGACCTCCTTCTTGATCGTGACCTGTAAAACACAACAATGAATATTAATCTCAAGGATATTTGTGCCACTCAGCAGAAGCAACAACAGAGTGCTTACTATAAAATTAACCTCATTAACAAAACATCTAGAAAAGAACAGGAGACACAACCAAATGAAACCTATCTTAAGTCCAATTAAGCAACAACTGAAAATGACTCAAGTACCCCTTTTCCAGCCCACTACATGTCTTTCAAGTTACCTAGATCTGCTTCCAGAATAAGACCTCCTATGGCTTGCTCGTGGCTTATCTTCAATAAGTCTAATATTCCTGCCATTTATCTCTGTACCATCCAGTTTATCCAAAGCACGCTTCATGTCAGAGTAGGAGCGAAATTCAATTACACCTTCATTTGTACGTTCTTTGTGAGCATCTGCATATGTTACTTCACCTGCTTGCCGCATGAAATCCTGAAACAATAAGACTTATCAGACTCACAAGCTGGGCATGCTGGTTTTAGTTCTCAGAAAAAAAGGTACCAAAGGGGCCTACCTTTTAAGAATTAATCAAATCTCAACTCAAATTATAGGACATACCTTTAAATCTTGCCAACTGCAACGACTAGAAAGATTTTCTACAATAAGCCTGTACTCTGTACGAACAGGAGGTCCATATTTGTCTCTGCCAGAGGTTCTCCGACTGCTGTATCCACCTCCACCACCTTTATCACATGAAGGGAACAATTAGTTGCTTTGCAATGATAGGGATGCATAATGTTTTTGAAAGTTAGTACAAACATATCAACTTTTATTTACTGGAGTAGGACTTTGCTATTATACTGCTAAACCTTCGATACATTTGTGATTTGCCATAAATTAAATTAAGGGCAAGTCAAATAGACTAAATCCAACTAAACCTCTCCTACAATCTGTTAGAGAGTGACTGCTCCTTTATTCAATTTACCTCGCTAAGTTTTATTTTACAGAACATTGTAAAATATAAAACTTAACTGATTACATGCATTTCTACATTTTACAAAAATTTTTACTAGTTACACTAAGTACTTACATCACAGTGTGAGGTTTTTGGTGGTGGTTTGGCCACAAAACACGCAAGGTAACAGTCACCTAGTTCAGATTAACCAGTTTTGTCTAACCCTTGGAATCCTCACCATCACCCTGCGTCTAATGGCAAAAGGCTGCTGTCGTCATGGCTTCCGGTAAGGTCAGCCAAAGGGTCATAGGGCAAGGGTCACACAATGTATGGAAAAGCCAAGGCCAATCAGGAAAGGCAGTCATCTTAGCCTCAGTGGACACAGCCTCAGCCCCATTGGTCACTTTCAAATTGAAACATCAAGGACTTGTTAAAAAGTTTGAATTCAACATGCAACAATTTCAACATCAAACATTTAACATAACCAAAAATCCCCCCAACCTCCTCCCAATAACATGCCCCAAATAGTTTAAGTACAGCATAAAGCTTATTTAGATTTACTCTGTGGTACAATACCACAATACTTTAAAATAGTATTTTCTTTGCCCCCCACCAACTTTCCTAACTCTTCAGATCTACACCTCAAGCTCCTCCCCTTTCCCCACCCCCTACCCCACCTCCACCCCAGCCTGTCCCCAAACTTCCACATTTCTATCTAATGCACTGACTAATAAGCAAGGGGCATACGAGAAATACAGTCATCCCTTGCTTCCAAAGTGGGCAGAACCCACGATAGTGCCAAGGAGGGCCCAGCAGAAGCCAACCCCCTCCCAACTTGGCCAAAACCGAATACCCAGACCCAATCCCCGCGCTCCGGTGTCCCATGGTTGCCCCGGGCAGGGGTGGAGGCAGCGGGGCCCAGGGACAGCCGGTCAAACGACTCCCGGCCCCCGCACCTGCCCGGGCTGGGAGGCCCCACCCCGCCCACCCTAGTGCCTGCGCCCGCCCCCCAGGTCCCAAAGGCGCGGAGCGCGCGGGGGCGGGACTCACTGCGGCTTCCGTAGCTGTAGCCGTCGCGATCGCGGCGCGGGCCCCGGGCGTGCTCCACGATCACGCGCTCGCCGCAGAGCTCCTTGCCGTTCAGCTCGTAAACGGCGTCGTCGGCGTCGCGGGAGTCCTCGAACTCCACGAAGCCGTACCTGAGTGGGGGGGGCGCGGGCCAAGCACCAGCGGGGTCGTCGTTAGCCGGTGTCGCGCACGTGCGCGCACCCGCGATCCCCGCGCGCACCCGTGGCGCCGCGCCGCCGCCATCTTGGAGGCTCTGCCACGCGGCGCCGCGGCCTTGGCCGCCTTCTCTCTCCGACAGCCCCAGCCGCCACTAGGCCCAGGGCGTTGGGCACGAACGCGGGCGCCCAGGCCCGACTCACCCATTTTTGAGGTCTACTTCGAGGAGGCGACCATAGCCGCTGAAAAAGCGCTGGATGTCCTTCTCCCGGACGTTGTAGCTCAGGCGTCCTATGTAGACGCGAGGCATGTCCGTGGTGGGCGAGGTCCCGAAGGCTGGCTGTCGGACGGCGGACAGCAAGGCAGTAGCCGCGGTGCGGGTGCGGGGACGGCGAGGGCCCGAACACGCGCCTCACACCGCAGCGGCGGCCGAGTCCAGCCACACAATGGTGTGCGTGCGCGCCAGAGCTACGCTATATGGGCGGCTGGGGGCGGGGCCGGCGCGTGACGTCAGTGCGCAGCACGCACCCTCCCGCGTTGAGCCCCGGACTCGGGAGTGACTTGCGGGTACCCTGCACGCGACGTGTCCGTGGAGTGTGACCTTGCTTTCAAGTTTTTCTTCAGTACTCCCACCCGGCTCTGTAAACATTATGTCCTGTGGTCTAGCCGCGTACTTGTCTTCTCATTTGCGCTTTTGAATAAACTTCCCCTCTGTATTCTCCACCACGAGAACCTTCCATTTTTATTGGCTCTGGAGGTTGTCATAATAAGTCACTCTGGTCTCTGATTGGTCGGTTAAAACGAGGCTGCGCATTTCCTCCACCGATTGGTTCACGCCCACTAGGCTGGGGGTAGTGGTCTCGCACACAGTTGGCTCGGCAGCTTCGCTGATGAGTCCGTAGCTTGTGCTTCGTCTCGGAGTCGTGTTGCGAGCTCTGTGCCCTTCCAAGTTCAGTCCCTTGGGGACTTAACGGCCTTCACCAGCTTCCCACGCCTTCCTGCACCTGACCCTCCATGGCTTTTCTTTGGAGCACCGGCAGCGTGTCGATTGGAGTGTACACTGGAATCTGGCACTCGCTGCAGTGGCTCACAAAGGGAGCATGACCAAGGACCCTGGCACTAAAGGACTGTCCCACAGCAATGAGCTCTTTCTCCTATTTGGAGAGTCTGTGGAACCAAATCTAAATTTCCCTCCATTGGTTTGGAAGGCATTTTATTGATGGCAGAAATAAACATTTGTGAGTTTATCAATAGAGATGCCATTTAAAACTGCAGAGCTAGATAAGCACAAAGTAGTTTTCCGGTAGAGAGCAGAAGAAGTCCCATGACTATACTCTGGAGTACTAGGAAGGGAGACTGGAAAAGGAGTGACTGCAAATCAAAAAAAAAAAAAAAAAAAAAAACAACCCAGGAGAGTACAATGTCACAGAAGCTAAGAGAAAAATAGGCTGTCGCTGAGATCATCCCCGCTCTTTTTGAGTCATGCAGTCTCAATATTCTTCAGCCTCTAGTTGAAAATGGGCGAATTTGTCCGCAGGGGACATCTGGGAGAGTCTGGAAGCATTGTTGGTTGCCATTGTTGGGGGAAGCAAGTTAATACAGTCATCTGGCCTGATGGGGAACACCTGTAATCCCAACAACTTGGAGACTAAAGCAGGAGGTTTGCAAGTTCAAGGAAGCCAGAGCAATGTAGGGACACCCTGTCTCAAAATAAAAAGGGCTACAAATTTAGCTCAGTGAGAAAGCACCCCTAGGTTCAATCCTATTACTGTCAAAATAAACAAGCTTAACAACAACAAACCCTGCCACCAGTCTGGTGGGTAGAGGTCAACCTTAAAATTAAATAAGAAATATAGATTTAAAACAAATTTTAAATACTTATAGAGTATAATTAGGGAGATGAGATTTCAACAATGTTATAATATTTTTGTACTCATCAAATTGTCAACATTTAAAAATTTGTGAAAATTAATTATTTGCAAGAGGTAAACTGGAAAACTACCCTCATAGTGCTAGTGGGGCTGAACATTAATTATTTTAACTTTTTTTTTTAATGGTACTTGGGATTGAAGGGGGGGAGGGGGTGCTTTAACACTGAGCTACATCATACATCTCCAGTCCTTTCTTTCTTTCTTTTTTTTTTTTTTTTTTGGAGCTGGGGATCGAACACAGGGCCTTTGTGCTTGCAAGGCAAGCGTTCTACCAACTGAACTATATCCTCAGCCCCTCTAGTCCTTTCTACACATCTATTTAATGTTTTGTGTTGCAGGGTCTTGCTAGATTGCTGAGATTGACCTTGAATTTGTGATCCTTGGATCATCTGCCTCTCAGCCTCCTGCATCTCTGGGATTGTGGTCATACACCACCACCTAGCTGAATATTCCTTTTGAAAAGGAACTGGAATAGGACTTCTTAAAGAATACATGTGGAAAGTAGGTATTGCTGCCTCTCACCTTGCTCATTTGCCCTAAAAGAAGGATGCCCCCCACAAATATCCTCTTTTTACCTCTCCTTCCCAGAGTTGAATAGTTACTCTGAACAAAAACAAACAAGCAAATAAAAAACCCCCACACAATGCCGCAGTCTGCCTGGGAACAATTCAGGAGCCACTTATCAAGCAGAAACCAACTTTATTTTTAGAACACACACACCATACTGCAAGCTCTTCAGGAATTCCCTCAGAGCCCAACTGCCACCATAGGCTTCCCACAAGCCTCTCAAAACCCCCACTCCTCCCGCTCTTGAGGCTGATTGGCTGGGTCCCATGGGCGGAACCAAAAGAGTCCCCCAATGAGCAGCTCCGTGGTCTGAAAGGGCGGGGAAAACAGCCCAATGAGCATCACCCCAGAAGAGCCAATCAGCTGGCAGCTGGAAGTTTGCTGGGGCCATGGAGAGCCTGTCACCTGGAAGTTTGCTGGGGCCCCTTGGGCTGTGGCTCTCAACAACACAACACCAAAAAACTCATTAGCAATAGAAAAGGACCTCATCATTAAGCGGGTGGTAGACCATCAACATTCTGTGGAGTCCTGCTGATAATCTAACTGTTGATAATTTTGAAGAACAAATCAAGGAGGAGTGATTGCAACACAGGAGCTTATTTCTTTAAACATCTACAATTGTAGTTGATAAAGAGCATTCCATCACTGCTCATTTTAAAATCATGCAGGTAACTGCTGGAATCTGTCAGGATTAATCTGATGAGATTAATGATGTGTTAATTCCATCTCATCCCAAAGACTATTATTCACATCAAATTCCTAATGACCCAGATTGTAAAAGATAGTCTCAGGTCCACAATGATTGTGGGTTTCAATCCAGTGCGTACTCTTTCTTACACAAATTAGCCGGAAGCCAAAGAGATTTTCAAATCACCTTGTTTTCCGAAATGGGTGTAAACTGTATTCTGAATGATTCTACTTTCTTATGTCTGAGAAAAATCTAGTATCCCAGCAGCTGTCATCATGAATGGATCTTGGGAGATCATGGCATCTGAGAAGACTAACTTTAGGTGTCAACCTGACTGAATTAAGGGATACGTAGATCACTGGTAAAGCACTATTTGGGTGTGTCTGTGAGAGTGTTTCTACAAGAAATGAACATTGGAATTGTTATGCTTGAATTCGGGACCCCCAAAGACCACCAGAGACCCAAGATCGATGTAAGCAGCAAAGAGGTGTTTATTGCGAGCTAGCTCGGTCCTCCATGAGCACACACAGCAACTGGTGCCGCTGAGAGGCCCCGACCCCAGGGTTTGCAGCATTTTTATACATTCTTTGGAGAGGGCAGGACTTCACATACATCGTAGCCTCTTTTAGCAAATCATCACACACCGCGGGAAAATCAAATAACAACTCTAAAACATGATTAGCACATTCACTGGCGGGAACAAGTTGGATAGGGGTGATTGGTCAGTACAAAAGGGGTATTCATTTGAACCGATTGGTTTAAGCCAAGAGGGATATACGTGCTGAACTACAGGGTTCATAAACTACTGGGAGGGTCATCTGGCATCCCAGGTATTTCCCTGTCTCATGCTAATTGGTGGCTGCTAGGGGACTGTTATGGATCCCCACCTAGCCTGACTGAGTCAGGGACACCTGGCCCAGCAGATCTCTCCTGTTATTTGTAGATAAACCACTTAGCAGGGTGGGAATGTGTCTAGGAGTGCTCTGTGGGTTTTTCCAAGGACAAAGGCCATGCCCCTTTCTTGGACAGGCTTTGCTCTGAGATAGAGGCTGGTTTTTCAGAATCAGTGGATTGAGTAAGGAAGATTCGCTCTCACCCAGTTTTGGCAGGTACCATTCAATTGGCCGAAGGTCTGGATAGAACAAAATACAAGAAAGGTGAATTTGCTCTTTCTCTTGCAGCTAGGACAACCCTCTTTCTCTGCCCTTGGGTATTAGGACTTTGTGGTTTTGGACTCTTGGGCTTGCACCAGTGATCTCTCCCGTTCTCAGGCCAGTGTCCTTAGACTGAGTCACACCATTGGCTTCCCTGGTTCATAGGCCTTCCCCTAATAAGTTGTGAAAGAGATGGCTAGCCTGCAAAAGCCTGAAATATTGACTAGCTGGCTTTGTGTGTGTGTGTGTGTGCACCCGCGCACGCTACTGGATATTGAACCCATCCCTTTTTATTTTTCATGTTGAGATGGTCTCAGTTTGTTCCTGAGGCTGGCCTTGAACTTGCAATCCTCCTACCTCAGCCTCCCAAGCTGCTGGTATTACAGGTGTGTGCTGCTGTGCCCAGGAAGAAATCTGTTTTAATATATTCACGAACCCATTTTTGTATACAACAAATACCTCAAATCTTAAAAACCCCAACCACTTATTTATCTATTTATTGTGCTGGGGATTGAACCCAGGGCCTAGGGGTGCTAATCATGGGCTCTGCCACTAAGCTGCATTGCCAGCCCCAACCCTTTCTGTGACTGTCTTTGTGGTTGATTTTGAACAGCAGTGGGAGCAGGTCCACAGCCACGTCCCCTGATTCTCTCAGTGCCTTCCTACCCCTCTTCCTCCCACTAGCTTCTTCCTTGAAAGTGTGCCCTCTCTCCCCCCAGGGCCTTTTTGCTGAACAGTTAACTGTTTCTGGAACTTTATCCTCTATGGTTTGTTCCCTCACTTCCTTCTGGTTTCTGTGCAAAGGTTTCGCAGGGCCTCCTGTAACCATTCATAAAATAGTATCTCTCCTCTGCAACCTCTTGCCCCGTGGTATTTTTTCTTGTAGAACTTTTTATCCCTCGACATGCATGTATTCACTCTGTCCCCCACCCCGCAGGACATTGGCTTCAATAGAGCAGAGATATTGTCTTGTCTTTTCTCTTCTTTATCCCTGACACTTAGAAAAGCTCCAGACACACATGAGGCCACGTGGGAGTGTCCCTTCTTTCTGAGTACAAGCATGAGAACCTTCTCTGCTCATGGCTCCTGGGACCAGCTGGTGGGATGATCTTTTCTGCTTTCTGCTTCCCACCTGCCTTTAGTGCTGCCTAGACACACCACCCCTTGAGGCCCTAGAGGAGTTCAGGGATGTCTTCTCCAGCACCACTTTGCCTCCATCAAAATTTAACAAATCAGGGCTGGGGATGTGGCTCAAGCGGTAGCGCGCTCGCCTGGCATGCGTGCGGCCCGGGTTCGATCCTCAGCTCCACATACAAACAAAGATGTTGTGTCCGCCAATAACTAAAACTAAAAAATAAAAATATTTTTAAAAAAAATTAACAAATCAGAAAAATCTGGTGTGGTTAGGGAGCAACCAAAACACTCATATGTTGTTAATCAAATGGTTGCAATTGCTTTGGAAATCTGCTCAGTAGTTTCTACTGATGTTGCTGAAGCTGCAAGCTGGTCATATCTATGTGAACTCACACTTCCACACCCAACAGAAATGTGCTCGTCAGCCTGCAGAAGAAATGTACCAGGCATCTGGACGTGGTGCTACGTGCCTGTAATTCCAGTGGCTTTGGAGGCTGAGGCAGGAGGATCACAAGTTGAGAGGTAGCCTCAGCAACTTAGTGAGGCCCTAAGTAATTTAGCAAGACCATCTCAAAAAAAAAAAAAAAAAAAGACTGGGATGTGGCCCAATGGTTACGCATCCCTGGGATCAATTCCCAGTACCAAAAAAAGAAAAAGAAAAGAAAGAAAGAAATGAACCAGATATTCAGAGCAGTATTATATTCAATAGCCCATAAGCTATGTGGACATAACTCAGATGCCACCCACAGCAGAATGGAGGAAAGAATTGTGGTGTATTTACACCATGCAGTGCTCACAGCAGAATCTGAACCACAATGCAAGATCGGCAAGTGATAGAGGAGACCGAAAGGAATCTGACAGCACGAGTTCATGTATGTACAGCTGAAGAAAAAGCAAAACTGATGGATGGTGCTAGAAGTCAGAACTTATCTTACTCTTGACTGGGTGGGGGAGGAGTGACCAGAAGAAGCCTCCAGGGGCTTTGAGGATCCTGGTTGCATTTCCTTTCTGGAGCTGAGTGCTGGTTATACAGGTGTGCTTTGCTTATGAAAATTCATTGATTGATGTACTTATGATCTGTACATTTTGCTGTATGCATGTTTTTCTGCACTAGAAAATTAAAACAAGAAAAAAAGGTAATAAATCTCTCAAGAAAAATTACTACTTATTTGACTTGTAGCCCCCTGGGTTGTACTGGGGACTATATCTCCATTAGGACTTGATTTATAGTCCTTGCCCATGAGTTTCACCTGGTCTGAATCAATCAGTTGTTTAGGTGGTTTCCTTTGGTGATGGAGATGGGGGTGTTTTATGTTCCCATTAGAGGCTAGGAAGCCCTCCATGATGTGGAAGGTGTGGCTTGGTCGCCACCTTGTGGCTATCAATATGATTGCAGTAGTAATAAATAACATGGGTCTCAAGAAAGCTCAGAGATGAAGGTCTTTGAAAGTTGTAATTCCTGTAGTTGTCAAACCCCTTATTCACCCAGAAGTTTTCTGTACCTTATTTGCCCACCTTCCCTGACGGGAGAGTTCACTGTCTTAGGAGGCAGCCAAGTTCATTGTGGGACATCTTTCACTGTATGTAAATTATTCTTTATATGTAGTAAAAATTACTGCCTCAAATTGCCTCTTCACTGGTCCTAATTGTGCTGGAGCCTGTGAACATACACATATGTTTCTTACAAATGGGACTTCCAGATGTTTGGAGATAACACTGAGATCCTTGTTCCATATCTTCTTATGCACCGTCTCCCAAATAGCCCTCCAACCTGGTTTCAAGTCACCTTTACTGCTGACGCTTATGTTCTCAGACTCATGGGTGACCCTCGTGGCTGGCCTTGGCCCTCTTGGCATATGGCCTGGTTGTACTTATTGCTACTGCAGAGAAGAGCTGGGCCTGTTACTTGCATAGGTGGCTGCTAATGCCTAATCCCTCACTCAGCCCTGCTTCTGTTGTTGGAAACAAATAGGATGCAATCCTGGAACAGCCCATTTGGCAAACAAGGTTTGCCTTAGAATGGAAAGCAGTGTAGACAGCAGGTGGTGAGGCTGTGCTTGTTGGCAGGGGGTTTTGGGGATTCTTTCTCAGGATCTGGGACCCTGGGGAAATAGAGATGCCAAAGAGGAAGATCCTCACTGGCCATGTGTCCAGGGAAGAGCACAAGACCACAGGGACAATTGGAAGACAATTACACACAGCCCCAACATCATGCTTTAGTGCCCTTCAAGCCTGTAAGAATCCTAGGAAAGGCAATGCATGGTCCCTCCCAGATCCTCCCCAAAGCTGGCACTTGTAAGATTTCCATTCTTCCACTGGGCAATGAGCTGTGACTGCAGGTACTCCACCCATCCGTCGTTCCTCATGCTGTTATTTGAACAGATTTAAGCAGAAGCCTGTTCCTGGACTCCTGTGGGCACTCTAGATTTTCACCATAGCCCTTATTGTGTGGCTGCACCAAATGGTATCCCTCTAATGCCACTGAACAGGAGAAGCTGAGAAGAACCCCAACATGCCAGAAGTACAGAACCCACTTCCCAGGAGAGTGAGGGGTAGCAAGTCTTTAGGGTCCAGGCACAGTGCTAAAATCCAGCGGGGCCATCCCCAGATTGTGACCCTGAGGCAGTGGTCCTCCTCAGGCATGGGAGAGCACCATTTAAACACAGACAAGTGGGCTGCAGGTCAGACTAGGTTCACAGGGGTGGGGGATGGGGGCAGAGGGGGTGGGGGTAGTGGGGGTGGTGCTGGAGACTGGAGATTTGCATGATTAACTCTTCCTGCAGGACTGCCAGGTGCATGGTCAGCTGACCACACTGGAATAGGCAGAACCAGAGGAACAGAAAACAGATTAGTGTTGCCTGGGGCTGGTGGTTGGGGTGGGGGTCGGGGACAGCCACAAAAGAGGCAGGAAGGAACTTTTTGGAGTAAAGGGTATCACTTGGTCCTGAGTATCAAAACCTGGACTCTACAGTGTACTGTGTTGCTAAATTAGGATGCTAGATTAGGTAGATTCTATGTATTTTGACTTAAGATTTTCCAACCAACGATGGGTCCTTCAGGAGGTAACTTCACCCTAAGTCAAGGAGACTCTGGCCTGTGGGTGTCTCACACGTGACAGTTATTAGGAGATAGCCTAAAATGTATCCGGCAGATGCCTTTCCATAAAGAAGGTTTAGTACCTACATATCTTTGGAACTAGATTGCTTGGGTTTAGCTCATCATGTGTGACCTCGGACAAATTTCTTTTTTTCTTTTTTTTTTTTTTAAAGAGAGAATTTCAATATTTATTTTTCAGTTTTTGGCGTACACAACATCTTTGTTTGTACGTGGTGCTGAGGATCGAACCCGGGCCGCACACACGCCAGGCAAGAGCGCTACCTACCGCTTGAGCCACATCCCCAGCCCCTTGGACAAATTTCTTAACCTCTCTGTGCCTCAATTTCCTTATCAATAAGATGGAGAAAGTAGTAATATATTAAAGGAGCTGTGTGAAAGTTTACAAATTTATTTTGTTGGAAAGCATTGCCCATAATGATATCAGTGAGTGGAGTGCTGCTCCCTCACATGTAAAACCTTAGAGAAGCACACTGAGGCAAGTGTATAAAGCAGGGTTTATTTAAAAATGGGTAACTTAGACTTCTCCCAGGAGGGCCATAGCTGGTATCCTGGTATTCCCAGAAGTGACAAGTGAAGTGCGTTCTGCCTTTTTGTAAGTCTTAGGCTTCCTCTTATCTTTCTCCTTCCTGCATATGTGACTAGGCCCAGGAAATGCTAGGTGGTGGCCAAAATGTGGGAAACAGGTGGGCTGAAGGGGGAAGGGCAGGATGGAGCAGCCCAGAACACATTAATTAACAACTTTTACAACTATATGTAGGGAAGGGCAATTCCTGGGACAGGTTACCTTAGCAACAGGTTGGACCCAGGGCAAGCTATCTTGGTTGGGTGGAGGAAGGGCTCTGAAGACATTTCAGTCCCTCAGGGGGCAGTCTCACTCAAATTGGCCTCCTTGATCCGACCTGATTTGATTTACCTATCTATACTGCCTGCCTGTCTAATTATGGCTTCAATAACAGGCACCCAAGAAATGTTAGCTTTTATTATTTAACAAGTACAAATTTCATCACTGCATCTTTATCCCCCAATCTTGCCACGGAGATCATTTTTATGGACTTATTACAAATTAAGAACTCTTAGCTCTTTTAAGAATTTTTTGCCTTTTCTGACAGGAGGATTCTGGGTGCAGCTTCTGGTCCCATTCCAGCTGTTTTCAGGAAGGAAGGATTCCTGGGGGTGGCAGCCTGGGGTGGGAGAGCCGGAACTGGAGCAGAATGAATTCAGAATGAGATGGTGGGGTCTCAGCCTGGGTCTGGAGTGGTTCACTCTGTGGTCAAGAAGACAAGCTCAAATCTCCTCCCCAGGACCTTTCTTGAGCGATCTAGCCCTTGCTAATCTCTAACTCTATAAACCCCTCGGTCTCCATCTCTGAAAAAAATGTGGATCATCCCAGCTCCCAGGGAGGTCAGGGAAGGTCAGCGGAGATGGTATGAGGAACTTCCACTGTGGGTCTTGGTTTGGATTCATTGGGAAGCTGGCCTTGAAAGAAGACTCAAAGACAAGAGATTTATTTGAGAGATGATCCCAGGAATTACTAGCAGGAGACAATATGGGACCGGGAAAGGAAGAAAGTGCCACCCTAAGAAAAAACTCAACTCCAGAATACAAGAGTGTATTTGGGAAAGGCAGGGCATTGCAATGTGGGCTACAAGTGCTCCAGCTGACCCTGGGTGCTCCTGAGATGAGTGGGGCAAGGAGAAGCTTTTGAAGGCAAAGAGGAGCTCATGCATGCTGTTTGGTTACCAGTGCTTGTTGTCGGGGTTGGTGTTAACTACTGGAGACGCAGCCTTGTGCCCAGGGTGAATGTCCTGTGCAAGTGTCTTGTGTGGAATACTGCAGGTGCTTTTTTTTTTTTTTTTTTTTTGTTGTTGTTCCTTTTTTGCAGTACTAGGGACTGAACCCTTACCCTTGCACATGGTAGGTAAGCACTCTGAAAAACCAGCCTCTATCTCAGAGCAAAGCCTGTCCAAGGAAGGGACATGACCTTTGTCTTTGGAAAGACCCAGAGCACTCTTAGGCACATTCCCACCCTGCTAAGTGGTTTATCTACAAATAACAGGAGAGATCTGCTGGGCCAGGTGTCCCTGACTCAGTCAGGCTAGGTGGAGACCCATAGTAACCCCCTAGCAGCCACCAATCAGCATGAGACAGGGAAATACCTGGGAAGCCAGATGACCCTCCCAGTAGTTTATGGTGTAGTTAAACCATGTAGTTCAGCACCCTCTTGGCTTAAACCAATCAGTTCAAATGAATACCCTTTTTGTACTGACCAATCACCCTTATCCAACTTGTTCCCACCAGTGAATGTGCTAATCATGTTTTAAAGTTGTTATTTGATTTTCCCGCGGTGTGTGATGATTTGCTAAGAGATGCTATGATGTATGTGAAGTCCCTGCCTTCTCCAAAGAATGTGTGCGCGCGTGTGCAGAGGACTGAGCTAGCTCGCAATAAACACCTCTTTGCTGCTTACATCGATCTTGGGTCTCTGGTGGTCTTTTGGGGGTCCTGAATTTGAGCATAACAACTCCACCACTAAACTAACCCTCTGTCCTGGAATGTGTGCTTTTGAGAACCTCCTTGGAGAATTTTCATCATTGGCATGTGTACATGAATTTATTGACTTGCGGGCTGGGGATTTGGCTCAAGTGGTAGCGCGCTCGCTTGGCATGCGTGTGGCCCGGGTTCGATCCTCAGCACCACATACAAATAAAGATGTTGTGTCTGCCGAAAACTAAAAAATAAATATTAAAAATAAAAAAAAATAAAAAAAAAAAGAATTTATTGACTTGCTACAGGGTGGGCATGAAGTCTTCTTCATGGCCTCCTGGTTCTGTTTTGCTAGGGATTGACTTAAGTGACTTCATTTTGGTGTTGATATCTTCCACAGAAGTCAGTAAGTGCATTATTGGGATGATAACGTTACCGCTGTTGACCTTGCTTCCCCAATGTTGAAGAATAACACCAGAGAAGCACGCCCAGGCAAGGTCAGAGTGGAAAATTAGAAGTTTATTAAAGGACAGCAGAAAAGACTTCTCCCGGAGGAAGAAGGGGACCCAAGAGATGGAATCCTTTGAAGGGCGGATGTGTTCCCCTTTTTATAGTTTTTAGTGATGGAATGTAGGTGGGAAGGCCCCCAGGGGTTGGGACACAGGTGGGCCAAAGAAGTAACCTGGGCACTTCGGAGTCAAGTTTGCTGTTCATTAGCATTTCTTTGGGATGGGCTATCTTCAAATCTGTTGGGGGCTGTTTCCTGGACTTCATTAACATTTCGAGAGTTGCTCAACTTTTCCGGAATTCATTCTCAACATGGCCTTCATTTTAGATTTCACTCCATATTAGACCCGATTTACCTAACTACACTGACTACCTAATTTTAAATCTGGCTTCAATAACAACCTTGGGTAAGTGGAGCTTAATGTCCCTGGGAACTCTGGGAGTTGGTGCAGAACACAGCTCAGATGCAGGAAGAGAATGGTCTTTTCCCAGTCAAGAGTTAGGAAGCCTGGGTCTTTACACATCTCCTTCCCAGCTATCAGGGGTGGAAGGCTGCTTCCAGGAGCATTGCCTCTGACACTTGCAGCCTGCTGGAGGGGCAGAGTGTTCTCCCACAGCCAGAACTCAAACCCCTGGGCAGAGAGGCAGGTGTTCCCAGCAGGCTGACTCTGACTGGTGGCGGTTGAATGCTGGGAGGACAGAACGGCACCGCACCGACAGCATCTGCCACAAGCAGGTCAGCTTGATTCCCCTTGCAATTTCATTTTCATGGCATTTGCCATCCCCCCCCCCCCCCCCGCCCATGTATTAATGTAGCTTCTTGTGAATTGGTGTTGGGCCACTTTGTCGTGCAACACACTCCAGCTGGTCCCCTCTGTCATCTTCCCTGCCTCTGCCAGAGCTTCCTTGGCATGCCAGCTTGCATGGTTATCACAGTGCCCTTCTCACAGAGGTTTAATAACAAAACCAATAAAGACTAGTACAGCAGCCTCGGGTTGTGGACGAACACGTGGATGCCTGTCTACCCCGGGAAGGGTCTGAAGATGCCTGTGGGAGAAGGTCACCCAGGCAGGATCGGACCAGACCAGGTTCTGCTCTGAGACCAACTAGGCAGAGGTCAGGTGGCAGGAGAGTGAGCACATGGGGATAGCCCAGTGTCCCACTTCTGCTCCAGTTGGATTGTTCAGTGGTCTACTTCTGATGGAGTCCAAGGGCCCAAGGGGATGGCCGCCTGTCCAGCTTTCTGTGCTTTGGTTATGATATGCATGTTTCCCCCAAATTCATCCTGATTAAAGAACTGGTTCCCAGGGGGCGCTGTTGGAAGGCGGTGGAAACTTCGGGAGGCGGGACCTAGCGGGATGGCCTGTGGAGCAGTGGGGTAGTTTGCATGTGACCCCTTGAGTTCTCCAGGGAGGACTATTATAATAGAAGTAAGTTTGACCCTACCAAGCACGGGGCCTGGTGCATAGTAGGTGGTCCGGAAGTATTTACTGAAAGGAAAAAACAAAAAACAACAACAACAAAAAACCCAAAACCCAGCCTAGGACACAGGCAAGAGAATGACCTTTGGAATCCAATTCACTTATTCTGTATGTGGCCTGAGTTCAGACCTTTCCCTCCCTGAGCCTCTTTATCTATAATGTGAGCATAATAAGAACCCCACTTATACACATTTGTTGTGAGTATGGACAAGTTCATGAACAGAAAGCATAAACGCCAAAAAATATGTTCTAGGGCTGGGGTTGTGGCTCAGTGGTGGTGTGCTTGCCTAGCATGCATGGGGCACTGGGTTCGATTCACAGCACCACATACAAATAAATAAATAAAGGTCCATCAACAACTAAAACATATTTTTAAAAAATATGTTCTAGGGCTGGGGATGTGGCTCAAGTGGTAGCGCGCTTGCCTGGCATGCGTGCGGCCCGGGTTCGATTCTCAGCACCACGTACAAACAAAGATGTTGTGCCTGCCGATAACTAAAAAATAAATATTAAAAAAAAAATTCTCTCTCTCTCTCTCTCTCTCTCTCTCTCTCTCTCTCTCTCTCTCTCCCTCCTCTCTCACTCTCTCTTTAAAAAAAAAAATATGTTCTAAATGAAAAGCATGGAGCTGGGGTTGTGGCTCAAGGGGTAGAGCGCTTGCCTTGCATGTGTGAGGCACTTACTTCGATCCTCAGCACCACATAAAAATGAATCAATGAAATAAAGATGTTGTGTCCATTTACAACTCAAAAAAAATATTTTTAAAAAATGAAGAAGAAGAAAAGCATGAATGCATGCAGTCTCTACTTCCCACATTTTTAACCTCTGGCCTTTAACCCTTAGTCTTCTGGACTGAGGATCATTTCTTGTTTGCTCCAGTCTGCCTTCATCTGCCTTTTCTTCAACAGCCTTCTCTGGTCCCTCTCAGGCTCTGGGAGGAGGTAGGGGGAAGGCACCAGAAGAGGAGTCCTTAAAGAGGGTGGGGGGAAGAAGAGCTCCCTGCTGTGAATTCAGGGCCAGGCTGGCGGTAACAGCAGACAATCAGTTTTTGCCCCAAGGGCTCAGAATTGGCTATAAAGAATTAATGGCCAGGAAAGGTGTCTGCCAATTATTTTTCCACTCAAGGTGCAGAGATTACAGAAACACAGCCGAGCCCATTTCAGATCCAGGCCTTCCGGCACTGGCTGCAATCACACCTACAGACTTCTTTCCCTGGGAGTTGGGGGGTCTCCTCTTTGAGGGTATGCCTAGATTTCCAAACGTATGCAGAACATTTTGTGTTTCCACAGGGAAAAGGAATAGGAAAGGAAGGACACGTGTGTGTGTGTGTGTGTGTGTGTGTGTGTGTGTGTGTGTGTCTTGGTTTGGGTTGTCCTGCAAGTCAATCTTGAGGCAAGTATGTGCAGTAGATTTAGGAGGCTCCCCAAGAAGCATCACGTGAGATGGGGAAGGGTCCCAGCATACTGGTTGGTACCTTGCCAGTTATACTGTGGGCAACTGAAGCTTAATCTCACCTGGGGACTCTGGGAAATGAGTCTTGAAATTACATCTCACAATTGTCCCATCCTAGGAATGAGAGTTGAGGGTTGCTCCAGGCTGTTCATTACCCAGCACTTCTCATCTATCTCATTTGGTAGCCAAGAAAGTCCTCAGGCAGCAAATGCAGCTATTGACAGTGGGGGGTGCCTTGAAATGGGAAGGCCTAGGGGATGAATCAGGTACCCCAAGAGTCTGCTACAACAGGGACCAGAGGTCTACTCTGGCCCAAGAACTTAACACGTATGTTCTCATTTAATCCTCATATGTATCCAAGACTCAATTTTGGTTGACCTCCTCCTTCGGGGATTAGGTGAGGTGAGTGAAGCCCTCATCTCAGGTACAAAATTTAAGGGGCCATCAAAACCTCAGTGATTAAATGTTGACTTAGTGCAATATTAAAAAGAAAATAAATAAATGAAAAAAAAATCCATGGTGAACAAAATATCAAAAGTTTTAATCAACACAGGATCAGTAACTTAGCTGAGCCAACCATGTTGAAGCCCGAGGCAAAAGGAAAAATCAGTAGTACTGATCTTGTTTATCATGGATTTCTTTTTGCATTCATTTTGATTTGAAAACATTATTGCATTAAAACGAACAGCTGGGATTACAGGCGTGCACCAAGGCACCTCACTGAACCATTCTTGATTTTTCAGATCTACCGCCTGAAAGGAAATTGAGAAAGCAAGAGATGGGAGAGCAAGAACGGAGACCAGGCAGAGAGCCACAGGAAACTTTATTTGTCAAAGCTGACAAATAAAGGCCCACTCTCTATAGTCAGGAGAGAGAGGCCCCCAGATGTTTGGGTGTTCGGCTTTTGTGAGGTAGGGGTTTGGAGTTGTAGCTGTGGCGCTGTGGGATAGGCTCAGGGGTGCTTGCATCAGAGCTAGGTGAGTGGGAATAGCATGGGATTGGCCTAGGTCAATGGCACCGTGGGACTTTCCAGAGCTAAGGGGTCGTGTCCTTCTGGGATTGGTCTAGGATTATGGTACCCTGGGGTAGGTCACTAATGGGGTGGGGGAAGTTTGGGTAAGAGGAAGTAGAGGAAAGCGAAACTTATCTCATAAGATGGTGGTTAACCTTTAAGATGGCTGCTCAGATGTTAAATCAATACCCTGTACCGCCAAACGTCCCTTAAACCTGTCCTCTCTTTTTTATCTCCAATGCTATAAGTCCTCTACGAGGCCACCATTCATGGTCTTCCAATGGCAGACGGAAATGGCTTCTTGGGGTTTTCCCATAAGCTCTGACGGCAGTGCTTCCTGCAGACACATCATGGTGTTTCTATGGTGTTCTTTCCTTCCTGTTCTCTCCCATATCGGTGGCATTTTTGTGGCAACATGAACACTCTTATTCTTACAGTGCTCAGAGAGGCTTTAAAAAAAATGAAACCGCAATGGATACCCCAACCCTGCCACCATTTCTCTGCACCACGGGTGCTCTCAGGGTGCCACTGAGAGCTTACCTGTTTGGTGATGGGTGGGTGGGACATAGTCCTACAGAGCTTCATGTGAAATGGCCCCAGCTGATTGACCTCTTCCCTCTTTGGGGCTGATCTGCCTCTCCAGTCCAGCCTCTGTCCTAGCCACAATGGCCTCCTTTCCATGGTTAGACCCAAGCAACCTCTTTCCCTCTGCAGGGCCTCCCCACCCGCTGTGACAGACCCTCTGAGTTCTCCCCTTTCCTCTCTCTTCCCCTGGCTGGTTTCCCATTCATGAGGTGTTAGCTCGTGGGAGAAGCCTTCCCTGACCACCCTGTCTCAACGGGATGCCCTGAAATTGTTTACCCCAGCACCTCACTTGCTGCTTCTCGGAACTGAGCACCAGTCTAGGCTTATTTTAACCCATGTTGTCACTCAGCTCTCTGTGCTCTCCTCCACACCGAACACTCCACAAGGGCAAGAGCCATTTTTGTTGTTTGCTACTCTATTCCAGCACCTGGAGTACTGTTGGCACATAACATACATTTAATAAATATTTGTGGAATATTTATTTATTCTTACAGTACTCCACTTCTTTTCATTTTATTGTCTTTTTCTTTTCTCTCTCTCTTTCTTTTGCTCTTTTCTCTCTCTTTCTTTTTTGCAATTCTGGGAATTGAACCCAGAGCCTCATACATGCTAGACAAGTGCTCTACTATTGAACTATAACCCTAGCTTTAAAAAAAAAAAAAAAAAAAAAAGTCTCACTAAATTGCTGAGTCTGGCTTCAAACTTGTGATCCTCCTGTCTCAGGCCCCCAAGTATCTGGGATTAAAGGCTTATACCTCTGTATCTGGCCATTTTATTGTCTTGAGTGAATTTCTCAGATAGCCCAGTGGTCCACCTGGTTGACCCCACTCTGGGGAAAATCTTTGGGGCCATGTCTCCTTCTTACCCCTAGAAGGAGCTGAGGTTGGATCCTCCAACATGCAATGCCTGAGACTCCATGGCACGAATCTTGGACTTGTGTTACTGAGGTTAAGCCCAAGCAGGTACTTTCTTTCTGATAAGTAATTCCACTACAGCTGCCAGAGCAAAGCTGGGGGCTAGAAACCAGTCTTCACTCAGAACTTACTGTATGGAAAGTGTGAACTTGGGCAAAGGAATCTCTATGGGATGTATTTTTCCTGTCTTTAAAAAGGGAATATCAACAACATGGGATTTTTCAGTTTCAGCACTATTGATCATTTGATCTGGATAATTCGACATTGGGTGGTGCTTGTGTCCTGTGTATTGAAGGGTGCTAAACAGCATCCACCACTAGATGCCAGTAGCAAACTCAGTTCTGACAATCAAGAATGCCTTCAGACTTTGCCAAATGTTTCCAGGGGTCAAAACCACATCTTTCCTCCTCTCTGCCCCCACTCCTTGGAGAACAACTCCATTAATATCTGCCTTAGAGGATGATTGGTAGTTTAATTGTTGAGCGCCTGTGCTTATGCCTAGAGTAAGGATTTAATATACATATATGTTTTAAATCTGTTATTGTTACTAGTATTATTACACCGAAGACTGCAGAAGTTTTGGGGAGTGAGGCACACACGGGCAGGTGTACAGACCCAGGAAAATCCACTGCTGTGCAATGGTGGGCTGAAGCTAGGTCAACTGTGCTTCCCAGGACACTGATCGTTAAATTTTCAGGAAATTAGCAAACCAGTTGTTAAACACAGTAATCACTGAAATTGGCAATGGTAGGAATATTTACACCAAGGGAATTGGCGAATGTTGCATAGCAGAGCTCTATTTTCTAGGAGCCACAGCTTACCCCAGTACTTCTTTATTAATGCATTAAATGACAAGATCCTGTAGGAGGTCTAACAACTACTGACATTCTGAAATAGTGATGAACATAAATGACATTTTGAGACATCAACGACTACTGTAATATGATATTGAAGTCTGTGATTTATTTCTTCTTTCTTTCCATTTCGGGGCTCTCTACCACTGAGCTATACCCCGACCCCTGGGGGAGGGTGGGGTGGGGTGGGGGAAGGTGCTTTATAACATCTCCTCCAACCCCAGTGTCTGCAGAGATCTCTGGATTTGAGCACCTAAGGGTAGTGACAGATCTCACCCCAGATGGCGCTCCTGGCTTGCCTTCATTTTCAGTTTCTCTTTGGATGAAGTATTTGCAACATGAATACCAGGCAGAACAAATAGAATTATGAGGCACTTTTTGCAAATTGTGTCATGCGTTTCACATACTTTCATGGTTGACTTCCCATCGTGTCTTAAGATGTTGCAAAGTGTTTTCTTCCCCTTCCTTTGAGACATTGGGACATGTGTCCCAGTGGGGATGGGGCACTGTACCCCCTCCCCTCGCCTTCCCCACAGCACAGCAAGCGGGGACCACATTCTCTCCGTTCCCCTGCCTGGGAGCTTCATTATTTCCAGGCACAGGATATTTTTCCAGCTCATTAGAATCTGGAGCTAAGATAAAGGAGGGCAGAGCCATTAGGTAGCAATTTATATGTAAATGTAGAGGTTACCAAAGAAAGAGATTTGGCTCTAGTTCTTTAGGAAGCAGTCAAGTTGAGACCTTCTGGAAAGCCTGCATCAGCATCTAGAGCCCCAAGCTCACACACAGGCTCCTGAGCTCCCATGGCCCTGCTGCCAGGGTCAAGGTGAGTTTCTGCCAGGGTCAAGGTGTTCCTCACCTACAGGGAGACTAATGGCCAAGGTCACACAGTGAGTAGTGTACAGGCCAGGACTTACATAAAGCCCATAGGTGGATACCACAGCCAGTGCTCTGCCACTTGGAGTGCCTCAGCAGGGAGGGATCCTCTGGCCAACTGCAGTCTCACACTGTCCTTTCTCCTTACCTCAGGGTTTTTATCCTGTTCAGTCTGACGAAGGCTGTTTCCTTCCACCAGCACTTGTGTTAGGCACCTCTGAACCCTTTGCTTGACCTTGTAGAATCCAGTTTGTACAGGAATCCTGCTAAATTAGTGTAGACAGGGTCTCAGACCCTGGGTGTCTTATCACCCTGGTCTGCCTTCAGCAAGAATTTTGTCAAATTGATGAACAGTTTTTGTCCCTAAACCTTTCATCATGGACCCCTTTGAGTCAAGTTTGTCTCAATGTCTTAAACAAGTGTCATGAATAATTTTTTTTTTTTTTTTAAAGAAGACTCACTTTCTGGCTTGGGAGCTTAGAGATGAGCTTGGAGATGAGGGGAAAAGTATAATGTATACACCATTAGTATAGATGAAATTGAACTGTTCTTGTGCCTGGTACTATGAAGAGTATGTATGAGGGCCAGTTGTTAGCAAAAGAGCTGCCTGAGGTTGGTCCAAGGTCTGCTGTCGAGGTGTCAGGAATCAGATGAAGGCCTGGAGGGACACTCCTCTCTGAAGCTCCAGAACAGGGCTCTTCATCCCCACCGGAGGTTTGTGTGCCTGTGGTGGGTAGCCTCCAACTCGCCCATTGTGCCAACCTCTTAAGGGACTAGCCAGTTGCCTTAGGGAGGGAAGCAGCTTCAGCCCTCTTCTTTGGCCACCTAGAGAGTAGATGTCCATGAAGAGAAAGATATTCTCACTTCAGCCCTGTGTTCCAGTTGTTGAATTTATGCCATGCACTAGCTTAGTGCCTGGAACCTCCTGAGAAAGGAGAAAAGACAGAAGCCTGAATGGAGGGAATGTGTGTCGGGGAATGCTGAGCGTATCCTTCCCACAAGGTGGCTTAAGCATTGGGTGTGGTAAATGAAATAATATGGCATGTCTGCTATTTTAGCAAGGTTCTTTCAAGCTGAATAATGATTTTGAGATTTATTGATATAAATACATATGTATATGTGCATATATATACATGCACATATGCATCAATCAATAAATATATATATATATATATATATATATATATATTTATGTATATATTTGGTGGTACTAGGGATTGAACCTATAGTGCTTAACCACTGAGCCACTTCCCCAGACCTTTTAAAATATTTTATTTGAAGACAGGATCTTGATCAGTTGCTTAGGGCCTTGCTAAATTACTGAGGCTGGCTTTGAACTCGCAATCCTCCAGTCTCAACCTCTGGAGCCACTGGGATTAAAGATATATGTCACCATGCCTGGCTGAGATTTGTTGATATTGTTATTTGTGCTTTTT
Organism: Callospermophilus lateralis; assembly: GCF_048772815.1. Lineage (NCBI taxonomy): Eukaryota > Metazoa > Chordata > Mammalia > Rodentia > Sciuridae > Callospermophilus > Callospermophilus lateralis. The sequence goes on along the minus strand of NC_135307.1, from coordinate 183,585,322 downwards.
AATTGCTCAGTAGAAGTCCACTTATGGCTATACCAAGGTATTTCTCACCATTCTTCTGAGATGTTTTTTGGCTTTTGATCATTGTGGACAAAGGTGCTATGAATATTTGTGTACAAGTCATTTTGTAGACATATATTTTCCTTTTCTCCTGAATAAATACCTAGGAGTAGGATTTTGGGCCATAGAGCAGGTGCCGGTTTAGTGTTATAAGACACTGAGAGATTCCCACCCCCCCCAAAGCGATTGTGCCATTTTACTTCCTCCTTAAATAACATGTGCATTCTGGCTACATTATATTTCTGACACTAATCATTGTTATTCTTTAAACATAGCCATTTGGTAAATATGTAGAATATCTCTGTTATTTTAATTTGCCTTTTCCTGATAATTAATGAATAATGTTGAGCACTTTTTCATGTGAACACAAGTCATTTACATATTCCTGTTGTGGAATGTTTGTTTAATCTTTTATCCATTTTACAATTGGCTGGTCTTTTAAAAGATTATTGAGTTGCAGGAGTTTTTTAAAAATATATTCGAAATACTGGCTATTTGCCAGATGCATATGTTTTGTGAAAAATCTGTTTCGCAGCCTGTGAATTGCATATTAATTTTTCTTAAAGGTGTCTTTTGATGAGCAGACATTTCAAATTTGGATAAGTTAATTTACACTTTTTCTTTTATGGTGATTGATTTTTTTGTTCTTTATAGACTACTTGAACCATTTATTCTTTCTTTCTTCAATATAATTCCTGACTTATGTTCCTCTAAATCTTTACATTCTCAGGCAAAGCTCTAAAATGTTTTTTTTTTTTTTTCCTCTTTTAGTTACACATGGCAGTAGAGTGTAATTTGACGTATGTAGACCAACATGGAGTTCAACTTATTCTTATTAGGATCTCAGTCTTGTGGCTGAACACGATGTAGAGATTCACTGTGATGTATTCATATATGTATACAGGAAATTTATGTCAGAAACATTCCAGGGTCTTTCCTATTCCTTTCCTCCCTCCCTTCTATGATTATGAGTTTTTAAGTAAAGCCTAAGGAGCCTAAGTCCCCAAGTTGAAAAATAGTTGGCTACATTTTCTTCTGAAAGTTTTGTTGCTTCAGCTTTTATGTTAGGTCCATGAGTCATCTTGGCTTAATTTGTATGAGGAGGTGAGGGTTGAATATAATAGATTTTTTTCTCTCTTTTTTTAGTTCAACAAGTATTTGTTGAACTACATCCCCACATTTTTTATTTATTTTTTTTATTTTTTATTTTTATTTATTTTTTTTTTTTAAAGAGAGAGTGAGAGAGAGAGAGAGAATTTTAATATCCATTTTTTAGTTATTGGCGGGCACAACATCCTTGTTTTGTATGTGGTGCTGAGGATCGAACCCGGGCCGCACGCATGCCAGGCGAGCGTGCTACTGCTTGAGCCACATCCCCAGCCCCACATTTTTTATTTTTATGTTGAGACAGGGTCTCTCTAAGTCGCTGAGGGCCTTCTTCTTCTTCTTCTTTTTTTTTTTTAAAGACACAGAGAGAGAGAGAGAGAGAGAGAGAGAGAGAGAGAGAGAGAGAATTTTTTAATATTTATTTTTTAGTTCTCTGCGGACACAACAACTTTGTTTGTATGTGGTGCTGAGGATCGAACCTGGGCCGCACGCATGCCAGGCAAGCGCACTACCGCTTGAGCCACATCCCCAGCCCGCTGAGGGCCTTGTTAAGTTGCTGAGGCTGGCTTTGAACTTGCTGTCCTCCTGCCTCAGCCTTCTGAGTTGCTGGGATTACAGGCATGTGCCATCATGCCAGGCACTTTTTTTTTTTTTTTTTAAATGTGGTACTAGGGATAGAAATCAGGGGCCTTCACATGTTAGGCAAGCGCTCTATCACTGAGCTACAGCCCCAGACTTTTTCCTTTCTTTCTTTTTTTTTTTTGAGACTGGTTCTTGCTATGTTTCCCAGGCTGGTCTTGAACTTGCAGCCCTCCTGCCTCAAACTCTCCAGATGCTGGAGTACAGCTGTTTGTCACTACACCTGGCTACTCCCCCGCCATGTATTACATATGAAGTTGTTCTAGAACCATTTACTAAAGACATTTCCTTTCTTTATTGAATTGCTTTGGTGTCTTTGTCCCAAAGCAAATCACCTGTGAAGGAGGATCTACTTCTTGGTTCTTGATTCTGTTCCTGAATCTAATTGTATTTCTTATGCCAGTGCCAATATGCCGTGATTACTGCAGCTCTGGGGTAAGGTTTTAAGTCAGTTTGTTAGACCTCCAAACTGTCCTCTTTCAAGGTCTTTCCTATTTTTCAAGGTTGCTTTGGATATTCCTTTGTATTTTAATATCAATTTACCCAATTCTGCAGAATGGTTGGGTTGAATTATGGTCGGATGACTTTAACTGTATAGATCAACTTCGGGGATAATTGACATCTTAAAACATTGAATATTCTAATTAATAAGTTTGGTATCTCTCTTCACTTATTTTAAGTCTTCTTCAATTTCTTTCAGTAATATTTTGTGGTTTTTTAATGTAGAGGATTTTTACATACAGGTAATATCATTTGTTATATTTATGTCTAAGTATTTCATGTTTTTTGACAATACAGTAAATTAAATTGTTTTTCACATTTCATTTTCCAGTTTTTCTCTGCTGGAATACAAAATGCAATTGATTTTAGTAGATTGCCCCTGTATCTGCAGGTTTTCTCATTTACTTAAGATATTTTATAGATTTGCTCATTTACTCTAAAATATTTTATAGAATCCTTAAGATTTTCTGTGTAAACAACAATTTCATCTATGAATAGAGACAATCGTAATTCTTCCTTTACAAACTGTGTTTCATTTGCTTCTTTCTTGCTTACCTCACTGGATAGCATTTCAGGGACAATGGCAAAAAGAAGTGGGAATAATGGATATCCTTGCCTTATTCCCAGTAGGGAAGACATTCAATATTTAACTACTATGTATAATGTTAACTTTGTTTTTTTTTTTTTTTCCTGAACCCAGGGCCTCACACATGCTAAGCAAGTGCTCTACCACTGAGCCACATCTCTAGCCCTGACCATATAGACTTTTGAAAATGTCATTAATTAGACCAAGTACGTTCTCTTTTAATTGTGGTTTGCAGGACGTTATCTCCTTTTTTGTTTTTCTTGAGACAGGGTCTCACTATGTTGCCGAGGCTGGCCTCAAACTCCTGGGCTCAAGTGATCCTTCTGCCTCAGCCTCTTGAATAGCTGGGACTAGAGGGACAGGCAGGCCATGGAACCAGGCTTTTGTTTCATTTTTAAATGAATAGCTGTTGATTGTTTTCCAAGTGATTCTCCTGCTTTTATTTACATGAGCATATAATTGAAAAAAATTTAATAGAGTTTGTTGTATGATTTGGATTGTTCTCAAACCAACTTTGGATTCCCAGGGTACACCAATTTGGTCATGATGCATTTCGATTTTTACATATTGCTGGATTCTGTTTGATGATATTCTGTGGAGGATTTGTTGACACTGATTCGTGAAAGATATTAGTCTGGAATTTTTTTTTTTTTGTAATTTTATTGTCAGATTTGTCATTGGGATTATATTAGTCTCATAAAATGAGTTGGGAAGTATTTGTCAGTTTTTGTGCTAATTCATCCTTAATGAAAGTCACTGGTGAAAACACATAGTTTTCTTTGTGGGGATGTGAAGAAAGTTTTAAATTATGATTTTTTGTTGTTTGTTTTAGTGCTTTGATTTTATTTTTATGTGTCATCTATTTAGAAACCTAGATTGCTTTGCCTTACACATTAGAACGTATATCCATAAACTGAGGCATTGTGACAATTCTAGGTCACTTCAGAATTAGAGCACAACAGGTCAGTTACAGTAATTGGACTAGGACATTACACAGATAATTGTGTAACTTTAGAACTTATTTGCCTAGTTAACACTGTATGATACTCTATAAAATTTGCCTAGATCTAAGTTTCCCGGGAACCATGGAGAAGCGTGCAACTTAAATAATTATTTAATGTTCTGTAGAAACTCAGATCAGGTATGTAGTGCAACCTGTCCTGCAATTCAACACTTTTTCAAATTGCTGTGTCAGCATAGTATACCAGGACTTGAGAATGCTGTTGGAGCAGCCAAGAAAAAGGCTGAAAAAAGCCAAATTCTGTACCAGGTTTTGTATTATTGAGCTTTTAAAGTATGACAGTGATTGCATTTTGGGAAAGGTCCATGTCATTGTGTAGCACCCCGCTCCCCACTTGCAGAATCTTACATAGCTTTGGTTACACTGATCGTTTTTTAGGGATGTTTACATCTTCCTTTGTTTAGAGAACACAGTAGCGCCCATCCTTCCTACCCCAAATCCACAAGGGATTATCACTAGTGACAGCTAGAGAAGGGGAACTAAATGGTTTAATATTCAGTTCTATAAAAATAAAATTCCAGGGGTTGGGGATGTGGCTCAGTGGTAGAGCACTAGCCTAGCATGTGTGAGGCCCTGGGTTCGATTCTCAGCACCGCATAAAAATAAGTTAAATAAAGGTATTGAGTTGATGTAAACCTAAAAAAATTAAATAATTATAATGATAATAGAATTCCACTCTATATTAATGTAACACTTTTTTTTCCTAGGTCATGGATTTGTGACTGTTGTCATTGAGCCCCGCAACACCCAGGAAAGTGGGCAGAAGGGGGAAAAACAGCAAAGAGGGCTAAAATGCTTTCTGGGGGCCCTAATGCATATGCACTAAAGTGGAATATTTGGTGCTGATTTATTTATTTATTTATTTATTAACATTTTATTTTTTAGTTGCAGGTGGACACAAGACCTTTATTTTATTTTTATGTGGTGCTGAGGATCAAACCGAGTGCCTCATGCATGCTAGGCAAGTGTTCTTCCTCTGAGCCACAACCCCAGCCCTGCTGATTTATTTAAAACATTCTCATTTTAAAAATATTTTTTAGTTGTAGGTAGACACAATACCTTTATTTTATTTTTATGTGATGCTGAGGATCAAACCCAGTGTCTCATGCTAGGTAAGAGTTCTACCACTGAGCCACAACCCAGTCCCTAAAACATTCTAATTTTTATGCCAATAAAATATTTTTGAAATGAACTCTAAGCTTAAAATCTGCTAGTTGACTCATTTCATCATAAGCTACTCTTACCCTTGAAACTAATTACAGGGAGGGGAACTGCTCCTATTCAAAAAAAAATTTTTTTTTTTTTTTTTTTTTTTTTTTTAAATTTCAGTGCTTTGGTTTTCTCTAAAAAATTAAGTAGAAATATTTAGCAAACTAATTTGAAATATTTTAATTTTCAGACTTAAACATTACTGCTTTTATGACCTTTCCTACTCTGTGGTGGCGTTTGTGGCCTGCCATAAGTAGTATAACAAAGTTATCTAATAACCAAAGAACTTTAGTGATAGGAAGCCCCAAATGATAAAATGGCAAATGGCCTGATAATATTGGTGCAGGGGGGATATAAAATTGTCATTAATTGGCACAGGAACAGATAGAAGATAGCATGTCACTACTTGGGGCAGACTTGGGTCTTTAGTCCATGCTCAGGGAAATTTAAAAAAGTCATTTCATTTCTGACTTGATCTTAGTAAAACTACTGAAAACATGCTGAACTTTATATTTTGATTTTTTTAATGTAAGAGCCTAAGGTTTTTTTTTAAAAAAATATATATTTTTAGTTGTAGATGGACACAATACCTTTATTTTTTATTTATTTATACGTGGTGCTGAGGATTGAACCCAGTGCCTCACCCATGCCAGGCAAGTGCTCTACCACTGAGCCACAATCCCAGCCCCTAAACCTAAGTTATTGTAATACACTTTGAGTTGCCTGACAAACTGATCATAATGGAGAGTCAATGTCTTATTGTGCATATTCCTTTATAGAAATTTTGAGCTTCAAAAGAAAAATTGCTTCCTGCTTTTCCTATTTTGGGGATAACAGGTAACAATACTGAATGGCTTTATATTTCCACTCCTCACCTAGAAAAAGTAACCAGAATTTCAGCCAGGTAAAAGTAGCCAGCAAACTGCGATCACCCTCGCACATTCCGGGCACAGTGCTCTAGAGTACTTTCAGGGGGTCAGAAAAGAACTTCCAGAACCAGTTTCAAAATGCTAATTAATGTCGTCCAGAGAACGGACTCCTCTTCTAGCGATGCCTCCTCTGGAGCCTAAGCATGCTTCTGACCCACTTCTGCACCATCTGCGGAGTGAGTGGCCTCTCCAAATGGGTCCTGTTCGACCGTCCAGTTGAAATACCCCTCCGTCTCGAGGTCGCTCTCGTGGTGAGACACCCGGGTGTCCATAGACCCCCCGCCCCACGGGGTGCTGGAAGTGTGCTGGGATGAAGGCTGCAGCCCGTAGTTGTGGAAGCTGGGGTGGAGGGTGCTGTCGGCACCGCTCGGAGCCTCTGCATCTTCAGGACCCTCTTCCCGTCGTGGTGCAGCCCTAGGTCGCTGTAGTTTCAGGGCGGGAAACTCTTTTTTCAAGAACCACCTCAGGCCCTCAGTGACTAAGAAGCTCCCATTTGGCCCCACCCCTTAAAGGCTCTAGCAGCTAAAAGCACCCCCACCTCGTGAACCACATGAATATTTCAGGGAACACAATTAAATTATTTCCAAACCACAGCAGGCTAGCTACTATTTTAGTTCTCTTATTGGTAATTTGTGTGTGTGTGTGTGTGTGTGTGTGTGTGTGTGTGTGTGTGTGTTTCCCTAGAGGTGTGTGTGTGTTTATTTATTATGGTACCAGGGATTGAACTTGGGCACTCAACTACTGAGCCACATCCCCAGCCCTTTTTTATATGCTATTTAGAGACAGGGTCTCACTGAGTTACTTAAGGCTGAATAACAACACTCCATTGTATATATAGATCACATTGTCTTTATCCAATTGTCCATTGATAGACACTTAGATTTGTGCCATAGTTTGGCTATAGTGAATTGTGCTGCTATAAACATGAGTATTCATGTGTCACTATAGTATGATGACATTAAATCTTTAGTTTAAATATCGGGCAGTGGGCTAGCTGGGTCATATGGTGGTTCCATGCCTAGTCTTCTGAGGAGCCTCCATGCTGATTTTCAGTGGTTATACTAATGTACAATCACCAACAGTGTAAAAGTGCTCTTTTCCTCCACATCCTCTCCAGCATTTATTATTGTTTGTATTCTTGATGACTGCCATTCTGACTGGTGTAAGATGAAATCTCAGTATAGTTTTGATTTGCATTTCCTTACTTGCTACTGATGTTAAACATTTTTTTTTTTCATATATTTGTTGGCTATTTGTATTTCTGCTTTGGAGAAGTATTGTTTGCCCATTTATTAATTGGGTTATTTGGTATTTTGGTGTTAAATTTTTTGAATTCTTTGTATAGTCTAGATTTTAATCCTCTGTCAGAAGAGTAGTTAGCAAAGACTTCCTCCCATTCTCTTTTCCCATTCCTAATTGTTTCCTTTGCCATACAGAAGCTTTTAAGTTTGTTAACTCTTGGGCAGTATTTCTTGAACTTTAGGGGCCCTATTGAGAAAGTCGCTGCCTGGGCCTATATGATAGCGTGTTGATCCTACATTTTCTTCTAGGAGTTGCATAGTTTATCTAATTCCTAGGTCTTTGATCCGCTTTGAGTTGACTTTTGTGTGGGGTAAGAGATACGGGTTTAGTTTCATTCTTATAGATATGGATAACCAATTTTCCCAGCACAATCTGCTAAAAAGGCTGTTTTTTCTCCAATGCATGTTTTTGGCACCTTTGTCAAGGATCAGATGGCTGTAGATGTGTGGGTTTGTCTCTGTCTCTTTACCATTGGTCTATGTGCTGTTTTAACGTCAGTATTATGCAGTGTTACTATCGTTCTGTGGTATAATTTGAAATCAGGTATTGTGATGCCTCCAGCATTGCTTTTTTTAGACTTAGAATTGCTTTGGCTATTCTAGGTCTTTTATTCTTCCAAATGAATTTTAGGACTGTTGTTTTTTTTTTTTTTTTTTCTAGTTCTGTGAAGAATGTCGTTGGTGTTTTGATGGGGATTGCATTGAATCTGTGAATGACTTTGGATAGTATGGCCATTTTAACAGTAGTAATTCTGCCTAACTATGAACATGGGAGGTCTTTCTATCTTCTGAGGACTCCTTCAATTTCTTTCTTCAGTGTTTTGTAGTTTTCATTGTAGAGGTCCTTTGCCTTCTTGATTAGATTTATTCCTAGATATTTAATTAATCTATTTATTTTGAGGCTATTGTGAATGGGATAGCTTTCCTGATTTCATCTTCATCAGATTCATTGTTGGTATATAGGAAAGCTCTCAGTTTTTTTTAATGTTGATTTTGTAACCTGCTACTATGCTGAACTTACTAGCTCTAGCAGTCTTTAGATGGAGATATTTTGGATCTTCTACCTGGAGGATCATGTCATCTGCAAACAAGGATACTTTGGCTTCTTCCTTTCCTATTTAATCTTTTTTATTTCCTTCTCTTGCCTAACTGCTCTGGCTAGAATATCCAGCATTATATTAACAGGGAGAATGGACATTCTTTTCTTTTCTTTCTTTCTTTCTTTTCTTTTCTTTTTTTTTTTTTTTTGTGGCGCTGGGGATTGAACCCAGGGCCTTGTGCATGCGAGGCAAGCACTCTTTCAACTGAGCTATATCCCCAACTCTTGACATACTTTTCTTATTCCATATTTTAAAGGGAATGCTGTCAGTTTTCCCCACTTACTATGAGGTTGGCTTTGGGTTTTTCATGTGTAGCCTTTACGATGTTTGAGGTAGATTCTTTCTATTCCTAGTTTCTTTAGTGTTTTTATTACGACTAAGTGCTGAATTTTGTTGAAGGCATTCTCTGTATCTTTTGAGACGACTAAGTGATTTTTGTTCTTATTTATATGAATGTGATGAATTGCATTTATTGATCTGTGTGTGTTAAACCAAGCCATGGAGCAAACTAGGAATGCAGCCTTCCTCTAATCAGCCATCTTGAGTCCTCCTTTTTCTAGTTTCTTTCTTTTCTTTTTTTTTTTCTAAAAGAGAGAGAGAGAGAGAGAGAGAGAGAGAGAGAGAGAGAGTTTTTTAATATTTATTTTTTCGTTATCGGTGGACACAACATCTTTGTTTGTACGTGGTGCTGAGAATCGAACCCGGGCCACACGCATGCCAGGCGAGCGCACTACCACTTGAGCCACATCTCCAGCCCTTTTTCTAGTTTCTTGAGGTGGAAATTTAGCCCATTTATTTTCTAATATAAATACTCAAGAATGTAAAGTTCCCTTTCAACATTGCTTTAAATGCAGCCCACAAATTTTTATGTTGTGTTTTCATTGTTCGTATAGAATGTTTAAGATTTTTCCTTATGTGAATCTTTTTTCTTTTTTTGGGTACTGGGGATTGAACTCAGGGGCACTTGACCACTGAGTCACATCCCCAGCCTTATTTTGTATTTTATTTAGAGACAGGGTCTCACTGAGTTGCTTAGCACCTCACTTTTTGCTGAGGCTGGCTTTGAACTTGCGATCCTCCTGCCTCGGCTTTCTGAGCTGGGATTATAGGTGTGTGTCACTGTGCCCAGCCCTTATGTGATTCTTTCATTGACCCAGTGATTATTTATGCATTTATTGTTTAATATTCAAATATTTTTATGCCTATTCACTATTGATTTTATTTTATTTTTTTTAAAGAGAATTTTTTATATTTATTTATTAGTTCTCGGCGGACACAATATCTTTGTTTGTATGTGGTGCTGAGGATCGAACCTGGGCTGCACGCATGCCAGGCGAGCGCGCTACCGCTTGAGCCACATCCCCAGCCCCTCACTATTGATTTTAAATTTATTTCCATAGTGGTCAGAAAACATAGTTTGAATTATTTTAATTTAATTTACTGAGATGGGTAAATTAAATTAAAATAATTTATGGTCCAGGATATGGACTATCTTGATAAATACGCCATGAGCTTGTGAAGAAAATTTGTGTTCTGCTATTGTTGAGTTTAGTGTTTTATAAGTATAAATTAGATCAAAGTGGTTTATGACATTATTTAAATCTTCTACATCTTTAATGATTTTTGTAAGTCTAGTTCTATCAATTGTTGGGAGAGGAGTTTTGGATTTTTGTCAGTTTTTGTTTTATGCATTTTAAAACTTTGTCATTAGGCATAATTACATATTTTATGTCTTCCTCATGAAAACAAACCATTTTACCATCATAGAATGTCCCCTTGAAGTTCACTTTATTTGAAATTAACCTACTTCTCATTCTAGTCATGATTGTGTGTTGTATGATACACATTTTCTCAACCATTTCCTTTCACGTATCTATATTGTTAAGGAATAGCTCTTATAGTCAAAGCACAGCCTTTCCCCACTAAAAGCCTGGTATGGTTTGGATCTGGAATGTCCCCTAACGGCTCATATATTGAAAACTTGATCTCCAATGCAGCAATGTTCAGAGGTAGGGCTTTTGGGAAGTGATTGGATCGTGAGGACTCTGACTTTAGCAATGAATTAATCCACTGATGGGTTCATAGTTGAATGGACTTTTGAGAGATGGTGGAGGCTGCAGGAGGTGGGCCATAGTTGGAGGAAGTAGGCCTCAGGGGTATTGCTCTGGAAAGATATATCTTATCTCTGGCCCCTGGCGTGCATGCACACACACACACCCTTTCTATCTTCTGCTTCCTGGCTACCAAGAGGTGACCAGTTGTACTCTCCACACCCTTCCACCTTGTGAAGGCCCATAGCAATGAAACCAGTCAATCATGAATCGAAACCTTTGAAACCATGCCAAAATAAATTTTTCCTTCTTGATGTTTTTCTCAGGCATTTTGTCATAGCAACAAAAAGCTGACTAACACAAAACCTATTTCTACATTATTCCTTTTAATTGGATAATTAATATTACCTATTAACAGATAATGTAATTATGGACCTTATATATGTTTATAATGTGACATTAATTAGATAATGTTATCTATCTACAGATAATATAATTATGGACATTCTATAATTTTATTATTAGTTTGTCTTATGTGTATTTTTGTTTCTTCTTCCTTTCATGCCTTCTTTCAGGTTAAATAAAAGAGTTTTAGAGTTCCATTTTAATTTATCAATGGCTTTTTAGCTATTCCTCTTTTCATTTATAAAAGTGGTTGTTTAATGACTACAATATTCATTCTTAATTTAGAGTCTTCATTCTACTCCGGTTAATAACTGGCCACTTCATGTGAGATTAAGAGCCTCTCAATGACATAGCTGTATTTCCCCCTGGACTTTTATGCTATAGTTGTCATATATATATATATATATATTACACCTGTATAATTGTAAACCCCGTAATACAATGTTGTAATTTTTAACTTGAGGAGTCAGATACATTTATAAATTAAGAAGAATAGATCTAGTACCACAAAGGCAAGTATGGTGAAGAGAGACACCCTTTTAAAAAAATTTCAGACACTCAGATATTTCTGAACATGAGGGTGGAGCATGAACGCTGAGAAAATAACATCTCGAAGCTTAGTCTCTATTCAAAACACCAGGATGTGTTAGAGTCTGTAAACAAGTCAGGATGGCGTCTGGCAAAATGCCAGAGAAATGTTAAGGTCTGTAAACAAGTCAAGATGGCGCCTGGCAAAATGCCAGAGGGAGTGGTTTGTGAAGTAACGCCAGCAAGCCATTAAGTGTGGAGATTCCTTATTGGTTGACTGCTGTATCTAGTTTATGTTAATTAAGATAAGCTATGTGGAATGTATAAATACCTCTGTTGTCCTACAATAAACGGCTCCTACTTCTGCTGTATCAATCTACACAAGTTGTTCGTAGTCAGCCACCCCACCCCACCCCGTTAGTTTGCTGCAGCCGGACTGCGGCAAGGATGCAGCCAAAGAACCCTGGGACCGAACTAAAATGACCTGGAGAACCTGGAGCACTAAATATCAAAGAATGTAATACTTCAGCATCTCACAGACAGAAAGGGCCAGATGAAAATAAGCTGGTCTTCAAAGCGCTGTTGTCGTTCCATCCTTTGATTCATTAGTGACCCTGAGATTTCAACACAGTAAACAGAATTTGGAAGTTGTAGGGGCATCCCTGAGGATTCTTTTAAGGAAAAATGGTGTAACTGAAGATTTGTAGGCTGATAGAGTCTATCCAGAGAATAACAAAGCAGATGGTAAAGAAAAATTAAGAAGTCAACCACCCCATTTTCTACTCTCAACTAATATTAATAAATTATAAAATTTAGAATTCTAGGAAAAAAATTAAGAAGAATATTTTATACATTCCTATTTCACATTTCTAGGAATTGTCATTTCTTGAAGATCTGAGCTTCTCTGTGCTGTTTCTCTTTGCTCAATGAATTTAATCTCGTGTCTTTTGTAGTGTAGCTCTGCTGGCAATGAATTCTCTTAGTTTTCATTCATTTGAAAATGTTTTTATTTCATCTTAATTCTGGTGGACAGATCTTGAGTGATCCCTAGTGTTCCTCACCATCTGATATTCACATCCTTGTATAATCTCCTCCCTTGAGTGTGAGTGGGACCCGTGACTTGCTTCTAACCAATAGAATATGGCAATAATGATAGGATGCCACGCCCATGATTATGCTACCTTATTAAAGACTCTGTCTCACTAGGTAATTCTTTAGTCTCTTTTACTTTCTAGCTGTGAGCAGGCAAGCTGCATGCAATAATTGGAGCCCATAAGACAAGAAATTTCAGGCAACATCTAGTTGCTCAGTGTGGCTTCCATTTTATGGCATCAAAGAAATGAATCCTGCCACCAACCGGAGTGAACTTGGATAAGGATTCATGGTCAATCCAGTTTCCAGATGGAACACTAGATGTCAACTTGATTGCTGCTTTTCAAGGACTCAGGTAAACAGAGCTCTGACATCTGAGAAAGAATCTCCACCGAAACTGTGAGATAATAATGGTGTTTTATTTTTAAATGCTTACTATTTTAAAGCCATCAAGTGTTAGTAATTGTTACACAGTATTATATTCTTTTTTTTTTTTTGGTACTGGGGATTGAACTCGGGGGCAATTGATCACTGAGCCACATCCCCAGCCCTTTTTTAATTTAGAGACAGGGTCTCACCGAGTTGCTTAGTGCCTCGCTTTTGCTGAGGCTGGCTTTGAACTTTCGATCCTCCTGCCTCAGCCTCCTGAGTTGCTGGATTACAGGTATGTGCTGCTGTACCTGGCTAATGAATTCATTTTTGAGGGTAGTTTGATGGATACAGAATTCTGGGTTGATGCTTCTTCCTTCATTTCTCTGATTCTGTATTCTATTGTCTTTTGTCTTCCATAATTTCTAATGTGAAGTTAGAAGTCATTCACATCATTGTTCCCTGGTATGCAACATGCATCTTATCTGCTGCTTTCATAAAATTTTCTTTATCTTTGGTTGTCAGCAGTTTAGTCTAATGTATCTATGAGTTCAAAATGATGGACGCAGACTTCGACAGATTCAGAAGAAGCCGTTTATTCATTTGCAGACTTGAGCACTGTAGGGACTCATTTTCTGGATGCGAAAATGGCCATCAGTTACAGAGGGGATTTCAGTTTTACACGGTTCAATTAGGGTGGTTTAATCATTGGAAACTGTGGATGTGCCATTTGGACAGTCCAGGACTAGCTGTGCAGGTTAAGACTTTAACCCAGGAAGGCAGTTGTAAAATGGTTGAATCTGGTTGTTACCTGGAGAGATGGGAGTCCAGATCCTAAGGGATGACTATTCATATTTCATCCATTGCTTTTCTTTCTCTAGGATTCATTGTTTCCCAGTGTTTCCATATTTTCTGTGCCTCCATTTAGATTAATTTGCAGTGGGGGAAGGTCAAAGTCCAGAGCCCAGTAATCAGTATTCACCCCCTTCTCTCAGGGCCTACTGTTTTGGGGAAAGGATTTACAGGGAGAGGTTAATACTTGGCTTATTTCTCCCCTTCCTCCCAAGCTACACTGACTTTCTGTCTTTCTTCAGGGGCTGTCTTGTAGGAATATTATTTTCCATTACTCTTCTGTATCTGTATGTGCTTCTATACTATTTTTCTTTCTTTGGGTTTGTTGAAATTCTTGAACCTGTATTCAGCCCTTATTTCTTAAAAAAAAATTTTTTTCTCATTCTCTCCTGGCCTTCTAGGACTCCCATTATACAAATGTTAAATCTTTTGATAATGCCCCATAGGTTTATTTATTTATTTTATTCTTTCACTTTCTGTTTTTCAGATTATTTCTCCTCTTCCGCCTCCTCCTCCTCCTCCTTCTTCCTCTTCCTCTTCTTTTTCTCCTCCTCCTCCTCCTCCTCCTCCTTCCTCTTCCTCTTCTTTTTCTCCTCCTCCTCCTCTTCCTCCTCCTTCTTCCTCTTCCTCTTCTTTTTCTCTTCCTCTTCCTCCTCCTCCTCCTCCTCCTCCTCCTTTGGATAGGGTCTCACTGTGTTGCCCAGGCTGGTCTGGAACTCACTCTCTTTCTGCCTCAGCATCCTGAGTTGCTGGAATTATGGTACATGCCATAGATTGAATAATTTCTATTGGCCTGTCTTTAAGTTGTTGGCCCTTCTGTTACCTCTAGTCTGTTGTTAAACATATCCAGTGCACATAAAAAGATCATTTTAAGAGTTTTTCTTTTTGTTCACAGTGTTCATTGGTTCTTTTTTGTCCTTTTTATTTATCTATTGAAATTTGCTCTTTGTTCATTTGTTTGAAGCATATTTTCTTTTGACTCTTTGACCATAGTTACAACATCTGCTTTAAAAGTGTTTTATACTGGTAAGAATTTTTGAGATGCAGATGCTGAGACAAAGTTTGAAATACCAAAAATTTATTATGGAGTGATATCCATGAAAAGAAATGGGAGAGTTGGGTGTGGAGGTACACATCTGAAATCCCAGCTACTCAAGAGGCTAAGGCAGGAAGACCCCAGTTCAAGGCCAGACTGGGCAACTTATGAGAACTTGTCTTGAAATATAAATTTTTAAAAAAGCACTGGAGGTGTAGCTCAGTGGTAGAGCACTTGCCTAGTGTGTGTGAGGCCCTGGGTTCGATCCCCAGTACTACAAAAAGAAGGAGAAGGAGAAGAGGAAGAGGAGGAAGAAGAAATGGGAGGTGGCAAGCTTTGGCAGGAGGTGCCATTGTATCATGATACATTCCTCATCTCTCTGCCAGCTTGCCAGGGGAGCTCTGAGGCAAAGATTGCCCACTAATGGAATCCCCCATTAGACAGAAATGGACAAACCTTTGTGCTGCCGCCTTGATCAGTCTTTGACTGAAAGCCATCCAGAGAAAATGGGACTAAAAATAACTTCAGTTCTTTTATTCTTGGTATGGGTGGCTTTGAAATGTGTGAGCTTGGCTGGGCTGAACTACGTTTCACAAATGGCCTTACCCATAAGTTTCTAGTTGGAGTGACTACAAGAGAGGTTGTCGTGGGAGACTGGGGGACAGGGGTGAAGCAGAAACCACTTGGAGTTCACACGTGCTGTCTCTTACCTGCAGGCTCACCTTTGAGCTCTTGCGTATCCTTGAATGTCTTTCTTCCATCCTGGCATGTGAACGAGTTTTTAGCTGGCAGTCCTTGGTCTCCCTGGGCTGAGCAAGCTATTCAAGTCTTTCCTTGGTTCAGGGAAAATTTCTCCTGGCGTGTGTTTAATTATTGCTTCTCCTACTCTCATTCTGTCTCCATCTGGAACTTCTGTTCTTTGCATGTTAGCGCTCCTGGATCTTTCCTCCAAATCTTTTATCTTTTCCCTTATGACTTTTATCTCTTTATCTTTCTTCTCGAAGCTCTAAGATAATTTTTTATACTTGATCTTCCAGGTTCTGATTCAATGACATCCTCTCCTTTAATTTATCTATATTTTTTAAAAGCTCAAAGTTCTTGTTTTAAGTCTCAGAAGTTCTTTCTGTGATACGTTTGGATCTTCTTAAAGTCTGCCATCATTTTTTAAAAATTGTCAGGTGTTAGGGGCTGGGGATATAGCTCAGCTGGTGGAGTATTTGCCTAACATTACAACGCCCTGGGTTCAATCCCCAGTCCCACCAAAACAAACAAACAAACAAACAATTCAGGTGTTAATTTGTCTCCTCAAGTTCTTATTCAGTGGACATATGATCTGCTTGTTCTATCTCCTCCTCCTTTGGGACCCTCTGTTGAGATGTTGACTACTAAGGGTTTAGATTGTCACCTAATGGCCACCTTGCTATCTGCCAGTCACTAAAGTGAATGAGTTTTGCAAAAGACAAATACTTTATTCCTAAGGCAGTCAAAGTTAGGAGGTGGGAGACCCCATTCTCAACTTTGCCTCTCTGACGACAGAGTTTAGGAGTATTTTGGGGACAAAGAAGCAAGGCATGGGGAAGGTGGCTGGAGGCGGGGAAAAGTGAAGCCATCAGGGTGTACTTTATGGCTCTTCTTAGGACACAGGTTCAGAAAATGGCAGTGTTGGCATGGCCTGAGAGTGGTGTTTTGGGCCCTTTGACATCAAATGGGGTCACCCATGGGACACCAGCACTGGCCTGTGTGAAGGGTGGTTTGGTTAATGGAGGCCTGACTCCTGGGGCTCCAACAAACCAGCTTGGGCCACTTAGCCCACCAACCAAGCAGAAAAGGTAATGGCGAAAAGCAGGAAAGGACCTTTGATCCGCAGGGCCATGTTGGGAAGGCAGAGCTCCAGCACCCCAGCCCCAGTCGGGGGTGCTAACATGAGCACTAGGTTTAAGTAGAGGAGGAAAGGGGACTGGGGATGGGAGGTCTCCATGATTGAACAGTCTTGGTCAAACTGTGGCCTGGTTGATGATCATCTTGATTCTGGGTCCCCGATGTGGCTCTGGAGAGGGACTTATCATGGGAAGGGCAATTCCCGTGTGCTTCCCAGGATGTTTACCTGTCAGAGCTGTGATCCCGGGAGGGGCGTTCTGGTTCCCATGCTCCTGTTGAGGGGGCAATGTGATCGTGGGGCGCTGTGCCTGCCAGACTGCATTCTTCCCAGAAGGTGCAGGGCCATGACTGCAGATTTCCAGGTGCCGCTCCGAGGGTCTGAATCAGGATGCTGTAAATGTCCCTGTAGATCTTGTCTCAGTCTTGCTGGCTCAGATGAGTTAGGGAAATTTGGGGCTAATAGACCTGGTATTACCAGTTTTTAGGTGAACACTCCTTCCGTGATTACCATGCTGAAATGCAGAGCTGAGCAGGTCACAAAATTTAAGGTAGTAACAGAGATGTACAAAGTGAAGGTGAAGATCCTGATTTTAGTTACCCATTGGGTGTCTTCAGGTCTAAGAAGAGTCTTTGTTTTTAGCAAAGACTAAAACTGGTTGGAGCGAGGCAAGGCTACCTCCAAATTCCTGAAAACCAACCAACCAACCAATAACTTAAGCCATCATTACCAAGGTGGCCTAGGGTCAGAGGTGCTATCTCCAGCAAAGCTAGGAGAGGGGGTCTGTCCTTTGCTTAGTGAAGCTGCTTCCAACATCAGTGATGGAAAGAAGGAACCAGATGCATGAGAACCTAGAGGGTCTCTTCAGGTTTTTCCTGGGCTTCAAGATCTGGCTCCTAAGTGTCCCCCAAGATAGCCAGAGACAGAGGATCTTGGACGCTGAGGAACTGTGGTTGTTGGGAGACGGTTAGCATCCTCTGTCGAGATGCCCAAAGGAGCCTCTCTGCTGATTGGTCTCCCTGAACCATTGAGACTTGCAGGTGGGTGATTCAGCCCACATCAGCCACCTCCTGGCTTCTCCAGGTTAGGAAGGTTCAGTGGTGTCCGGCAGGGTCCTGGGATCCTAGAAGTCCATCTTTTTGCTGCCACAGCCTCTTCCCTCATTCCTTCTGCCTTCCTCTCCAGTCAACTGTCTTTGAAGCATGGCGCCCCACAGCAGTGATTCTGCAAGGACCAGGTCTTGCTCAGAAGAGGCCATGTGCTGGAACCAGGGAGTCATTGGGGTTCCACTGTCCTCAAGAATCGCTTTGTCAAAGCAATCTCCTAAATGTTGAAAACTTCACTTCCCACAAAGGGAGTACAGGTCAGAGATTTAATTAACCCATTAGTGAGTGGACCAGCTAGATAGTTCAAACAAGCCCAGAAGAGTGAGAAATATATAGTCACTTGAAAGAAAAAATGTTGGAAGAAGACTGCCAAATTACACGCAAAAGACATCTGCAGGCTTTGGTTATAATCTTTTCATTTGCATCTGTGTGTGTGGGATGGTGTTCACTGGTCACTACTGCTCTTTCAGTTGCAAAATAACCTAATCAATAGTCAATAGCAAGTCAGGCCCAGGGGGATGAGCCCCAGTTTGAGTCACTTTCGTCGTAATCATTTTATTTAACTCATTAATTATTCAGCATCGTGTAAATGTATGCTGCGGATTGAACTGTGAGCCTAAAAAAGGATAATGTTGAAATCCCAACCCACGGTGCCTCAGAATGTGGCCTTATTTGCAGATGTGGTCAGTTAAGATGAGGTCATAAGGGACCGGGTGGCCCTTCATCCATTGGGACCAGTGTTCTAACAAGAGCAGGAAGTCCTGGGATGACTGACAGATGCACAGGAACACTGAGGACTGATGGCCACCATCAGGAGCTAGGAAGAGGAAGGAAGGGTCCCTTCTAGGTTTCAGAGGGAGCACAGCCCTGCTGACACCTTGCTATTGCAACATTAGTCTCCGGAACTGTGAGACAAAACACTTCTGTTGACTTAGACCACCCAGCTGGTGATCCTCTGTATGGTAGCCCTGACAAACACGGCATGTAATATAAAGATTACGAAGGAGATATTTGAATTTTTTTTCTTTACTGAGTCTTTGAAATCCAGTGTATTGTATATGGCACATATCAATTCAGAGTGGCTGGAAGTCAAACATGAAGCCTCAGGCATGCTATGAAAAGTTCTCTGCCATGGAACTGGGTCCCCAGACCTTGCACTAACCACATTTTAAATGGTCAGTAACTGCGTGTGGCTAGTGGCTATGTATTGGGTAGCACAGTTCCTGCTGAATCAGATATTGGGCTTGGGGCTGGGGACATCTACCTGGCAACACCCATCAAGGAAGGAACACATATCATAGCTTTTGTTGAGTTTCCAAGGGTTGGTTAGGTTTTCTCACTGTGTCACCCTTGGCCTGTGGGGACTCCAGAGCTGAGGGTAGAATTAGTAGAGAGGCCAATAGAGAGGTAACTGAGTGATAAAAGCTTCCTGAAGAACATGGATAACTGAGGTTTTGAGCTCAGGAGGGAGGGTCTCCACTTATCTTTGATATTTTTGTTTAAATTTTAAAAATGGGCCCCTATAGGTAGATGGATGAATTAGAGAAAACACACCCATCTGGTCATGCCAAGATGCAAGATCTGGAAAGCAAAGCTGGGTTCGGTTTTAGTTCCTACTGGCATGTTGGTGAGGGGCCTTTGAGCAGTACACAGATTACACAACTGCACCAGCAGGCCCCATCAGGGATGACAACCTGTGAGAACAACCAGGACAATGGGACCCTCTCTACCCTGGCAGGGAGGGAGGGAGTGGGTGGAGGAGCAGGACAGGCTGAGAGGCATAGAAGGAGGTTGAGGGGATTCTGATGACATTGTTTCCTCTGTGAAGGAGAGGTGGGCTACGAGTGAGGGCCAGAAGTTTGGTGGGAGAGGCAGGAAGATCAACTAGGGAAAATCAGTGGGTTGCTGTGCATCATCAAGGCCCAGCTGACCCTTCTGGGGAGTGGACAGGAGGCAGGAGTGGGTAAAAGTTAAAAAGTGAGCGGTGAGCTCACGGGGGATGGACCATCTGGAGATGCAGGCTGGGAGGGATGGCAAGGGTGACCTCTGTGTGCAGGTGCAGGACAAGCCCCCGAGGCCCCCAGGCTCTCTTTCATCGCCAAGTACTTTGCAAATATGAGGTCGTGTTGTTCCTTTGTTTGGGACTGAACCCATGGGCTGTGCACGTAGGCAAGCACTCTGCCACTGAGCTACATTCCCAGTCCTTTGTATTTTTTATTTTGAGAAGGGACTAAGTTGCCCTGGCTGGCCTTGAACTTGGACTCCTCCTGTCACCTTCTCCAGTTGTGAGGATTACAGGTGTGCACCACTGTGTCCAACAGTCATTTTAAAAAAAAAATATTTTTAGTTGTAGATGGACCCAATACCTTTATTTAATTATATGTGGTGCTGAGGATGGAACCCAGGGCCCCACACATGCTAGGCAAGTGCTCTGTCACTGAGCCACAACCCCAGCCCACCCCGTTGGTTTTTGATTGTTACTTCCACTTGGCAAACGAGAAAAGCAAAGCACAGAAAGGTCAAATGACTTGCTCAAAGTCACAGAGCTAGTAAGTGGCAGAGCCAGGACCCAAACCTGGGCCATCTGGATCTCCAATCTATGTGGGAAGGATGCTCTTCATCCCGACTTTACCCCCCTCCACCTGTGGGAGGCCTTGTCTTCCAAGTTTCCTACCTGGGGTGTCTGTGAGGTCCTGGGATCAGGTTTAAGAATGGGGGACGGGGAAAGGTGATTAAAAAAAAAAAGTTCAAGGGCAACTGTTTTGTTGGATTGAGCCTAAACATTTTTATGTACATGTGCCACCTGCCACCAGGGAAGGACCTGGAAGTGTTGGGGTGGACGTGGGGTCTTCTTTCTGTTCCAGGCTCAGAGGCAGCCCTGGGAGGCCTGGGGCTGGGAGTGGGCTTGGGGATTGACACCTACCTTCACCCGTAGGTCTGAGTTTTAACTCCGATGCCCTGTCCACCATACACCTGGAGCCCTTCACCAGAGAGAAGCGGTTTTCTCATTTTCATGTTTTTTTAAAAACATATATGAACACATGACCAAATCAGCTTTATAACAATCTCCAGTCCTTCTTTTATAAAGCACAGTATTTCCCTAAAGCTACCAGCAAAAATCACTTCTGTGGGCCACCAGCCTTGTAAAAGGAATAAATCCATAATCACCCCTCTCTGGGAATGAGGTCGGTTTCAATGACTACTATCTAATAAAGGAATAAATTCAGCATTAAAAACAAACAAACAAACAAACAAACAAAAAAAGCGAAAACCAACCCAGAATCCCTAGGAACCCTACAGGCGTCAATGACCAAGGAAATTTTATCTATTGAGAAGTGATATCTTTCTTTCACTCTCTTTCTTTTTGAAGAGGCTTTCTTATTTCTTCCTCTTGTACACAAAACTTCACTTTAAAAGCCGTAGGTTGGTTTATCAACACCTCTCTATTTAAGGGATTGAATACGCAACTGATTATACAGATGGCAAAACCTCGCCATGGCGACACATTTTGAGATGGTCTCATTTAGTGAGAGGTCTGAGTCCCTCTGGGGCCGTGGTTCGGTGGCTCTGGAGAGACTTGATCACCTTCAACACAGAGGTAGCCGAGAACTCCGCCCTTCACTCCAGTGTACAAAGGACCTCGCGACCACCGCTGATAGGAGGGTTTGTAACTGTCAGATCAGTGGCGCAGCATGAATGCTCACACCCTGGCGTTCACACTGTGTGTGTGCAGGAGGTGCGTCCCCGTCTGCGGTCTGGGCCCTGGCAGTGTTTGTGCACCTGAGGGAGGAGTCCTTCCCCCCTTCCCCAACATCATGGTCATTTGGAAACGTGCAGCATACAGAGGTGGAGACCGAGGTTTAGGGAGAGGGGTGCCTTGGCCAAGGTTTCAAGGCTAAACTATGGCTGGAATAATCCATCTCGTGACTCCCAGCCCAGGTCTCCTGGTGGGTTGCCAACCACTGGGTAGAGGATAATCACATTGTCAACAGAAGAAGACAACGGTAGAAAACACCTCGAGATAATTCCCCTATGGTCATGCTGATTATGGACTTGGCCTCTGTGTGTAATAATAACGACACGTGCACAGCAATTACTGTGTGCCAGGTGCTGTTCTAAACACAGCTCATCCTACCAACAGCCTTGTGACAGCACAGGGAAACTGAGGCCCAGAAGTGAAAAATGCCTGGGGTCAAGACTCCTCTGCTCCTCCGTTACTATCTGAAGAAAATTTTTGTAGTGACCTGAAGCCCAAATAAATACCTCGTGGTTTGGTTTATTAAGTAATTGGGCCCAAATAGCCTGTGAGTATTGAAGTCCTAAGAGCTCAGTCGTCATTTGAAAAGATAACTTGCATACGTTGAAAGAAAAAATACATTTCTGTTCCATCTCAAATAACCAGAATTACAGAGTAATGAGATGTAGGCGCCTGGGGGACACCAAGGGGCTCCTCAAAACTTAGAATTGGATTGGCACAGCCACCCTCTTCTCCTGTTGCTTGTTGGTTTTCACAGGGAACTGGCTGTTCGTCAAGGTAGCCACGGACAACCCTACACAGGAAGATGTGACGTCACCTAAAACAGACGTTGAACCGGTGACCTGCTTCAGTTCCTGGGTGTCCCACAGGGGTCGCTGTGTTTCTCTCTGGCATTTAAGATCACTGGTGGATCCCAAGGGCCACAGAGCCCAGGATGGTTTTATGGGACCTAAATTATTAAGCCTAACGACTTGAACGGTCTTTCTTTAGACTGTCATCACAAAATACTGTAGACAGGGTCGCTCCAGCAATGGAAATCATTTTTTTTTTTTCCTTGTGGTTCTGGAATCTAGAAGTCCCCGGTCAGGGTGCCCGCGAGGCTGAGTTCTGGTGGGGGCTCTCCGCCTGGCCTCCTTCCCACTGTGTCCACTGGTGTTGAAGAGAGTGATCTCTTTCCTGGCCTATTCTCATAAGGCCACAAATCCTGTCAAGAGACTACACCCTCATGACTTTGCGTAACCCCAGTTGCCTCCCAATGGGCCCATCTCCAAAAAACCCATCTCACTGGGGTTAGGGCTTGAGTGTAGGGGTGATTTGGTGTCTTGACACACAGTTTGGGAACCGTGGGCCTCTGGGGAAGAGCTAGTGAGCAGGAACTGGAACCGGAGCAGTCTGGATCCTGAGCTGCTGTGCTTGGCCCTGGCTGGGCTGCTGGTCTGGAGTCTCCTCTGTAGAGCTTACTCATTCATTCGGCAGACATCGGAAGCACTGCCAGCCTGTGCCAGCTCTTGTGCTGGGCTGGGGGCGGATAAAGGAGAGGGATGAATCCTCCTGTCAATTCAGCTATAAGAGAAGGACGTACAGAACCCAGCCTCACCCAGAGACAGGACGCCAGGGTGGGGTAGGGACTACCGTGGGGCCATGAAAACTCATTTCAGTGACACGAACAGAAATTTGGCTCTGGGAATGAACCTCTTCCATCTGCCAAAGTCTTCCTCGATTATTATGTTCAGGCTGGAGAAGAGACAAACCAGGCGTCAGTAGGTGTCATGTCACCTCTGAAGGCTGCAGTGGACGGAGCTGGAGACTTGGAAGAGAAAGGATGGAGAATCTCTTGGGGCAAAGTGCTGAGCACCCTGTCACTGCAGAAATGTCAGGAAGAGACCTGTTCAGGGAGACTGAGCTAGGTGGGCTCGAGGTCCCCTCCTCAACTTTGCAAGGGGAGGATCTTAGGAAGCTGTTTTTCTTATTTTGTGTGATTGTCCTCTCTTGTCACTGACTTGAGTGTCCACCATGCCTGTCACTTCTCTTGAGGCAACACTGCTGTTGTCTCAGACTGAAGCTATTTGGAAACGGATTCTTGGGTTTGTTGTAAATACATCTGTTTTGGGGTCTCAGCTGCACCTGCTGCCCGGGGTCAGAGGCAGGCCATGCTGACCCTTTTCTGGGGTGGACAGGGGCCATCTTCTTCCCCTTACTGCAGCCAGAGGGACCTTTGCAGATGCCTGTCTCACCTTGACCCTCTCCTGCGTAGGTCCCTTCACTGACGGCTTTAGAGAGAGCCCAGACCCCCCACCTGGCAGTGAGGTCCCAGTGGCAGGGCCCTGTTCACTCCCTGGCCTTGTCTCTCTGCGGAGGCCCTGTGGTCTGGTCATCTTGGGGACATGCACTTCTTGGAAAGCAGAGTCCTCTGTGCCTACATGGCTTTGCTCAGGCTGCTGCCTTTCCCTGGCTTACTCTTCCTGCTTTGTCCACCTGTGAAATCCCACCCTCCTCCTGGGTCTGGCTTAGCCTTCTTGCTGTGGAGGACATAAAACACCAACCATTTATTTAACGTACACTTGTAGAGTTTGGCTGTTTGGCCTGGGCTCAGCCGGGTGGTTTTCTGGACTGGGCTGGGCTCACTTCTGGGATTGCTGCCTGTGGTTGGCTGTTTTCTAATGGCCTCGCAGAATGGGTCTCTCTTGATGGTCTCTCCACCCAGCAAGCTGGCCCAGATTCTACTCCAAAAGAGGACAAGCCCCATTGCCCAGAGGATTGTCCACCTTTTGCATGCATCATGTTTGTTAGCATCTTATTGGTCAAGACAAGTCACCTGACTGAGCCCAGAGTCACAGAGGGTGGATACTCCAAGAACCTAACAGGAGGGAGCAGACCCAGGGAGTAGGGGTTGGAGGGGAGGGCATTGCATGCCATTTCTGCAGTCTTCCACAGCTGGATAGCCCCCAAAACAAGAGGGTTTGTTTATGTGTGTGCCCTATTGGGCTATGAGCTTCCCGAGGCCTTGGTCTGCCATTCCTTGGTTTCCTCAGAGCCAGGCACAGAGCAGATAGATGCTCAGCAGTTGTTAACTTCGACCTCAATGCCTGAGGAGACACCTTGGACTTTTAACTCAAAGAAAAGGCCAGAGGACCCAAGGTGCATCTGGGAGCAGGTCAGGGGAAGAAGGGACAGGAGGGCCGCAGACAATCCTTAAAGAACTTTTGCTCAGCAGCCCAGGGTTTGCAATTTGCCTCAGGGAATGATCTGATCTCATTCAGCCACAGTCTGGTCTCCACCTTTAAATGTTGGAAACTGCATAAATCATCACATTTCCCCCAAAGCGGAGTCTATATACAGCACCGCCAGGCTGCTCGCCATAATTAGGCCTCCAGCAATGATTGTTTTTGCTCCTCGGGTTTTATCACCAGCTTCACAGGGAAGGGGAGGGGCATGACCAGGGTTGGGATGCTGGCAAGCAGCCCCACAGTATGAGAAGTCTGAGGCGAGCGTGCAGACGGAGGCTCTGGCCTGGGGCTCTCCGTCCTCTCTTCCTGTCCCCTGTGTTGTCTGCACCACAAGGTCTACTTCCCTGCCATGTCCTTCCACCCTGCCTTCCCAGGCCCTCTCCACCTCCTTCATCTGCCTGCAAATACCCTGCCTTTGGCCCTTTGCGCCTGCGGGTACATGCATGGGACAGCCTACCCTTGGGAGGCAGGACCTAAAGGAAGATTAACAAAGTCCCGGATGCAGGCTCAGGATTGTTAAGCAGAGTGTTCTGGGGTCCAGGGGAGCTGCTGCACAGGAAGAGGGGGTCTACAGATAGGCATATATTATCCTGAGGGAAGGGGCGTGGCCATAGGAGGGGCCCTCTAAAGTCCGAGTGCCGGGGAGGAAGACCTGATCTTGAGTCTAAGGGTGTTTCTCTGTCTGCACAAAGCAGGAGAGGCTTGGGGGTGAGTGTGGAAATCTAGCTCTGCCCCTTGGCCCTGGCTGAAGGCCTGCAGGTCACAGGAAAGGAGTTGTACCCCAATGACCAGACCAGGAAGTGGAAGCTCACAGAGGTATGTCACCTCTGTGTGATGGGCCGGACTTGGGCCCAGAGGGGGAGCTCCCGGTGCTGTGCTCATGCTGCTGCCCCTGGAGCTGAATTTGAAATAGACCTTCACACTATCAGTCTATAACTTGTGCTGGTCATTGTCTGAACTGCCCCCGCCAGATGGAAATCTGCATTGCGTGCAGGGTTTGGGGCTGTCCTAAACATCCTTGTACTGACTGGGCAGTTTCCAGGTCTGGGATCAAATCCCACCTTTGCGGTGGACAAAATTACTGACCCTCATTGAATCTCAGTTTCCCTTTACATATCACCTGTGTGAGGTGTTGAACAAGTCGATGCGCAGACACCCAGGGTGGTGGTGAGGACAGGATGATGAGGTACCCTGGGCTGCCTGACCGTCCTGTTCCTGGTTGGGCATTCCCCTTCACACACCAGGCTCCCCGTGAGTCTAATATGTCCTGGGGTCCCAACTAGAGCTGGCTGTTTTAGGCCCAGGTGAGTTCACCCAGGCCCTAGACTTTCCTCTGTCCACACTTGCCCTCTGCATGACTATGGCCTGAGACTCCAGCGATGTTTTGATGACTCCCAAATTGGCATCTCTAGCTCTGCCTTTTTTACACTGAGTTCGAGACTCATCTGATTTGCTCTGTCTTTAAAACATCTTCCAAATATGACACAGGTCTCCATCTCGACCCGAGTTCTCCAGCTCTCTTCCTATCAGTCCACGTTGTCCTCTGTCCTCTTGCTCTTTTTCAACTTCTTTAGTGAATATTTAGCTTGTTTGCATTTCTGGTTTCATGATAAATGTTCCAGGTTTTGCTTTAGCTTATCCTCAGCATTTAGGACATATAGTACTTACTTGCTTAGGTCTTAAAATTTCCTCATTAATCTAGAGGTTACTTAGTAGCATATTATTCAGTTTCCAAATATAAGAGGGCTTGTCAGTCATCCTTTATTGACTTTATTACATTATGATAAGAGAGTCTAATTGATGGTGATCTTTAAAAATGTATTTTAATTTTCATATATATATATATATATTAATTTTGAGACAGGATCTTGCTAAAGTTGCCTAGTTGGCCTTGAACTTGCTACCCTCCTGCCTTGGCCTTCCCAGTCACTGGAATTACAGGCTTAGGCTACTGTGTTCAGCTGATGTTCCATTTTACAAATGTCTCATGTATTCTTTTTTTTTCTTTGATGTGTGTACATTATTTTTATTCAGTTTTCCTATGAAGTTGAAAATGAATGTGTTTGTCAAGCGTACATATACTCACACCTATGCATATCATAATTGTCGGGTTCAGTGTACTTTTTCTTATTTGTTCTAATTAGTTACACATGACAGTAGAAGGTACTTTGATACATTATATATAAGTGGACTATAATTTCTCATTCTTCTGGTTGTACACGATGTAGAACCCCACTGGTCGTACAGTTATATATGTACATAGGTAATAATGTTTGATTCATTCTACTATTCCCTCATATCCCCTTCCCCTCCCTTCACTCCTCTCTACCTAATCTAAAGTAACTATTCTTCCCTAGCCCCTGCGCCTGTCCTCCCCCCACCTGTGGCACGCCCCCAACCCCCACCACCCTTGGTTGTGAATTAGCATCCACATATCAGAGAAAACATTTGGCCTTAGCTTTTTTGGGTTTGTCTTATTTCACTTAGCATGATATTCTTCAGCTCTATCCATTTACCAGCAAATGCCATGATTTCATTCTTCTTTAAGGCCAAGTAATATTCCATTATATATATATGTGTGTGTATATGTGTGTATATGTTAAAAATGGGTTAAAATGTATGTGTATATATATATATATCTCACATTTTTTTAACCATTCATCTGTTGAAGGGCGCCTAGGTTGGTTCCATAGTTTAGCTACTGTGAGTTGAGCTGCTATAAAGATTGATGTGGCTGCATCACTGTAATATGCTGAATTTAAGTCCTTTGGGTATAAAGTGAGAGTGGGTTGGTTCCATTCCAAGTTTTCTGCGGAATCTCCATACCACTTTTCATATGGTTGCACCAATGCATTCCTATTAACAATGGATGAGTGTACCTTTTCCCCACATTCTTGCCAACATTTATTGTTGTTTGTATTCTTGATAATTGCCAATCTGACTGGAGAGAGACGAAATCTTAGAGTGGTTTTGATTTTCATTTGTCTAATGCTAAAGATGGAAAGACCTCCCATGTTCCTGGATAGCAGAATTGATATTGTCAAAATGGCCATACTACCCAAAGCATTATATATAGATTTAAAGAAATTCCTATTCCAATCCCAACAATGTTCTCCATAGAACTAGAAAAAGCAATTGTGAAATTCATTTGGAAAAACAAAAGACCCAGAATAGCCAAAGCCATCCTTAGCAAGAAGAGTGAAGCAGGAGGCATCACAATACCAGACCTTAAACTATACCACAGAGCAATAGTTACAAAAATGGCATGGTATTGGCACCATGTACAGACATGTAGACCAACGGTACAGAGTAGAAGACACAGAGACAAACCCACATAAATACTGTTGTCTCATACTAGACAAAGGCACCAAAAACATTCACTGGAGAAAAGATAGCCTCTACAACAAAGAGTTTTGGGAAAATTGGAAAGCCACATGTAACAAAATGAAATTACGCTCTATCTCTCACTCTGCATGAAATTCAGCTCAAAGTGGATCAGAGACTTAGGCACTAGACCAGAGACCCTGTGCCTAATAGAAGAAGGAAAATAGGCCCAAATCTTCACCATCTCGGTCTAGGATCTGACTTCCTTACAAGACTCCTGAAGAGCAAAAGTAAAATCAAGAATCAACAAATGGGATGCATTCAAACTAAAAAAGCTTCTTCTCATCAAAGGAAACAATAATGTGAAGAAAGAGCCCTTGAATGGGAGAAAATCTTTACCACATGCATCCCAGAGAGAGCACTTATCTCCAGGATACATAAAGAACTCACAAAACTTAACACCCAAAACCAAATACCCCAGGGGGCTAAGGAACTGAACACACACTTCACAGAAGAAGAAACACAATTGATCAACAAATGTATGAAAAAACATTCAACATTCTCATGCATTCTTTTTTTTTTCTTTGGTACTGGGGATTGAACTCAGGGGCACTCCACCACTGAGCCACATCCCCAGCCCTATTTTGTATTTTATTTAGAGACAGGAACTCACTGAATTGCTTAGCGCCCCACTTTTCCTGAGGCTGGCTTTGAACTCAAGATCATTCTACCTCTGCCTCCTGAGCCGTTGGGATAACAGGTGGGTGCCACTGTGCCTAGTCTCATGCATTCTTCAAAAGAATAGTGCTTATTGTAGGTGTAGAGTTTGGGATCTATGTATTAGCATTTTTTTTTTTTTTTTTTGGTATTGGGGATTTTAACCTTTTTATTAATTATTTTGAGACAGGGTCTCACTAAGTGGCTTAGGGCCTCCCTTAATTGCTGAGGCTGGCTTTGAACTTGTGATCCTCTTGCCTCAGCCCCCTGAGCTGCTGGGATTACAGGCGTGCACCACCACACCCAGCATGTATTAGCTTTCTTGTTGAAAATTTGGTTTGTCTCCTTGATTGGTTTCTAAGAGAGATGAATTAAATTCTTCAAATACAATTGTTAGTTTGCTTATTTCTTTATGCAATTCTGTGATTTGGCGCTTTATGTATTTTGAAACTGTTTTTTAGTGAAAACATACACTTACGGGTGTCTATTTTAAAATTTACAGTTCTTTCCCATGATCTTGTTGTTGGCATTAACCAATATTTTGTGAGACATTAAGAGGATCCCCCCAGCCTTCATTTGGTTCATATCAGCCTGATACATGCTTTTTAATCCTTTTCAATCTCTTCATCCTTTTGCTTTAGGTGTTTGCTTGTAAGTAGCACAGGGCAGGATCTTTTTTGTGTGTGTATAGCTTTTACATTTTTTTTATTAGCTACACATGACATTACAATGATTTGGCAGTTCATACATTTGAATCAATTAGGGTATAATTTCTCATTTTTCTGATTGTACAGATTGCAGAATCACTCTGGTCATACAGTCACCTATATACATACAGCAATCATAATGTCTATTCTATTCTGCTACAGGGCAGGATCTTAATTTGCTCATCCAGTCTAAGACTCAGCTGTCCTTTGATGACTGTACCTTAGACTTGGCTATCTTTTGGTTGATGACCATAACCTGTTTATCTTTATTGTAAATGCTGTTTTGTCATGCCTCCCTTATGCCATATTATTTCATATTTTCCATCTTCTCTAGTTTTTTTTTGTTTCTCTTTTTCTCCTTTAAAAAATGTTTTTTTAGTTGTAGATGGACACAATACCTTTATTTATTTATTTTTATGTGGTGCTGCGGATCTAACCCAGTGCCTCACACAGGCCAGGCAAATTCTCTACCACTGACCTACAATCCCAGCTCCATCTTTTTCTCCTTTCTTGATTTTAAAATTTCTACTGTCCACTTGATGAAGGAAGCCAAAGTAAAAAAAGTAGAAAAAAAAACAACAAAAAACAGTAAAAAGAGAAAAAAATAAACCAAAATGGCACATCCATACAATGGAATACTGTTTAATAACAAAAGGAACAAATAACTGCTAAATGCAACAGAGACAACTCTTACAAGCACTACACTAAGTGAAAGAAGCTGGACTCAGTAGTAGACCATATGCCTCTTGTTTCCATTTATATGAAGTTTTGGAAGAACCAAAACTATAGGGATAGAAAATAGATAAGTGGTTGTTGGAGACTGGGAGGTGAGATGGGAGCCGACTAGGAAGGGGCAAGAGGAATCTTTAGGGTTGACGGAAATATTCGGTCTCTTGATTGTGGTGGTGGTTTAGGGACTATACATTTGTCAAAATTCTCATAACTAGGTAGTGAAAAAGGTGAATTTTACCATAGGTAAATTATATCTCACTTTATTTATTTATTTATTTTTTAAAGAGAGAGAGAAGAGAGAGAAAGAGATAATTTTTTTAATATTTATTTTTCATTTTTCGGTGGACACAACATCTTTATTTCATTTTTATATGGTGCTGAGGATAGAAACCAGTGCCCCGCGCATGCCAGGCGAGCGCATTACTGCTTGAGCCACATCCCCAGCCCCTATATCTCACTTTAAGAAAGCAAAACAAAATGCTCTTGGATCGTACATTGATCTGCATGATCTGTCTCTGTCCCCCAAGATCTTTCCAGAACTCACCCAGATAGGCACAGAGTGTGTTGCTTTTCTCCTTTGGATTCCTGATTGAAGGTCTCCTCAGCAGAGGGTTTTCCTTAACCATCCTGCAACATGTTATCACCCCCTGATGTTCTAGCGATCTGTGATGATATATCTCTACCTTCTAGAATCCAAGCCCCATGAGGGCAGGGGCTTTGTTTTGTTCACAGTTGTAAGTATCCCCTGGACAGTACACCCATGGTGGTGCTCAGTAATTCATTGATTAATGAATTCATCGAGACTGAATCCTAGACCAACAGTATCCAACAGAAATGGAATGTGAACCACATATGTAATAAAAATTTCCTAGTAGTCAATTCAAAACATAAAAACAGGTAAAATTAATTCTAATCACATAGTTCTTTAATTCAGCATATTAAAAATATCATTTTAGCATGCAAACAATATAAAAGTCATACAGGAGATATTTTCTGAATTTCATATGAAAATTTCTGAGATCTGAAAAGTATTTTACGCTCACAGCACATCTCAAAATTGGACTAGCCCCTTTGTCAGTATTCAGTAGCCACATGTAGGTGGCGGCCACCTCAGTGGTCAATACAGCTTTAGAAAGGAGAAGTCTTGTCCCCGGGTCAAGTCCTAGAAGGGATTTTTGTCCCTGGTTGCCATCTTGGTTGTGGGAAGTGGTCCTGAATCAACAGTGAATTGCTGATTGAAAAGCAAATAGACAACAATGAAATTAGAACAGCATCATTCTACCATTCCTAGTGAAATAATGGCTTTCAGTAGGGGTCAGTGGTTGATGATATCACATAAGGAGAGGTAGGTAGATGTCACCTGCTTCCTGACAGAACACAACTGCTCCTGAGCTAGACTTGACAGAAGGCCGAACCTGAATCTGAGAAACTTACAGATTCAACTTCAACTGACAAAATTTACAACTCAGGAAATCCAACAAACATGTGAAACCATACGGCAGAGATGCAACCCACAAAATTCAGACTGTGGGATACATCAGGACTAATGACTTTCAACAAATGAATTGCAAGAAAAAAGAAAAGGAAAAAAAAAAGAAGGGAAAGAGATTAAAAAAGACTCCAAAGACACTGAACCAGTCTTGATGTGTAGACTTCATTAGGATTCTGATTAAAAAAATAGAAACACATGAATTTATGAGACAATTGGATATTGGAAGATATTGTGAGATAATGTATCGTGCTTATCTTGTTAAAATAGTTATTTCAGAGATACATACTGAAACATTTATGGGTGAAATGATAATGATAGCTGGGATGTGATTTGATTTGAAATAAATTGGGAGGGGAAAGTGTGTGTGTGTGTGTGTGTGTGTGTGTGTGAGAGTAAGGAAGCCAGATTGGCTGTAAACTCATAATTGGTGAAGTGGAATAATGGGTATCTTGGAGTTCATGACTACATTTCTCACTACTTTTGTATCTATTTCAAGTTTTCATAATAATATGTTAAAAAAAAAAAAAAAAAAGGAAAAGGAAGCAGGATGCACTTCCCTAAATAGCCAGAAGGTGGTGCTGCTGCATCTCTGGTCACTTCCCTAAATAGCCAGAAGGTGGTGCTGCTGCATCTCTGCTGCCACCAACCCCCACCCCCCCCCCACCCCCAAGCAGGACACCAGGTCACCAGGGTTTCTGCTCTTCTGCACAACACTGATGTGGGGAGGGAACGCCTGTGGGTCAGCATGGATTTGCCTTTTCAGCATGTGCCCCAGTCCTCTCACGACCTCCATCTTTTAGGGCTTGGCCACTCCTGATCCACTATCTAGGTCTGTACCAATCCTAGGTTTCTGATCTTCACCTTGACCTTGGGGTCTCCATTCCTTCTCCTGTGCCCTCCCTGAACACCTGGAGGCCTGGCTCCTTATCTCACTCAGGTCAACAGGAGCTAGATTGGACGACCCCACCCACCCCAGCCTCCAGAGGCACATGGTTGGGCAGGCTGGCTGTGAGCCCCGGCTGGAGCCAGTACCCGGGGTCGCTGGAGCAGGCAGCCTCCACCTACTTTACTGTAGCACAGAGTGGAGCACCGTGGAGCAGGCCTTCTAGCTTTCTAAAGAAAGGGAGGCTCCATTTCTAGAACCCCGGAGGAAAGCCACCAGAGCGGAGCATCGTGGACCGACCTGGGGGTGATGCCAAAACTTGGGCTTCTTCTGGCCCCTGTGCCCACCCTAGAGCAAATCACGCTGGACTTCCCCGTCTCTGGACTCCTTACATTTCTGGCTGGCTGTCAGCCCCAGAGTTCTTACAAGCTTCTCCGAGTCTCTAGTAATTCTCCTTGGCATTTATTCAGCCCCGGAACTCATTTATTCACTCATTCGACAATCACTTTTCCCATGTTCCGAATTCCCAGGGGGACAATCTGACCGGCGTGGGGACTCTGGCCTGCAGGAGCCCACAGCTGGGTGGGCACAAACACACTCTGCGATGTGCCTACAGACAGGGGATCCCCAAATCAGGAGACATGGAGGGGAGGATGGCTGCCGCGGGAGGGGGCCAGGGAAGGCTCCTCGGGGGTGGTGACATTGGGACCTGGAGGAAAGCCAGGTGGAGAAGGAGCTGGGGAGCCCTGGAAGTCAGTGAGGCGCTTGCTTTCTCCATGCAGTCACTTGGAGAGGACTCCTGCAAACGGCAGAAGGTACAAGGGTTTCAGACTGTGGGTCGGGTGGGGACCATGTGCACTCCTCCTGTAGCCCGGCTGGCACTTTGCAGGAACATTTCTCTGTCAGACGCCTACAGAGACGGGGTGGCGAGTCACCACTGCTCCTGAAGTGCCACTCTAGACGTCTGGAAGGAAACCCGCTTCCCTCCCAGGGTGGTGCCAATAATCGGTGCCGCTGAGAACACGAATAGCTTCGTGGGCCCCAAAGGAGAGACTGAATCCCAAGGGCTCCTTCCAAGTGCTGGGGGGTGCGTCGGTAATAAGGCGCCAAGATTTTTAAAGCCCCCCTTCTTGGGCAGAATGCCTCTCTCTCCACAAATAGAAACTTGCCGGGAATCTAATTAAGAGCAGTGTACATAAAACTCACTGTTCCTAGGTAAACAAACACTAAGCAAGATGCTCGGCTTGCCTGTGCCCTCCAGGGGGGTGGGTGGGAGGATATTGAGGGGAAAGGAGAAGACAGTTCAGGGCAGGGAGGGAGGAGAGAAGGCGAAAGGCAGAGAGGCAGAGGGAAAGTTCTAGCTTCTCTTTTGTCCACAGCATTCTTTTGTCTCAGATCCTCCGTTTCTTGCCTGGTTTTCATCGGGTTCTGATGTTTGTGAGTTGAGACAAACTGTTCTCTGCACACCTGGTTTTCCCCTGGGCTTTGCAGTGGATGCCACTGAGGACTCACCTCATGCAGGTGACTCTCCTGCATGGTAGTGACTCACCCTCACTGCAGGCACCTGCCGCTCTGCACCCAAGGCTTCTGCTCAGCCTGGCTGCTCAGCAGGAAGGAAATACTGGGGAATGAATGGCCCTGGTGGCAGGCAATGGCAGAGGGAAGGTGGAGGATGAAGACCCCCCTCCCCTTCCCTGTAGGCGAGTTGATGCAGAAGTTTGTCTCAGTGCACGCAGAGGCAACCGGACTGGTGACACCCTATTCATTGGCTTCCATCCCTTTTCTTTCTTTTTGTCTTTCCTGACACTCCCTCCAGGGTTTACCTTGCACACCTACTACTTGCATTCAGTCTTAGTTTCTGGGAAGCCAACTCTAAGAAAGGCTTTATCTACTAAAAATTGAGCCAGGCGCAGTGGCACATGCCTGGAATCCCAGCTGTGTCGGAGGCTGAGACAAGAGAATCGAAAGTTTGAGGCTGGCCTGGGCAATTTAGTGAGATGCTGTCTCAACATAAAATAAGAAGGGCTGTGGATGGAAGCTGGGTGAGTGCACACCCTTGCAATCCCCGCCCTGGGGAGGTAGAGGCAGGAGGATCACTTGAGCCCAGTGAGATTGAGCCAGCCTGGACAACATGGCCAGCTCTTGTCTAAAAAAAAAAAAGCGAGCAAACAAAAATTTACTTTGGGAACTTAGAGTTAATAGTCAGTTTACTAGAAAAATGTGATGTTTCTAGGCAGGACGGTTTCCAAATCTTAAAATTAAATCTCGACTCAACTCTTGGTTGCCTGGAAAGAGGGTGCATAGAAACAAGGAGGTAAGTGTTCAGTGATATGATTACTCATTTATTCTTTCCTTCATGAAAAAAGTTTTTATTGGGCAAGCATGTCACGGGCCAGGCATCCCGGCTCCTTGAAATTGCTCTCTTGGGCAACTTGAAGTTGAATTTTTTTCTTTTTCTTTTTTTTTTAGTATACTAGGGATGGAACCCAGGGGTCATTTACCACTGAGCTACATCCTCAGTCTTTTTTTTTATTCTTTATTTTGAGACAGGGTCTTGCTGAGTGGCTGAGGCTGGCCTTGAATTGGTGATCCTCCTGCCTCAGCCTCCCAAGTTCGCTGATGATTACGGGCATGAGCCACTGCGTCTGGTGACTTGAAGTTGAGGTGTCAGTTTACTTGGTTATTCATTCACTACGGACTGGTTGTGTACCTGGCACTGTGCTGGATCCCAGGTACAAGGAAATGGATAAGGCCTGGCCTTCCAGAAAGCTGAGATGACATATAAATTATGGGAACATTTCATGTGATAGGTTCACCTCCAGAGTCAATGGGGCATGAGGGAGAGATGAGTTAACTTTACCCCATGGGATGGGAGGGTTGGCAGGGCTTCATGGAGGAGGAGATCATAAACAGAGCTGGGGGTGCGGGGGATGTGAGCAGGGGTGTGGCAGGGCTAGCAGGACGTACACCGCCGCAGGTGTGGTGTGGTTGTAGCCGGAGCGTGAGTGCCAGGCTGGCGTGCCTGGCTGGGTGGTCAGGCAGAAGAGTCTTTGGCTTCAAGATCTGGGATGTGCTGGGAGGCGCTTTGGCACAAAGGTTAGGGACATAAGCTCTGCCAGTGGATGGAGGTCTGCTCACCATTGCTCTGGGGCCAGCTAACCGGCTCCGCGTGCCTCAGTTTCCTCCTTGTGCTGTACTGGAGACTGACCACCTCCTGCAGCAGGTGGTTGTGAAGGTTAAATGGAGGGAGCCCGTGAAGTCCCTAGGACACAGCGAAGGCTCCACCAGAGGTCATCATTTGCCGGCAATTTGCACCAAGACGTGCAGGTTGGGTTCAGAGTGTTTGGTCTGTGGAATGCAGACGCCTCCGCTGGTTATATTTGCATCTGGGGCTGCAGAATGTCTTTGTGAAAGAGACTGGGCTGTGCCCTGGGCAGTAAGGGTCAGAAAGTAGACGAAAATGGCCCTCGAGGCGGCCGTGTGTCCCCATGGCCTGGGGCGTGACATCATTCCCAGTACCACCGTCCTCCCCGCGCTTCCTGGAATTCATCCTTTGACCCTGGGGTGCCATGGAGGTGCCATGCTGTGGTGGCACTTTCCTCCAAGCCCCGTGGGGGTTGTCAGCCTGGGGGGGATGGTGCGTGTCTGGTGAGCGTGGGGACAGGACCGAGTGGCAGCGCTCCAGACTTCTCACTCGCCTTAAGGCCCACGTCTCACCCTTTTCCGAAGCATCTGCAGTGATGTTCTTGGAGAAGTTGGAGCCCTCCCAACTGCCCACCCATCCTGGTGTCGCTCTGCACACAGGACTGGCAGATGGAAGCTGAGCCCCGCTCTGGAGAGGGCCTGAACATGACTCTCTTTGAACCGTCTGGGGACACTCCAACCCCACGAGACTTGGGAGATGGAAAAACCCCAGAGAGAAGAAAAGCTAGGACAGCCCTGGATTTGTGTAGATGGGAAAATCAAGGCCCAGAGAGGCAAAGGGAGTGGCTCGGAGTCACACAGCAGTCAGTTTCCAGGCAGACTTCCATTTCCCTGGTCGGTAGAAGCCCTCAACTCTCGCCTCAACGGGGTGCGTTTAATTCTACCTTTAGGGAATTGCATTGCTTTCACTGAGCATTCATCCATCTGTTTATCCATCCAACAAAAAGCACGGATGCTCTCTCCACCCCAGGCACTTTTCATTGTTGGGGACACAGAGCTGAGTATTGTGTGGGGGATGATTGTGGCCTGGTGCTGAGGGGGGTTACCGCTGTTCCAAGTTGTCTTTTCTCTTTTCTCAAAACTCCTGCATTTCTTTGTCCATTAAGTCAACTTCCATCCTTTAGTCACGTGAAACCCCCTTCCTCACAGTATTTCCCTGTCTTCCCTCCCTTGTGGAATTTTGCCACCTGTTCAAGGTGTTGCTGTCCTGATGGGGACATCCAAGTGATCACTTCAGGGGCCCAGGGGCTCAGCACAGCTCTGGGTTTTCAGGGAAGAGTAGGACCATCTTTGGAGGCTGGGGACGATGGAGGAGATGGGAAGACGTCTCCACGACGGTGGTGCATTTTCCCTTTGTAGGAAATATCATCCTTACCCTCGGGTAGTTTGGGAGCAAAAAGGACTTTTTCTTATTCAAGTCAAGTCTCTTTTGTTGTGAGAGAAACTTACATGGCAGCCAATGTCTCTAGAATTTGAAATCTCACAGTTTCAGCTCTCACAGGGACAACCTCCCAGGGAAGGCAGTCATGGGTCAGCTGGGGTTAAGTGTTCACTCTAAGGCAACCAGATAAGGCCAGGGCATCGAGGCCATGGCATGAAAAATGGTGGCTTCTCTGGTAACCACGGGAATGGTGGGAAGGGGTCTCAGGAAGGGTCTCCAGGATAGAGGGTAGTTGGGTAGGTAACATCTTGTTTCTGTAGAGGTGCAATCCGTACGCTCATCTTGGAGTGGTCTGGAGACACCAGCGCCTTTATCCTCAAGGTCATCAGTTTGACCTCAGTAACATCTGGTCAGGTTGGATGAGTCTGTACAGGCTCGGACTCTTCTCTTCATTACTTCAGGCTCCAAAGGCTATGACAACCACAAAAAGAGACCTGGCACCCTTGGCCTTGCCTTTGTGGTACTCCTGGTCTGGGAGAGACAGGCTGTAGCCGATTCAGGCTTTCCTCATGGAGGCGGGGTGGAAGCAGAAAGACTGGGTCTCTCGGAGAGTCCAGGGAGCCCTGTTTAAGTCCTGGCTCTGCCGTTCCTAAGTGAGAACCTGGGAGAGGTAGATAATCTCTCTGAGCTTCCGTTTTCTTATGTATGAAACTGGGAGAAGGCGGTCACCTTGCAAGTGTTAGAAACGATCTGTACCCTTGGCTCTCCAGCTTGACTGTGAGTCAGAACCACCCAGGAGGCTCACTGCTGGGCCGCACCCCCAGGGTTTCTGATTCAGTGACTGTCCAGTGGGGCCTGATGATTTGCATTTTTAACAAGTTCCCAGCAATGCCGCCGCTGCTGATCTGGGGAATTACTGTTCTACATTTACAACGGTTCTTGACTGGGGGTGATTCTGTGGCATCCCAATAAGGCCACACTCCCCTGAAGCAAAACATATGGTAAAGTCTGGAGATGTTTTTGATTGGGTGGGGAGGGGGGCGTTAAGATGCTACTGATATCTGGTGGGTAGAGGCCAGGGATGCTAAGCACAGTACACAGGATGCTCCCCACCCAACAAAAAATGGCCAACCCAAAATATTAGCAGTGGTGAAGTTGAGAAACCCTTGTCCTAGCTGTCCTTGTAGCTGTGATACCCTGGCCACGTCACTTGATTTTTCTGAGCTTCACTATTGCACAGATTTAGTCTAAGAGAGTTTGTAACTCTAACGTTCAATAACTTTGGTCAAAAACCGCTCACATATAGTAGCAGCTCTATGCCAGACATGGTGGCTTTCCCATGAAAGCATTTCTTTTATGAGGGACTGCATGCTTGGCAAACGCTTTGAAAATGTGGTTGGGTTTTCTATCATGATGTGTCATGATTGCTTTTACCATCGTGCCCAAGTCCTACGATGCCTTCTTCCTTGTCTCTGGTGGAGTCTACAAAAACGAAGGCATGGCATCATGGCTTTTTATTTTTGTTTGTGTGTCATAAATGCATGCACTAATGAGGGCTTCAGGGACACGAGCTTGCTAATTGGTGATGGGCCTATGTGCAAACCGCCATAATCAGAATTTTCACACTTGGTTAATTGAAGCCAACCTTTTGTTTGAGAATTAATAAAATATGTATTGCAATTAGTTCTGGTCAATAATTAGCTATATATTGTTAATTAACAGTAGCTGATTGAGGTGGGAAGTGCATAAGAACCCATAGGAACGGAACAGGCAAGAGCCTTCCTTGGGTAAATATTTGGCTCTTGTCATTGGTTTGGAAGAAGCTCCTAGTGGGGCAGCCAGTCCATCCCAATATGCCCAGAATTTTTGCTGGACTTAACACGTTCCATATCCCAAGAAGCCCCTCCGTTCTGGTGAATGTGGAAAGTTGATCACCCCAGGAGAGACCAACGACCCATCAGGAAGAGAAACACATTCTCGAAGGAGACCAAGCCAAGACAGAAAGGGAAATCTGCTTCCTACTCAGTGTTTCCTGACCTCACTCATCCAAAAAAAATGCAGCAGGCCTCAGGAGGTGTTTGGGACACCTTGCTAAGGGAACAGCACTCATGTCAGTCTCAAACCATCTGAGGATCCTCTGTCAAAATCGGGAGGACTTTACACTGGTTTGAAAGGATCAAGTAGGATTTGGAGAAAATAAGTTCTTAGCATGCTGAAGAAAAAGACCAAAAGACGGAGCTTGCTGTTACAGGCAGGTGAAGAGACAAAGGGCACAGGCATCCGGTTTTACATACGAACTTCCCAGTTTATTAAGGGAAGGTCTCATGGTGAACATCTGAGACCCACCAGGAGCATCCACGTTGCCATGGTGATGTAGGTAGTCTACCGGAAGGAGGGTAGGCTATTCTCTATAGTCATCTCCTGGGGGGGGGGGAGGGCACTCCTGGGGCACAGAGAGACATGGGCCTTTTAGTGTTTTCTTTTTGTAATGTGACTTTTCCAGACCTCAGACTTGAGCATGCATCCGACATCACCTGAGGCTGGCACGATGGTGGGGGTCACCTCCGGAGGTTCTGACTCAGGAGGTCTGGGATGGGGCCCAGAATTTGCATTTCTAAGTTTTCAGGTGATGTTGATCCTCCTGCCTCAGGGACCACACTTTGAGAAACACTAATCCAGGGTGATGACGCCCAAAGCAGCCCTATGGTTACATCAAAGGAGATTGATATGCATCTTGTCAACTCACATTCATGACTTTCTTGTTATGCTGTCCTCTTCACTGTGGGACTTGTAAGGCTGTGGGCACACATGTGGAAATGAGAGAGCACTGGGTTCTCTCCATTCCTAACGCCTCATGGTGGGCATCACCCTCACAAGCCCTGCTCTCCTCAGGTTCTAGAAGGGGAGCTGAGGGGTCTTCCTCCCAGGTCCCTAATTGTCCTTTGTAAACTGGGCCTGGGGTGAAAGGGAGGAAGTGGGCAGACAGTAAGAGAGGAGAGTTCTGAATCTCTTGTACCTGGACTTCTTTCTCAGCACCCTAACAAAACTGCTGTGTAAACTTGGGCAAGATGCTTCACCTCTCTGAACCTCAGTCTCTTCATCCATAAAATCATCTGCAATAACCCTTCCTCTCACAGAGTTCTGCCAACATGAAATGATGTCTTCTCAAAGGAACAGGCAGTGCTTGACCACAGCAGACAAGTGATACATGTGTTCTTGCAGGATGACGAACAGCTGGCATGGAGTGAGTTCAGTTATGTAATGATCACAAGCTACACAGCCATATGTCTATAGCAGGGTTTCTAGTCCTCTGCACCCCTGACATCTGGGCTGTGTGATTCTATGTCACAGACAACAGAGGCTGTAGGAGTGATCAGCAGCCTCCCTGGCCTCTACCCCCTAGATGTCAGTGGTGCCCCTTCCCAGCTGTGACAGATATTGCTCAATGTTCCCTGGGGGACAGAATTGTCCTTAGTTGAAAATTACTGGAGCAGAAAGAGATTCTGAAGAATGGTCTCCAAACACGGATGGGTTTTGTCTTTGGGAGGTGAGATGGAGAATTCTTCTTCATTAGAGTGCTCCGTGTTTCTGGATGCAGCATCTGCAGAGTGCACACATCAGGTGATGCATGAAGCACAGATGTGCCATGTTTTATTCTATTTGTATTTATTTTGAGGAACCAGAGGCTGAGCTGCCTCCCTCCTAGTCTCCCCACTTTCTCTACTCTGGTCCCTGAACCTCGAGGAGAGACTCAAACTTCTCTTGCGCTTGGCTGCAGATAGCACCTTGCAGGAGCTCATTTCCTGCCCCTCCTCAGCTCTCCCCTCTGGAGGGGACCAGGGGATCATTGCCAGGTCTTCCTCCCCAAGGCAGACAGAATGGGGGGCGGTCATTATCAACTTCACAACTTTATTTCACCAGAGCAGATACATGATGTGCAGATAGAGATTGACCAAAGAGGCAGCTGTTAGGCAGAAACCCACCTGAGCTGCTAAGCTTGTGGCAAATAAAATAAAATAAAATAAAATAAAAAAATCAAAGACCCCAAAAGCAAGCATCATCATGTTTACCGCGCAGTCCTGAAATGAACAAGAAATGCGCTCTTGAGTCTGATTTCTCTATTATCCTGTTGCGTTCAGATTTTTAAAAGGGATAAAAATTCCATTTTTCCCAAAGAAAGGGAGTGCAGATTCACAGATTTCGTTACCAACTTCAAACAAATTGAGAAAAAAAAAATTAGGGGAGATGTTTTTCCATACCCAGCGAGGCCTCCTTTTAAAATCAGCAAACATCTGCGCACTTAAGTACCTTCTGTGAAGGTCTAAGGAAGCAGGCGTGTGGAATCTGTGTGAGTTCATTGACTCTGCCTCACTTTCAAAAGCTGAATAAGAGATGAAGAAATCATCTTTTCGTTCCTAAGAAAGTGTAAGAGATGATACATCTGCCAAGAAAGTTTGGATGGGGCATTCAGATCTTATCAGGAGCAGATGCAGAAGGCAGCGTGGGGCTGGAACGGGGCCAGGCGCTGGGGCAGCATTTGGATTTTTCTCTGCAAATAAGATAAATAATTAATTGGAAAATCACATCATGTGCGCTTTTTCTGAGCGTGAGAGTATGTGTTCACCGGAGGACGGCAGTTCTCAACTACAGCAGCCACTAGGCACGAGAAGCTTTATCTCAATTGATTCACATTTCAATTTAATAAAATCAAATCAAAATTTTAGAGCCTCAGTCATCTCAGCCCCATTTCAAGAGTCAATTGTCACGTGTGGCTAGTGGCTACTGTCACCACATTGGACACTGCAGGTCTGGGTGATTTGGAAAAGAGACAAGGGTCAAGAAGTGGCAGGGGGAGCTTATCGCCGCCCTCTACCCGGCAGAACTGCTGCTGTGGATGATGGTTGATTTCCTTCTGATCTAGTCAGTTCTTCCCATGTAAAAAAAATCTTTTTTTTTTTTTTTTAATTGCTTTAATCAGCACCTAGGTGATATTTTTATGTGGTCTACTTTCCACTTCATATTTTATTATGATAATTTTTTCCATCTTAAAATATATTCTTTGAAAACATGAATTAGAAGTTTTGCTGTTTGGAAATAGGACCCTTCCTTATTGTAAGAAATGGGAAGTTAAAAAAAAAAA
Source organism: Callospermophilus lateralis (assembly GCF_048772815.1). Taxonomy (NCBI): domain Eukaryota; kingdom Metazoa; phylum Chordata; class Mammalia; order Rodentia; family Sciuridae; genus Callospermophilus; species Callospermophilus lateralis. The sequence continues at coordinate 183,542,993 of NC_135307.1, read as the reverse complement.
AAAGTAAGCAAAAGTCCCCAGAAATCTCACCCCTCGGTGATAAAAAAATCTTGAGTCATTGGGTGAACATTTCTTTGGGCATAAATGCACAGATGGGCATATAAACAGATAGTCAATTTTATTAGGGATATTTCCATGGCAGTGACAGTGGCGATACATCATCCCTCTTACTAGCCCTGGATTATTGCATGACATGCTATGTTTGGCTTTCCTCGCTTCATCTGGTCAGTACCACTTCCCTTCCACAGAGTTCTCATGGACCTCCCTCCCTCCCTCCCTCCCTTCCTCCTCCCTCCCTTCTCTCCTTTCCTCCCTCCCTCCCTCTTCCCTTCTCCCTTATCTGTTTTCAGAGCCGGGGTATCTCTAGAGGTAGGGATAGAAAGTAGCAAAGGTCCCGCCCTCAGGGCACGTGGATCCAGGCAGAGGAGGCCGAAAAGACACTGGCCGGGCCAGGGGAAGAAATACTAGCCAATAATTCCATTGCAGACTCGGGGGGTGCCATGAAAGAGGCATCTGGCTGATGGCCCAGTAGAGTGGGGTAGAGCTGGGCCCTGGACTCAGCCCAGTGGATTCAGACTCACCCTGTGGTCTGCTTCCTGGTGGCCTTGGGCAAATGGACACACCCGGAGGGGGATTCAGCTGAGCGCAATGCCTGTGGCTGCTGGCCAGGGGCCCTGGACCTGGGGTCCGGATGGATGATGATGTTGCTTTAGACCAGTGGTTCTCCACTTGGGGTGATTTTGTCCCCCTGCAGGATGATGGCTGTCACGACTGAGGGGCATATGTGATGCTTCTGGTGCCTGGTGGGCAGAGGCCAGGGAAGCTGCTCCACATCCTGCAGAGCCCAGGTCAGCCCACACGGAGGAGGATCTGGCTCACAGTGTTGGTAGGGCTGAGGTTGAGAATCCTGTTCGAGCAAGTGCCAGGACTTACTTGGGGTGGAGAGAGAGACCGAGCCCAAGGCAGCAGGAGGGTCTCAGGAAGAGGGATGGTGAAGACGAGCAGGGAGGGGGGTGGATGAAAGGACAGCTTGCCTGCAGTGAGGATCACAGCAGGGGACAAACAGAGTCCTACAGCACATTTGGACCTTAAGGTGCTCATGGTCCAGGGGAGGCTCCGCTCCAGCTGGAGGGGGCTATAGGGGAGAGTGGTTGGGGGAAGGGAGTTCAACCGAGATAGAAGGTGCTGAGCATTTGGGGAAGTGGTTAAGCATGAGGGTGACTTTGCTTACTCACTGGAGGTTCCAGAGAGCACGGAGAGAGTCCTGGGAGAGAGGGGAGCGGAGGAAGGTGGGCAGCCTAGAGAGCCCAGGAGCAGGACAGGCGTTGTGGATTCCATTCTTGGTGCCCTTAATGGTGTGGTTCAGGCTGGGAGATGAGTCCAGGTCTGTCAGTCAACTTGAGAGTGTGCATGGTGAGATGAGGGTGTGGGCACCCAGTGAAACTGAAGTCCTGGGGACTCTCCAGAAGCCTTGACTGAGGCTGGGGACCTGGGTGGGATGTCCTGGGCTTCTGACCCCAATGGCTGAACTGCACAAGTTGGGTCTGGCGAATGGGTGCTGGCGAGTTCCAGAGCATTGTCAGTGTCTGGCCCGGCTCTTGTCTGTCTGAAGGCAGACAGAAGAATGGCCTTACTTTGTCCCTGTTTGCATCATTAATGGGTGATGCTTGTAAGCTTGGTAGTCCTAGTTCAAATCCCTACTCTGCCACTTATTCACTGGGGGGTCTTGAGCCATTGATTTGGCCTGAGTGTTAATTTCCTCCTTGGCAGGATTACCGAGGGGATCAAGTAAGATCAGGCGTGTGACAGTGCTCTGTAAACTGAGAAGTGCTATCCCATGTGAGGTATGAGTAAGGACCCTTGAAAGGGAGATCCAAATAGCTCTGAAGTTCTTGAGCGATGGATGCTGACCAGACACAGCCTGGCAGGGAAACGTGTGAGATGCTCTGGACTTGAAATGTCACCGGAACAGGCTCAGCGTGTGGTATTTCCAAGCCTACTGCCCAAGGCTGAACAGCTGAGAGGACTGGGCCTGTACACGTCTGCTTCTAGCCCTCTGCAGAAGGGCAGTACCGGAGGCAGGAGAGGGGAGCCGCGGGAAGCGCCTGCCGGGAGAGCCTCTTTGCACAGGGTTCCCTTGGATGAAGAGGAGGGACAGAGGGCTGTGTCTGCGGGCTGTAACTCCGGAGCTGGGCTCCACGCATCTGCCCTCCTTTAGTCTTAACCATGAGCCAGGTGGCTCATGCCTGTAATCCTCTTGATTTGGGAGGCTGAGGCAGGAGGATGGAAAGTTTGAGGTCAGGCGGGCAACTTAGTGAGACCCTGACTCAAAATAAAAAATAAAAAGGGCTGGAGGGTGTGTGACTCAGTGTTAGAGCACTTGCCTAGCACGTGCGAAGCCCTGGGTTCCATTCCCAGTATTGGAAAACAGATCTATTTGTCTATCTGCCTATCTATATTTATATCCATCTATGTGTATCTATAGATCTCTCTCTCTCTCTCTCTATCTTCTATCTTTATCACACTTTTGAGAGGTGGGCATTTTTATCCCCACGTCACAGACCCAGTGGGTGAATTAACTGGCCTTGGGTCACAGGGCTCATAAATGGTGCTGCTGGTCTTAAACTCGAGCTAGTCTGCTGGATTCCAGAGAAGCTTCTCTTTCCCTCATGTTTCTTCAGCTTCCTTTAGGACCAGATTTGGGGGCTTTTAAGAGAAAGATAATAAAAGAACTACTTAGGACCCCAGCTTCAGGAAGTCAGTGACTGTGGCCTGGTGGCCCAGGGCTGTCTTGAGTGAGGACAGGTGGCAGCCAGATGGTGGCAGACCTTCAACATGAATAGGCCAGTCCTTTCCCTTTCCTTTGGCTCTAACCAGGAGGTCCGCGTTTGCACACAGGAAGTGGTTGCCTGCCTGCCTTGCCGTGTAGATGTAGGATTCGTTCATCAGGGCAGAAGGAACCCAGTGTTCTATTGAATGCTCTGTTTTATTTTTTCAGGCCATGGGTCAGACAAGGCCTTGTTCCTGGGAGGCACTGTAGAAGCCAGATTATCAATTCAATGATGACAAATCTTGGACACCTACTGTGTGCACAGGTCTGTGCTCTGAAGAACAGGGCAAGGCTCTGTGCTGGCATGTTCATGGGCTACTTGAGGAAGCCTGGGCACTGGTCAGACTCCTGCTCATCTCTCGGTCCTCCAACAGAAGCCTTCTAGAGGGATCTTCCCAGCAGAGCTCCGTGTCTTGCCCCACATTGACTGTGTGTGCATCAATGCATCTTTCCACGTCTGTCTCCCCGTCAGTCTGGGAAGGACGGTCTGTCCCATCTCAGAAGTCCTAGGACGGAACACAGGGTTTGAACGCAGAATTGTTTTGAGAGAATATCTGTGCTTTTCTATACAACTGTTTGCTTTTAAGTGTCCTGCAGGAGGGTGTGGTTGAGGGAGTCCATTGAACCCTCATGCATTTGGGAGGCCACGGATTTGGAGGGTTTCCAGGCAGAGGAAGGTAACAACAGCATTTCCAGGAAACCTCCTTGGATCTGAAACACAGTCCTGTGAAGTCCGTGGTGCTGTCCCTATTTCACAAATGAACAAGCTGGGTCTTGGAAAGGAGGAAGAATTTGCCTAAAAAGTTTCTCCCCAAATGCTAAGATTTAGTTTGGGGTTTAGGGGGGTTCCAGGCTAGGTTTGTTTTTGTTTTAGAGATATTTCTTTTACCAAGATACAATTTGCATACAATAAAATGCACAATTCTTTTTTTTTTGGTAGTTGTAGATAGACAGAATACCTTCATTTTATTTGTTAATTTTTATGTGATGCTGAGGATCGAACCCAGTGCCTCATGCATTCTAGGCAAGTGCTTTGCCACTGAGCTACAGCCCAAGCCCCCCAAAATGTACGACTCTTAAGTGCCATAGTTTTGATAATTATGACCACCACTGTGGCCAAGATATGCATATTTCTGTCAGCCCAGGGCATTCTCATCCCATCCCCACCCCCAGTAAGTGTAGTCTGTGGACTAATAATTCCTACAACATCTGGGACCTTTCTGGTCAGTACCCCCAATTTCTAGAAAGCATGATGCTCTCATTTCTATCATCACAGATTGTTCTTCCAAGCTGGGCTTTGTTCGGGTGACCAACATGTTCCCGTTGACCTTTTCCAATGTTATCCCTGTGCATCACACATCTGGGGATCCTCAACACTGGGGTGCTTGGTCCCCAAAGCCAAGTTCTGTGCTCTCGCCCTTCCTTTTCCTCTACATCATCAAACCTACAACCTCTATTGAGGGGATGCTCTGGCCCCTCCACCTGCTATCTCCGGGACACACGGGGTCAGGAGTTGGGCGTTCCTGGCTCTCCTGACCCTAATCCCATCAGATGCCATAAATACTAACGCTTTTACCTGTAAGCAGGAGGATGAAGCAGAAAGACCAACTGGCCAGGGTAGAGACTCGCTACTCAAAGCAGGCACCGTGGACCAGCAGCACCAACAACATCTGGGACCTTGATAAAAAAGCAGCATCTCGGTGCTCCCTCTGTCCTTGTCCTCGTTCCCTCCCCCAGACCTGCTGGATGCTGGGTATTGTACCCAGGGCCTGGAGCTCTCCTGGAAGATCTAGATAACAGCTCTTCTACTGAGAAGCTTTGTATTTTAATAGGGTCTCTGTGATTTTGGGCACATTGGGTTTTACCTCTCATAATCATGGGGGCGTGTGTCCTCCCTACCGTCCTCGGGGTGAATGTAGCCTTGGGATGAGCCCCCTCACCTCTAACTGACCAGAGTGGTCCTGGAGTTGCCGCTGGGCTCCCGGCCCAGGCCATGGAAGGTTCTCCATCTCATCACATGGAGGTTCTGATGAATTATTGAACCAGGTGAGAGTCCCCTTCCACCTCTCTAAAGTGGACCGGGGAGCATTCAGTGCATTAAGCCCTCCCCCTTTCCTTCCGACCCAGTCAGCTCTCATCAGGACGGAGGTAGCGAGGTTTTAGCCTGCGCTGGCTGCGTTCTGCCGCACTCCCATAAGAATGGAGCCTTCCCCACACTCACGGCCTTGCTCACGCCATGAATTATTAAAATCGGAGAAGCACCATTTGGTCAGTCACGTAGGCTCTGGGGGCCCCAGAGGGCAGTGCCTCAGAGAGCCTCTTTGTTCTTCTTCAGGAACTTTAAAAGAAATCCACAAGTCATGAATTGACCTGCCCATCACAGGGATGACAACTGGGAGGGTTTTGTTATATTTACTTCAATTATACATTTAATAAAAGAGATAGAGCATTACAGACAATGTTGATGCACCCTTTGATTGACAGCCTCAAATTTTAATCTTTCCCCCTTTCTGGAGCGAACACTCCTGTGACTCTCATGAATAGCTGTGCCTTTTAAAATAATTGTTTTAGAAAGCTTTGTATTTTAATACACATAACATGTGTGATGAATAATAAATACACAGTATTGTCTTGTGGAAATGCCTTTCAACATCTACACAGATTCTCCCTGGGTCCCTTTACACCTTGCTTTTCCACATAAGGCCACTTTTGACCTCTAGTCTTGATGGTATATTTAGTTCGACTCCATTCATCCCATCTGCTCTAAGGTATTCTGTCATGTAAATAGACCATGTTTTTTTTTCATTTCCATCTTGTTGCATATTTAAATCGCTTCCGATTTTTCACCATAACAAACAATTCTGCAATCAACATCCTTGCCCTGCATGACCTTGGGTTTTGTGGGAGTGTTTGTGGAGGGGCCACCGGGAATGGAGTCCCTGGGTGCCAGGTCTGTGCAATTTCAATTTTACCAAGTATCACCAATTGCTCTCCCAAGTTGCCCCATGTCCTACATCCCCACCAGCAGTACAGAACACCATTTTCTCACTTCCTTTCCAACACTTGAGGATGTCAGAATATTTTAGTGTTGCTAGTTCTATGGGAGAAAATGGTGGTTTTAATTTACCTGAAGTTTCTTTTGGCTGGAAAAGGGCCCAGCAGGGTGGAACCAGGTCTGAGCTGAGGTCAGGAGACTCAAATGCTTGTCCAGCTTGTCTGTGAATGTGAATTGGAGATTGGGCAAGCTCCTTCTCTTCTCTGATCCTTTTGGAGGTGTTTGGGCCAGATGGTTGCTAAGGGGAGCACCACACGGTGGGCAGGATGCTTCTGACCCATGGTATTTGCAGTCTATAAAGACAAGACTTTCACCCAAGGATTCCTCCATCTCTTAGCACCTGTGTTGGGGCCTGGGGTTATCTGGCAGGTGATTCTGGAATTGACAAAGGGGGTCCAGCATGGCGATCAGTCCTGATTCTAACTTTTCCCTGTGGTATACTGGCGGATGATGACCAGATAGAGTTTCAGCGCAAACCTGCTTCAAGGACAAGGAGGTCCACAGTCGGGGAGCCCAGGTAAAGGTCATTTCCCTGACAGGGCTGAGCCTGGTCTAGCTGTAAGCACTGGGCTCAAGTGCTGCTCTGATCACGTGTGTTTCCTGAAGCTGACTCTTTTTTGCTCTTGGCTTTGGCTGGAATGGTTTTTGTGAAGTGCAGGACACAGCTTCAGCTGAGACGGAGGCTCACCAGGCTGCCTCAGTATTGCCCGGAACTTGGCTCAAGCACTTAGAGATGTCCTGGGCAGGAATGTAAGGTTGCCAGGGTAAGAAAATAAAAGTAGCTATCTTTGTATAAGATATACTAAAAAAATTATCTATTATTTATGGGAAGTTCAAATTTAACTAGGCATCCTGCATTTTCTCTAGATCAACCCTAAGGCAGGAGATGAGATGTTACCCAGTGTAGAAAAATAACTGAAGATTGGATAGTCTAACTTGACAATTAATGAGCATCTTGTCATTGACATTATACACAGAGAGTATATAACTATGAGGGACAAACCATCAGTGGAAATGCTGAGCATGTGTGATGTCACCTTGTAACCTCTGCTTACGTGCTTCCATGGACAAGGCACTTGGTGCTACTTGGAAAAAGCGTGGACATCTTGGGTGGTGGGAAAAGGAAGACAATTGTCCAAGCCTTCCATGCCAACCCTGCCAGCACATTCAAGCCATCCCTAGGACTGGGAGTGTCTTTCAAAGACTGTTCTATGTGAAGAACGGTGGCTCTCACCATGAGACGCTTGGACCAGTAACATCAACACCGTTGGGAATATGTTAGAAGTATAAACTCTCAAATCCTTCCCACTGAATTAGAAACTTGGAGGATGGGTCCAAGTTCATAAGCTCTTCAGAGGCTTCCAATGCAGGATCATATTGGAGAACCATGGGAAAGGTATCCTGAGACGCTGAAACCATTGCTTTGAGCTTCATTTCTCTGGTGGTGGAATAAAACTGGGAACTGCATAGGATGAGGGTCGGGGAGGGGAGAGGAATCCGATGGTCTGGGAGGCATGTTAAGTGCAGGAGTTGGAGGGCAGGGGATCTTGGTAAATGTTCCTGATGAATTGCATGTATTTATTTATTTTTATTTTTAAAATTTTTTAAATATTTATTTTTAGTTGTACTTGGACACAGTACCTTTATTTTATTTATTTATTTTTATGTGATGCTGAGGATTGAACCCAGGGCCCTGCACATGCTAGGCGAGAGCTCTACCACTCACTGAGCCACAACCCCCAGCCCCTGGAATTGCATGTTTTTAAACAAAAGGATTTTACCTATTTGGACCAGACATAGAGGAGAAGATTCAGTTGATGCCTTTAAGGAGCTCACAATTAAGCGAGAGAGACTATAATAAAACATGTGGAAACAGCCAGCTGTGCATGCTGGAAGCTAGGGCAGGGTAAGCATGGAGAGGGTCATTTCGACTAGGGGCCTGGACTGTGGTGAGTGGCATGGTTCTTCATTGAAGACAGTATTTCAAAGATCTTCCCTGCCATAGTGGTGGCTCAGTGTGGAGACAGAGGCAGCAGGCAGGGCTTGGCCAATGGTCTGCCTCTGTGTCCAGGAGAGATGTCTGTATGCTGCTACAAGAGGCAGTGAGAGCTCTGTCCTTGGAGGCAGGCAAGAAGAGGCCACCAGACCACTCGAACACCAGACGGAAGGGTGGTCTGCGTGGTCTTCAGGAGGGGTCTCATCTAGGGTTGTCAAGCTGCCCTCAGGGCCAGCTGTGGGTAGGCTGCAGTCTCTAGTGCGGGTCCTCTTTGTGACAGCCTCTTTGCGCCCCATTCCAGCTATGTCACTATCTGTTTATTTTGTATTTTTTTTTTATGTTTTTAAGAAACAAAAATTTATTAAAGCTAATTTTTTTTTCGCCTACACATTTCTCACGTGTGGGCAGAGACTTGAGGAGTCATGCATTAGGTAAATGAAAGATGAGAGGAAAGATGGGAACTTAGGGCCCAAACCCTGTGTGTTTACTCAGTGTGCTTTTGCAGAGAGCAAATTCTCCCGATTATCTGCCTCTGCTGGGAGGGTTCATGGATTTTGCAGACACCTTGTTCCAGAAATCTATGTGTCCTCATGGGTACCTCTGTGGGCAGCTAGGTGGCTGCTTGTGTCTCACATTTCTATCTGCCATCAACCCTGTGTGACCTGGTTCTGGGGCAGGGTGTAGGGGCTGCTGGGCTCCCAGGGGCTGGGGAATTCTGAGGCCACTCCTTTGCCATGGCTCAGTTGCCTCTGCATGATTGTGAGCTGAGACCTCTTCTGGCAGCTGGCTGCTAGGCACTGGGAACATGGTCACCCCATGAGGCTGTCTTCATGGGTTCCATTTTGGTATCAGCCCGTTGGCATTGTTGAATCTGGCCGCCACATAAATATCTGCCTCCCTTTCTCTTCCTCAAATATCTATCCGGTCTGTCGTAACCAAATGCATTAAATCTCACTGTTATTGGTGCTAAATCTAGCAGTGTTGTGGACCACACTCACCGCTTACAAAGCATTGACTTCCCCTGGTATCCGTGGGTGTTAGTCCCAGGACCCTCCAAGGATACCAAGGTCCTTTTAAGCACAGGTCTCTTGTAGAAAGTGGCACAGAATTTGCATATCACTTATGCAATCCTCCCGTACACTTTAAGTCAACACCTGATTCCTTACAATACGCAATGCAATGTAGATGCTGTGTGCTTTTGCAGAGAGCAAATTCTCCCGATTATCTGCCTCTGCTGGAAGGGTTCGTGGATTTTCCAGAACATCTTGTTCCAGAAGTCTATATGTCCCCATGGGCACCTCTGTGGGCAGCTGGGTGGCCACCTGTCCTGTATAGTTTAGAGAATCATGAAAAGAAAAAAGATCTGTATACGCTTAGTGCAGATGCAATTTTTAAAAAAATGTTTTCAATCTAAGTTTGATTGAATCCTCAGGATCTGGAACTGTGAATATATGGAAGCTGCTTATACTTCCACTTCCACCAAGTAAGTCTCTGAAAGCATCAACTTTCTTATCTTCAAAATGGTAGTAATAATATTAACCACCCCACTTGCAGCGACCACTACTGCTTGAAGGAGAATTAAATGAGCTACAGCACAGACAGCTCCTATAATGGTGCCCCGCACAGGGCACCCACGCAATAAATGTTGACAATTTTCACCTTTTGAAGCAGGAATGATTTGCCTTCAGGAACAGGAAAGGTCCCTGTCACTAGTCGTGTACTGAGAATCAGGTGCTGCTAAAACAGTAATAAAACTCAACAGAGTCTGTCTGTTCTGTCCATCACTGTGTGCTGGCAACTCTAAACTATGCTGACGATAAAATACTTTACTCTAAAATATTTAGTTGATCCAAGATCTAAATTGCTGTGGTTTTTGTTGAGTTTTAATAACATGGAAGCTTAAAGTGTGTGAGTTTCACATTAGCACATTTTAATCCTTTTAATACATTGTATTTTATATGGAAGTTGATTCAAAAGAATTCCCCGATTTATAGTCATCTCTCTACCCACATGGGCTTGACTCCATGTGTTCATTTTGAAAGCAAATTCCTAATGATTCCTAATCCTAATTCCTAATGATCTGGTATGTTATATATTCCTGTGTTTAAATAGTTGATCCAGTATTAGCAAGAATAGCCCAGTGATTAAATAATGAAGAAGAAATTCTGTCATTCTGTAGGACTAGTCGGAGTTTGCATAGGTACTTAAAGTTTCTATTCTCCCTGTTTTCCAGACCTGGGAATGGAACCCAGGGCCTTACACATGCTAGGCAAACACTCTACCACCAAGTTATACCTCCCAGCCCTGTGTGTGCTTAAAATTTCTCACAGTAAAATGGAATGTGGACTGTGAACTGGAATATTTTTGTTTGGTAAGTGCAAATTTTAGTTTCTATGGTAAATATTTTACTAAATATGAATGATATATGTAACATTGAAATTTCTCCTTTATGAATGCTAATTGTTTTAAGACTAAGGAATGAATCAAGAAAGTAATGATTATTACTGATTTTTCCATGATTATTTACAGGAAATAATCTTGCCCTGGAATGGAGGGGGTGAAATGATCTTTCTTGTGTAGATAAACTGACCATCTGTCGGCACCGATGGATCTTTTACGCACCTATCTCCTTTAATGTGGGAAGGCCGGAGAAGGATGGCTTGCTTTTCCTGGCTTGTGTTTTTAATTATCTAATTCTGCTAATGATACAAAACTCTAAAACATTGCTTGTTCTTGCGTTCTAATTTATTCCCGTTTTTTTTCCCTTCCCATAAAATGTTTTATTACTGATATCACCTGGAGCCTCTCCAGCATATGAGATTCTGCATCCTGCCTGCCTTGAATTTTCTGGCCTCAGCTCCTTCTAGGCTTCTTGCTGGTGACAAAGCCCCTCTTGCATGGCCCCTGTGCTTCAGAGGGTTCCCCCATTGCCTTCCTATGTGGGGGGAGGCACACAGCAAGACCTCCTGTCCCCATGGCCAACTTGCCACTAGTGACCTTCATGGTAAGCTGGTTCTGGGGCTAGGGGTGTCTTGCTGATGGCCACTAGTACCCTTTCTCATTGGCCTCTTGGTTGAAGGGGTAGAGCTGAGTTTAATTGCTCTTGGATCCCACAGACCCAAGTACCACCTCCCATCTGGCCTCCACAGGACAGTACCACTCAGCCCCAAGCAACTAGCACTTCCAAGGCATCCATACAGCTTGGGATCCCAGCCAGATTTCCTCTTCAGCTTTCAAAGGAGAGGAAGCCTTTTGGTGGCCCCTTGATTCCTGCCTGGGATTATGGTGGAGACACCCCTGTCCTTCAGACCATTGGGTTTGGTCTAGCCCCATAGCTCTGACAACCATCGTAATGGTACCCAGCCCATTCCCCCAAAGCCTGTCTAGTTCTGTGTTAAATGCCAGAGTGTGTGGTCCCTTACCCTGTGGGTTCTTCAGCTTATCCTGCTATGTCTCCCCATTATGGATTTTTTTTTTGGAAGCTCCTGCTGTCTCCCTGAGGTTCAGAACCCCTTCCCCTGGGATTTTTCCAGTTCTCCTTCTTGGTCTTGGGTGAAATTCACCAGTCCTGGCTGGTGGGATGGAGAAGGCCATGTGGGCCATATTACTTTCAAACACTTTGATATTCTCAAGGGCGCGGTCTTGTGGAGTCCCAAATCAGGAAGATGTCTTTGTTTCTGCTGTCCCCCCAGTTTGCAACCTTGTCCCCTCACTTAGGCAATGAGTTCAGAGACTTGGTGGCTTGAATTGGGGTGGGAAGAGGTAATAGAGAAATCAAGAAGATATATAAGCCCTAACCAAGAAAGGATGGGAATTGGTAGGAGTTATGTTGAAAGGCTCATGGTTGAAAGGAAGAAAAAAGTATCAGTTATAGGTTGAATATCCCTTATTTTAAATTCTTGGAACCAGAAATGTTTCAAATTGCAGTTTCTTGCATTTTGGAATATTTGCATAGACTTTACTCATTGAACATCCTAATCTAACAATCCAAAACCCAAAAGACTCCAACATCTGAAACACTTTGAGAGTCATATTGACAGATTTTGGAGCACTTTTTATTTTCTGATTAGAGATGCTTAACCTGTGATAACTCAAAAACACTATACTGTGACATAAGAGACTTGAGTCTGAAGAAGCATCTGATAATAGTTGCTATCCCATAGGGTAGTCTTGGCTTTTAAATTTAGAGAATGTATTAGTTTCTTATTGCTGCTGTAACAAATTGCCACAGATCTAGTGCCTTTGTATGGTTAGAACAGATGTCTCTGTCTGAGTCTTTCTCTGGCTGCAGGAGTGAACTCAGACTTTGGTGGTATAGGCTGCAGATGTTGGGGGCGTAGAGGACTCCAAGAGTAACCCCTAACCAAGAAAGGATGAGAATTGGTAGGAGTTATGTTGAAAGGCTCATGGTTGGAGTCTTAGTCCCCAGTGCAGCAATATTCAGAGGGGGGTTTTACAGACATGATTGGATCATAAGGCTCTGACATTGATGGATCAATCCACTGAGGGACTCATAGCTGTGTGGACTATTGGAAGGTGGTGAATACTGGAAGAGGAAGTGGGTCCTTGGAGGTGTGCCTTGGGGACTATATCATGTCCCTGGCCTCTCTCTGCTTCTCAGGCACCAGGAGGTGAGCAGGTTTGCTCTGCTACACTCTTCCACCATGATGCTCTGCCTTTCTTCAGGCCCAAAGCAATGGAGCCAGCTGACCATGGACTGAAATCTCTAAAACTGAGAGTCAAAATAAATCTTTCCTCATTCGAGCTGTATTTTATAGGCATTTAATCTCAGCAATGGACAGCTGACTGGTACAGTGTCCTGTGGCTTCTGTAACAAGTTACCACGAACTGGGTGGTTTAAAGGTTATTCTCTTGCAGTTCTTGAGGCCAGAAGCCTGACAACCAAGTGTGGTAGGGCCACACTTCCTACCAAGGGTCTAAGGGAGAGTGCTTTTGTGCCTCTTCCCAGTGACTCCAGGTGTTCCTTGGCTTGTGGCTGCATTGTCCTGTCTTTGCCCCCTGATCTCCTGTGGCCTTTTCTTTTCCTCCCTGTCTCTTAAAAGGACACTTGTCTTGGATTTAGGGCCCATCTGAGTAATCCAGGATGATCTATTTCTAAATCTTTTATTATATCGATCAACATACAAATTGATCCTTTTTCTAAATAAGGGAACACCTACAGGTTTGAGGAGTCAGAACATGGACATGTCAACTAGAGGGACACCATTCAACCTGCTTTGGTGAATAAATGCTTGACTTTTTTGCCCTTTGGGGACATTCTTAGGTGTGCCCAATGCATCTCTCAAAGAGTTCCAAGTGAGGTTGGGTCCTGCTGGCCCCCGTGACCAGCCCTCTCACTAATGCAGGCTGCACTGGCTTTCTTCAGTCCCCTGTCACTTGTCCTACTCATTCACTGTGCTTCCTGAAATCACCTCCAGATCTGCTTTTGGGGGAACCCAAATTAAAGCATATTTCCTGTTACTAAGGCCCTTGTGGGCAATGGGAAATCACATCCCAGAAGTTTCCCACACATAGTTTGCCCCGAGTCACCTTGTGCTGTCGTGTTCCTGGCTGATGTTTCTCTCAGGGGCTCCCTGGCCAGTCCTCTGATCTCCCTGGCCCGTCGCTATCCTCTCTCACATTGCCCTTGTGATTCCACAACCTCATCTCTATCTCCTGGAGACCCCAGGCGACATGCAGCCTCAGCAGAGGGGAAGTAATTGCAAAGGCACCTGCTGCCTTAGATAGTGGAGAAAGTATCATAGTCAGCGTGTGGCTTAATTGAATTAAAGGAAAATAGTCCTGCTCCTATCTCCATGTAACTCATTGCCCTTGACGGGGTACAGATAGAGCTCATTCCAGAAGCAAGAGTGCAGGCCAAGAGGTAGCTGGGCTGTAGGCCTGCCTCCAGGGAGCTCCTGACTCAGAGAAGGTAGGAGCTGAGTGACTTGGCCACTGCGGCTCAGAGGCTGCAGCAGTCCCTGGATCAAGGCATGAAGGAAAGTATTAGGATTTGCGGAGACAAGGTCTTTGGCCTTAGGTTGGAGAGAATGACCTGGGAATCTCCAAGGAGGTTCAACTGAGATAATCCTGTGTTCCGGGTCAGCAGGCAGAGAGGGCTAGGAAAGAATTATCAGAGCTGGGTGTGGTGGAGTCAGGAGGCTGGGGAGGAGGATTACAGATTCAAGGACAGCCTTAGCAACTTAGTGAGGTGCTCTCGCTCCCTCTAGCTACTCAGTGCCCCTGACCACAGGCCAGCACAGTGATTGGCTCACAGGGATCCTTGGGCAAAGCCAAGGGCTCTGTAGTTGTGTCTGTGCATGAAGATGACCCTTGCCTGCTCAAGGAGGCACTCACAGGCCAGCGTGCCCTCCTGATAGTGCACTGTTTCTGAAACTTTAAGGGAGGTAGTGTTGTAGGGACAAACGAGGCAAGGCACTGAAGAGAGCAGGAAACAGTTTTATTTGGCTGCAGCCAGGTTCATGGGGCACAGCTTTTGCTGTAATCAGTTAATCCCCTGAATCCCGAGTTCAGGGAGTTTCAGAGTTTTATACCCAGCATGTAAGGGGAGGGGCTCAGAAGTTCACAGTCTGCAGAAGTTCACATAAAAGCAGTTTTTTTCTTTCACTATTCTGGGCAAGTTAACCCTTCAAGGACAACACCTGAGAAGGGGAGAGCTTCTTCTCCCCTTTCTTTCCTCCCTCTGCCGGCTGTTACCATGGAGCCCAGTTGGTAACTTCTCTTATCTTAGAAATGTGGACATCTCTGTGAAGCCCAGCTCAAGGCCAGAGGCCTTGTTTACCCGTTTATCTACAAACTACTATACTGGATACATGTTTGTGAAAAACTAGTAAGGGGCTGTGCAGCACCTGGAGCGCTGATTTCTTCCCGGCCAGTGGCCATGTAAAACAGGGCAACACGAAAATAGGAAGCTTATCTACGTTGAACTCTTTTGCAGAGACTTTTTTGCTGACAGTCCTAAAATCAGCCATGGTGAAGATTTCTGGAGAAGCCCAGTTAAGACTTTTCTGTGGAGAAAGGGGGTGACACTTTGGTAGTAGCTCCACCAACTGGTGGTCAACCTCTGTGCTCCAGCTGCAGGTCCTCAGAGTTCCGCACTGTGTGGACCAGGAAGAGACCCAGCTCACTGCAGCAGAATGGGGTGTATCCTGCCTGGTGACTCCTCCATGATAAGGGACTTCCCCAGAGATCCTGCAGGGAGGCTGGAGTCAGGTGCTCTAGGGTGTCCAAATGCAGTGTCATCAAGACCTACTTCTCTCCCTAACAGAGGGGTGTCCTGAGGCTCCTCCCCCATCAGGAGGAGCAGGAGGAGCAGGGGGAGCAGGGGGATGTGACAGATTGGGTGAAGGCATTAGGTATGTTGGGGACTGAGGCTCTAGGGCTAGCATCACCCAGGAGAGAGAACCAAGCACCAGGCATAACTTTGGCTTGGTAAATAAATTCACCAAAGCCTTATTTTGCGTATCCGGATTGCTTAAGATCCTGTGTCCCAAAGTAAGGCAAATTGGCTGGATTTTTGGTCCAGCTGGAAAGAGCTTTTCTCCTTTCAGCACTATGACAATATGAATAGATTCTTAATGACTTTGCGTTCGTACTTTCTGGGTGGTCTTCCATTTGCTTGTGCCCAACGCTCCTTCCTCTGTCACCTTATAGAAGGCTGGTGTGTTAGTGAGATACTTTCTTTCCATATGTTTGGAGAGGAAAGAAGGAGCCAGATTACACAATCTTGACCATTGAGCTAAGGGCTTTAGGAGCTGTGACTTGGTTCAGGTGGCGCCTGGGATCCGTGGGTGGTTACTGAGCTGAGGAGGGCCATCAGAGCCCTGCTTTAGAAAGTGAAAGAATTGCCCAAGCAAATAGAGTAAGACATTGTGGGGACAGGGACCCAATGTTTCTGAAACTGATTGTTTGATCTAAAAGTATTTTTTTTTTTAATGTGTGCTAGTCAAGTGCCTGGACACTTGTCACAGTACAAATATCTCAGAGATTTCTCCTTTGATCTACTTCCTACCTAAATCAGTTTCCCCATCATCCCATCTCACAGCGCCGTATAGTTTTATTTCACAGCATTTACTACAATTCGGAAAGTTTGAATGTGTCTTCTCCGAGGGCAGGATCTCCATTCTTACTTGTGTCCTGTGGGTGCTTAGTCAAACATCACTGGACAGAGTGAATCAAGCAGGGAGGTTGTCGAAGATGACTGCCCCGGGGGAGAGAGATGGGAACTGAAGGCAGGAGGGATTTTAAGCTCCAGCCTGGGGGGCAGGGAGAAAAGGTCTGGAGGATGTTCAGGCAGAGGTGGGTCTTGGCTATTTGTGGCTATTTCAAAAGAGAGGCCCCTACCCTCCACAGAGGCTGGGAGAAGGTGCGCTGGTGGTGATTACATGGGGAAGGGATGGCTCCCAGGTCCTTGGGTTGCAAAACTGATTAGAGACTGGGAGAAGATGGACATCAGACGGGGGCTTTTCTCCTAAAGTTAGATTTCATGATTTATAAAGGGCTCTAAGAAATTGGAGGCCAGGGACCTCTGGTCAGGAAGAAACCTGTCTAAAATGCAGTCGGATTGAGGGGAAGTTAATGCTATCCTGGTCCATGCCCTCCCCTCCCAGGCTACTTTTCTTCCTTAAGGCCCTGGCAAAGGCCCAACCAACCCGAGGTGTGGTTCATCTGTTAGTATTGATCTCTGTGCAGTTAAGAGCCATTGCCCTATCTAGACCATGAGCTTCCTGGGGTCTGGGATCACATCTCTCTCATTTGTTAGTGTGAACACAGCAGTATCTGCTTCAAATAGGGGTTTGATAGATGCTATGGAAAGAAGGGATGGATGAATGGATGGGTGGAGGGACAGAGGCATCCAGAATGACTTCTGGCTTTTCAGCATGGGTGGAAGCAGGCAATGGGCAGCGATGGCTACTGTGGGTTGGCGATGGAGTCAGGCTGAGGTGGAGCAGCAGGCATTTGATGCTGGGAGGGGTGTCCTGCTGAGTGCTCAGGGCCTGGGGGGCTGGCAGCGTTTGGTGTCTGTGGTGGAGATGGCTAAGGGAACACTCTGGAACCTGGGGAGATGGCGGCACGTGCAAACTGTACTACTGACCTGGCCTCTGTTTGATTTCTAACAAGTCACAACAATCCTGGGATCCTGGGGGGAAGGACAACGTATGTTCTTTTGAGTTTATTTAGGAGACAGAGCTGCGTGGAGGTGAGGCCCCCCTTCCCGGCTACCCCACGGCCAGCCGAAGGATGCTGGTGCATGTAATTACTCTCAGGGTCAAGGCTGTGCAATCAGCTCTTTTGTCAGCAGTCTTCATTGAACAGTTTTATCGAGCGCCTGTGGGTGATTTGTTCCAGCCCTGGAGTAATTGTCCAATCAGCCGTAGGCTCCCTTGGGGGAAGGTGGTGAAGGCAGCATGCCCAATGATGGTGATTAAGACTGGCCGGCCTCCTTAATGAACTCCACCAGCATTCATGGAGCACCTACTGTGTGTGAGGCTCTGTGCCAGGCTCCATGGGAGGTAGGTGAGAATTCTTGCTCAAAAGAACCTCTGGATTGTTAAAGGGATGAACGGAGTCACCTGTCATCTCACAGTCAACCCAGGACCTCTAGGGGGAAGGCTTCCTCCTGATCCAGGTTTTTGAGTGGGGCCTGGGGAGATGACAGGGAGGAGCGAGGGTGGGGAGGGGCCTTAGGCACCGATGGACACTCAAAACCCAGTTCTCCATGGAAAAGTTAAAGCAGGAAGCAGACCTCCACCATGATTCAGAAAGAGGACTTCTGGAATTTGATCAAGCAGGGAGAATAGCAAGAGAAGGAGCTGTGGGGAAAAGGGGGCACCAGTTCATATGTGGTCTTGCTGGCTCAAGCAAGGAGTTGGGGCTTTAGACTAGACACAAGCAGCCAGGGGAGGATTTTAAGTTCACGAGTAATAGGATCAGGCAGTGCCAAGCACATAGGAAGCTTCCACTCAGAGCTAATCATTGCTCTCATTACCTGCAGTTAAAAAATAACAATCTCTCTCTTTAAAATTTTTTATTGGTTCATAATAGTTATACATAATGATACATGTATAGACAATGGAGTTTTATTCAGCCATAAAAAAATGAAATTATGTCATCTGCAGGAAAATGGATGGAACCAGAGGCTGTTATGTTAAGTGAAATAAGGTAAACTCAGAAGGTCAAGGGTTGTGTTTTCTCATATGTGGTAGCTAGAAGGGAAAAAGGAAAAGAAAGGTGGGGGAGGGCCAAGGATCTCATGACATTCAAAGGGAGATCCGTGGGGGAAAGGGACCGGGGGAGGGAGGAGAGGAAGGAAAGGGGAAACACTGGGGAATGATGTTGGCCAAATTATATTGTTGTATCATACGCACACACGAATAAATAAGAATGAATCCCACCATTATGTGTGCCTATAATGCACCAATAAAAATATGGAAAAACACCTATTTCATATGCAGAGAATTGTGGGGAGCCAAGGGGGATGTGGGACTCTAAGGATGAGGCTACTGTAGTGGTCCAGGTCAGAGGCGGGGTGTGCCTTTCTTGGCTCAGAGGTTAGAGGGATGAAAAGAGATGGATTCAGGTCAACCTGGCAGGACTTGGTGAATGGCTGGCAGGGGTGGGGATCAGGAAAGAGACAGGGACAAAGCAAGGGTGATATTCCTGGCTTGGGAGAAGGAGCAGATGATAGAGCTCTTCCCGGTGTAGCAGCAGGTGTGTGTGGAGCAGATGGGGGATTGATTTTTCATAGTAAATTAGAGAGTGGGTGGGGTGTCTGGTGTGCTGTTGGGTACGTGGACGGGAGCTCTGCAGGGCCAGGCCTCAGGGAGGGGGGTCTGTTTTCATTCCCACATTGTGTTTGAGTTTTAGGTGCAATATCAAGAAACCTGGCATGTATCTGACTTAATATGGGTTCTCTCAGATGCCGAGACAAGAATTCAAGTGAAGGATGCTTATTTGGGATGTAGAAGTCACAGGGCAGGAAAGAAAACCCTCCACCCTCCTAGGTTCTCTGGCTGTGGCCCTGCAAATTAAACTGACCAAGGGCAGATTTAACAGGAGAAAAACAAACAAGTTTCTTTTTTTTTTTTTTGAGAGAGAGAATTTCAATATTTATTTTTCAGTTTTCAGCGGGCACAACATCCCAGTTGGTACGTGGTGCTAAGGATCGAACCCGGGCCGCATGCATGCCAGGCGAGCGCGCTACCGCTTGAGCCACATCCCCAGCCCCAAACAAGTTTCTTAACAAGTGCCGTGAATGTACCTTCAGGGAGTCAGTGAGGAATAACTCAGGGGTGGGTAGAGCTTGGGGCTTCCACAGCCTCTTAGCAAAGAACAGGTAATTTGTAGGGAAGTGATAAGATGAAGGACAAGGACCTTGAACTTCTAGGAGCTGAACATTGTGGGAGGGTAAATATGGGAAAACTGGTGGTCAGTATGTGCTGGTCAGTAAAGGTCGGTTTGTGTGGACTCTCTCTCTCAGCACCATCTTGCCTCTGCTGCTGAGGCTGTATTCCTTTTTTGGAATATCAGTGGGGACACTTTCTCTGGAGGCATTGATATTCTGCTTTCAGGAAGAATGGCGGGGGTGCAAAGAGCTACTCCCGTGTCTGCTTTTTCTCAATTGCCTTCAGATCCAAATAATCTTTATACCAGAGTGGAACATTCTGGAATGGCAGTACTCTGAATTCCTTCAAGCCCAGAAAAATTAGGAAGTGAAAGAGGGAAAAATGAAAGAGGGAAGTGGAAGAGAGAAAAGCGTGTTACTGACCCAGCAAGGTGTATTATTCCGTGGGGGCATCTGGGGCCATGGGAGAAAAGACATGTTTCAGACTGATCCCACACGGGAAGTGATTGGTCAGGGGCAGCACTTGGAAGGTTCTTCTCGGCACATCTGTCTGAGTAGCGTCCCACAGTTCCTGCAACTAGAATCCTCAGGCCTAGAAACACAGATCCCAACAGGTAGAAGTCCCGGGAACACATTGAAACATCAGAGGGTGTAAGCAGGACATTGGCAACAAAGTTTAATTGTCCAACTTATATGAGCAGGTAGATTTCTATCCCAGACTATCTAGAAATTCGTCCTCTACACAGTTTCATGTCATATTGGCCAAGTTAACGGCAACCTTTAAATAAAACCTGTTGAGACTGGAGCAAATTATGGGATGGCACCGAGGGTGGCATCCAACTCTTTCCAACCTGAGAACTCTCAATTCCGTGTCTCACCTTTGTGATTCGTTTGTTTGAAATGAACATTTATTGAGCATCCAGTATGTGTCAGGCCTCATGCAAGGGACTTTACACGTACAATCCCATTTAATCTTTATAACAAAAACTGTGAGACAGGTATGGCTAGACCTATTTTATGGAGGAGAAAAAAAATTCAGTGATTTGTTCTTGTTGAAAGTTTGTCATCTGCAGAGCCAAGCATCGACCCATGTTCTTTGCTCCACCTTTCCCTGCCTCCTGTAGGCAAAAATTACAAGAGCAATCTGAGCTTGAGTGTTGGCTGTACATTTGCATTCAATATTTATTGAAATTCCTAGGCTCATCCAGTTCCTATGGTTGTGGCTTAATAAGTTCTAAATAATAATGATTTTTTCCCCCTGGATGAGTATAGATGCTTCTGTCAGCTGAAGCTGATTTCTACCTAATTTGCAGGGAATTTGTGCTGCACAATGATGAGCTAAATATTTATGCAGAAAGGATGTATGTACAAATCACATTTCCATAAGAAACACAAGGCAAACGAGAGTTTCCCACAAAAAAGTTTATTGATGGGAAAAGATGCTTTAAAGAATTAAACATTAGGCAGGATCAACCAGCATTATCCAAGAGTTATCCAGATTTGGGCAATTTAACTTTTCTGCCAGAGAAATGTCTTTATAAAGAGTGCCAAAGATTATTGAAGGAGGAATTGTTTTTGGTTCTCTGTTTTCAGGGGAAAAAATCTTGGGAATGTGGACTAGCTCTTTCTTTGAGGGATTCAGCCACCTTGCTGAATGACCATGGGAAAGGTGCTGTCCCTCTCTGAGCTTCAGTTTTTCAAACCATTATCTACGGGATGGGTGGACATTCTCTGAGGTCATGCCCACTCTGTCTCATAATTCTGTGTAACCGCATCTCTGTCTTTTTATCTACATTGAGAAGCAGGCTGTTGACCTTGGACTACCACCCTTCTTGCTGAGACAAGGGAGTCAATGTTTAGACACCTGCTGCATGCCACCAGGTGCTTCGTGTAAACCAACTTGTTACTCCTCGTAGCAGCTCCGTGGCAGAGGTTTGATCTCCATTTTATAGCCCCAAACCAAATAAGCTGTAAGTTAAGGAGCAGCTACTACTTTTGTGACCATGTTTCAGTTCTTCCCACTCCACCTAAGTTAAGTTCAGCACAAAGAGTTTTAAAGGTAAGTGCTTTTGCTTTGGGTTTTTGGCCCGATGGATACCCAGGGGCACAGAGCACAGGGCTTGAGTTGTTGAGGTCTGGGTTTGAATCTACCTTCTCAATGCACCAGCTCCATGCCTGGGTGGGCAAAGTTCTTCTCCAGTTTTTCTTCCTCATGGGCACACACTTTCCTGTCCTTTCGTGGAGCAGGGCTGTTGTGTGGATTCGAGGAGAAACACGACACGGCTCTGTGGTCCTAATGTGAAGTTGGTCATTTTAGGTTTCCCTTCAAGGGTCATCTCAGATGGTGACCCTCACTGCCTTCTTGGCATAGGAAGAAACTCTGAGTGTAACCCTGGCTTTCTGCCCATGCTTTTCCCCTTGGGCCTCCCAGTCTGATTGAATCCAGGCCATACTCTGCCTGATTTCTGCTTTTGTAAATAGTGCTTGGCTGAAGATGGGGTCTAAGCCCCAGTGATACCAATCCTTCTGAATGATTTTTTATTTTTATTTTTTATTTTTTGGTACCAGGGATTGAACCCAGGGACACTTAACTACTGAGCTATCCCCAGCCCTTTTTATTTATTTTTTTTTTAAATTTTGAGACAAGTTCTCACTAAATTGCTCAGTGCCTTGCTAAGTTGCTGAGGCTGACTTTGAACTTGAAGTCCTCCTGCCTCAGCCTCCAGAGCTGCTGGGATTACAGGTGTGTACCACTGTACTTGGCCTGAATGAATTTATTTCTTAAACTTACTTAAATGATTAGAGTTGATATATAAGTAAAACATTTATGATAATATTTAGAGTTATATCGACATAAAAATGTGATTGGTGCTATCTCTTAATACCTTCAAATGGGGATTGATTTGAGCCTATTCTTCCTTCTCCTTCTCCTCCTTTTCTTTTTCTTCTTTTAAAGCTTTGAAAGCTTTTATCTTCATAATTTGAAAAATTAATTTCCAGCCTAATCTTGTACTTGTCCACATTTTCTATTTTGTTTTGTCTTTTTCCACATTTTCATTGGTGCATTATAATTATATATTTTGCATATTCATACGTGCACACGAGATAGCAACATGATTTGGTCGATATCATTGCCCAGTACTTCCCCTTCCCTTCTTCCCTCTCCCTGGTCCCTTTTGATTTTCATGAGATTCCACCCCTCCCCACCCCCACCTTGGTGAGGACGCTCAAACTGTAGCAGAGCCCCTTCCACATTGTTACAGAACAACATCTGGATCAGCTGGTCTGTCGCTGTTGAGATTCAGGTGCTTTGAAGCCCATGGCTGAGAAACCTTCTTCAAATGTTGCTTTAAGAAGTCTTCCTTCTGCCTGGCTGAGATAGACTTTCAAATTAGATGTGTCTCGCTGAATATTTACAAAACCCTACCTGCAGGCACAACCTGCCGGTGTCACAGAACCAGCAGGGGCTGGCTGCCAGCCAGAACCAGGTCCTTTCTGATGTGCTCACAGGCCCAGGCTTTGCTTGGAATTCAGCCTTGTCAACGCCAAGACTGTGGCCAGAGTTTGGTCTTACTTCCTTCTGAGGCTGTAATCATGACTTTGAAGAGTTATTTCATAAAAGTTAGAAAGTTGTAGAAAATTTAGAGGTATGGTTTTCTGTGGGGCTCTAACAATACACACAATCGTATAATTTCTCTCTGTCTCAAGCAACAATTTTATTAAGATATAATTCACATATAATACAATTCACCTTGTGAGAGAATGCAATTCAACGGTGTCCAGTGTATTCACAAAATTGCATAACCGTCACCACGGATGTGAGAATCTTTATTCACCCCCCCTCTCAAAGGAACCCCATATCCGTGAGCAGTTACTTACTCCTCACACCCCTGGCAGCCACCCATTTACTTTCTGGGTATGGACCTGCCTTTTCGGAACATTTCATATGAATGGAATCATATGTGGCCTCACATGGTTTACTCCTCATTTAGCTTTCTCCAGGTTTATCTGTGTGTTGCAGCATGTCTCAGGACTTCCTTCCTTTTATGGATGAAGCAAATCCATGGTTGGGTACACTCTGCTTTGTTTAAGCACTCATCAGTTGAGTTGATGGACATTTTGGCAGCTCTTTGTGGCTGTCAGAGACACTGCTGCTGTGAACACGCAGACACAAGTTTTCGTGTAGACATGGAGTTTTGGTTCTCTTGGGTGTAGACCTTGGAGTAGGATTGCGGGGTCATATGGTGACTCTGCTTAATCTTTGGAAGAGCTGCCACACTGTTTTCTGAAGTGGTTCCAGCACTTTGCAATCCCACCCCCAAACTCTTTTATGGTTTTATGTTGGCTGAAATGGGTTTGCAGATGCTGAGATTTATTTGAGCTTCAAGCCCAATGTGGTCCAAAGTCTCAGTGGAAGACTCAGCTTGGAAAATGGAATTGAATTTAGCAAGGCTAGATAAGGCCTTCTGGAGTCCACAATGGCACACCCTTAATATTCTGGAATAAAATCCAAAGGCTCATAGAGTCTTGGATTTGAGTTCTTGAGAAAAAGCTGTGATCTCGCACAGGATTAAGAGCTTAGACCAGTGCCTAACTGACTTGGAATCCCCTCAGAAGGAGATTTGGAGACAAGGACTCAGATACAAGTCATTTCCCTGGGTCATGATCCCATGAAACATGGGTCAAGGTGTGGGGAGGTGAGGGCCTGCAATCAAGGAAGTCAACCACTGTGGGCAGCTAGCACTCCATTCCCTTGGGGCATGTGGGGTCCTACGTGGAACATGCCTTGGGGTTATCCCAGCCTAGAGACAAGGAGCCTGGGGCCTTCATTCACGGAGTCCTATTGGGTGAGGGTGCTTCTGGGGGTGCGCACTCCCCGAGACTTCTAGTTTTCCCTGAACACTGGCCAACCCTGCATGCACAGCTGTAGGTGGAGAGTTGAGTAGTGCCAAGGGGCTGTGGGCAGGGTGCTAACAGCATCCCCCAGGGGCCCACCCAAAGTGGTGCTCACAGATGACCGGTCAGTGGCCATCTCTAGCCACAATGAAAACATGCTACCAGGCTGTCTCTGTTGACTTACAGCAATGAAAAGTAGGACATAAAATAAAATCTTTCCCTATACCCCTCCCTGAGGTAGGAAACACAAAGCTTCCTGAACATGGAGAATAGCTGGTGTGTGTGTGTGTGTGTGTGTGTGTGTGTGTGTATTTTTTTAAAGATTGAAGTTTGAGGCATGTCTTTATGAAAGAAAGAATGGGGCAATTGAAAAGCACTTGCTGAAGTAATCAGTGTGGAGAGGCAGGAATAGAAATGGTAATCAGAATCTGCCTTGAGACGACTTGGAGGGATAATCAAGGGCTAGGAATTGTGCCAGTTCCCCACAGACCAGACCGCTGGGTTCCACAGAGCCCTGAGCACATGTTCATCCGCAGGTCCAAGGGAAGAAAGGGCTGCAGAGCGGCGGCTTCCAATGCCACCAGAGACCAGAGTCACCTGGGACACAGGATGAAAACAGGTCTGGGGTCTTGCCCTGGTATTTCACGGGAGGGGGTTTTAACATGGACTGCAGGTGACTACAAATCAGATTTGGGGTCCTTGAGAGGAGGCAGTAATAGTGCAGGTAGAGTTCCTGATTTTTTTTGCAAAGAGGCTCAAACTTGGCCACTTCCTGGGCTCCCTTGCTGCACTTCCCTGTAGTGACTCAGATTTCACTGGCTCCTCATTCCTAGCTGGCTGAGGCCATTTTATTCCACCTCTGGTGGAAGTATCTGCTGTTAGGAAGGTCTGTTGGGGCTGGATTTCACCCTTGGAAACCAAGGGCATCTCAGCCCCACATAGTCCTGTCTAGGGGCACCACCTCAAACAAGCAGGAGAACAAACAACCGTAGACAGATGGAGTCGCCAGTGGAAAGAGGTTCAAGGGCAGTTGCTTTAACTTGGGTTTCTCTGAAAGCATGAAAGATTCTGGAATCTTCCGTGCACTCCACGTCAGACTTTGCTTGGTCAGGGTTAATGGTTGAATTGTGTCCTCCCCACCACCCACCCAAATTCATATGTTGAGAACCTATCCTCTGGTCCCTCAGAATGGGCCCTTGTGTAGAAATAGGGTCTTTACAGAGGTCACACGGTTAAAGTGAGGTCTTTGGGGTGGGCTCTTGTCTAACATGATGGGCAACCTCATGAGAAGGGGGATCTGGAGGCAGGTTTTCGGTGGAGGCTATGTGGGAGTGAAGATGGGAGCAGTTCCCTCCCTCATGGCCCTCAGAGGGAGCCAACCCTGCCTGACACCTTGATTTTGAACTTCCAGCTTCCAGAACTGCGAGGTGGTGAGTTTCTGTGGTCCTAGCCAGCCTGCGGTGCTTTGTTATGGTAGGCCCAGTAAATGACGATGACTGGATTGTCCTGGGGGGCTACCTCCTGAGCATCTCAGTCTCTACACAGACTTCCCTATACTCCCATCCCCACAATCGCCCCAGATTCCTGCCCCAGGTTTCTTTCTGTCTCACCACATCCCTCTGCCATATTGTCTCTGTCCAGCCATCAGCATCAACCTGTTTTAAAAAATCAATTTATTTATTTTAATTAGGTTTATGCCAGCATCAAGCTTTGTAAACCACATCTGACCACATCTGTCCCCGTCTGTGGCTCCCTACTGCTCTGAGGGTAAAGACCGAAATCTTGGGTCCCAGGTCCTCACTTGGTTGAGCTCACTCTACCTTCAGCTGTGTCATGGGCTGCCACAGTCTGGCTGGGCACAATTCAGGAGCCACTTGTCAAAAGAAACTAACTTTATTTTTAGAACCACACACGCCAGACAAAACAGCTCCTCAGGAAAAACCCTCAGAGCCCAACTGCCACCACCAGCTTCCCCCAAGCCACTTCCCCAACCACAGACACAACTCCTTGGCCTCCTCCCTCCCACAGAGAAGCTGGCTGAGCTGGGGGCCCTCAAATCCCAGCAGCCTGGGACAAGGGCCTGTCAGTCTCTAGAAGGCCCCCATGAGCACTGACCAAGCTCTTGAATGCCAGCTCCAAGCTGGGACTTGGGTTTTCTCCTTTGAGGAGAGGAGAGCATATGTTATGTGTGTGCAGAGAAAAGGGAAATCAAATATAGTTTGATAACAGCCGATAGACAATAGGTAAACTTTATTCACAAAAGTGTAGTTACCTGGATTCAGAACATGGGCCATAGTTTCTTAATACCAGACCTAGAAGAACTAATTTTTTATGATTATATCACTGTTACTTATTTTCCTACAGGTAATTTTTCTAGTTTCAATATTTTCCCCTCAAAGTTAAATGAAAAAAAAAAATTGAAAGTTTAAAACTGGATCACTTGGCCCTTTCTCTCCTTGTCTCCTCTTGTTCAGAGTGCTTGCATCTCTTGATGGCCAGCATCCTCTTGGATCTGCAGTTTGGCTCAAGGCATTCACGTCTTAGCAGAATCTTCTTTGTGGTTTTAGCCTTCTTGCAGAAAATTGGCCTTGTCTGCCCACCGCAACTGCTCTGCTTCTGATCACAGCGCCTCTTTCCATGGGTATAAAGGGAATCCTTGCCTGCCACAGTCTGGTTAGGCACAATTCAGGAGCCACTTATCAAGCAGAAAGGAACTTTATTTTTAGAACACACACACCGCACCACAGAGCTCTTCAGGAATTCTCTTAGAGCCCAATTGCCACTACCAGCTTCCCACAAGCCTCTCCACCTCCCACAATCCTCCTGCTCTTGAGGCCGATTGGCTGGGTCGCATGGGCGGAGCCAAAAAAGTCCCCCAATGAGCAGCTCTGTGGCCTGAAAGGGCAGGGAAACAGCCCAATGAGCATCACCACAGAGGAGCCAATCAGCTAGATGTTGCTGGGGCCGCTGTGAGCCAATCATCAGCTGGCAGTCTGAAAGTTTGCTGGGGCCCCTTGGGCTGTGGCTCTCAACATCTCCCCCTCTCTGTTTAAACAACAAGCATGTGGCTTAGGGACCGTGCCTGCCTTAGGTTGTCCAATACTACATATGGTCCTTACCCGTTATCGGATGAGCTGACCTCAAGGTGTCAGCCTCCTGTCTTAGGTTGGTACCATTGCAATTGGATCTTACCCGTCACTGACTACTGGTCCAGTGTACAGCCACACCTGTGGAGAGGTCTTTGTACCAGCGGGGGCGGGGGGGTTGAGGTTCTGAACGATTATGACAAGCAGAAGGGAGGAAGATACACCAAGCCAATTGACGGCTCCTTTTGGAAAAATTGTACCACTGATGACACCATCAGCATAAATACCCCAACACTACCACAAGTTGCTACACCAACAGATAGTTCACAATGCATACAAGTGACACATAGTCCAGGCAAGTTCTGCAAGCAGTTCAGTGATGGCTATTGCAGAAGCTGTAGATTGGTTTTATCTTTGTCTTCACCAGCACTGAAATGAAGATAGGAATTCTGGCAATAATGGCTAAAGAAAAAATTATGTAACATTCCAGAAGGCACTAAAAGAAAACAATTTTCTTAACAATTTACATTATCTTGAACAGAATTATTAAATATAATGAAAAGGAAAGGTGAAAGTAAACAAACAGATCTGTTAACCTCCTTTATTGTTCACATTTTAAAACAATCCTCAACAGCTGTTTAACCAATTTAAATTAAACCATTTAAATCATGTGAATAAAAAAACATTTTTTGGATCCATTTTTTCATGATTGCTCATGATATATGGATATACGTACATACAAACATACAACATAAAACACAAGTGTGCACACATAATATAATACGTACAACACATAACATAATAGTAAAGGCCTTATAACTTTTTGCAGGTGAAATCTCCATTGCAATGTTTAAAAACTCTATAGTCAAAAAATAGAACTGATCAGCAAAATATTAACCTAGGTCTGTATGAGCTCAAAAAACAAAATAGAACTTCATGATATGGGAAAGGGCAATAATAAAATAGATATTGAAAAAAGCATGCTGGTTCTGTCGCAGATGTAAGGATAACCAAACTGGAGTTTTGGATATCAGCTGTTATGGATTTGAGCCAAATCATCTTCTTTTTGGTCTGTAGAAATCGCTTTAGTTAATCTCTCTGGAATCCAAATTGGCTGCTGTTCTCCCTGTGGAAACACACAAACAGACCCCTGACTCCAGACAATTACTGGGTCAGAACCTTTCCATTGTCCTGTTAGAATATCCTTCCAAAGTACCTTGGGCTTATGTACATTTTTTGGACACATATGCCTTTCTGCAGCACTAAGCCCTGATGAATCCAAATTTAAAAAGTTTATAGAGTAAAAAGGGTTATTTTAAGTTTATCTTTGGGGAATATATACCCCTTCCCAATTCCTTCTTTTTGCTTTAATAAGTACATTTTAATAGTTTGATGAGCTCTTTCAACTATGCCTTGTCCCTGTGGATTGTATGGGATTACTGTTATATGAGTAATGCCAAATGTTGAGCAAAATTGTTTAAAAGAGGTAGAAGTATAACCAGGAGCATTATCTGTTTTTAACTGTTTTGGAACGCCCACAGTGGCAAAATTTTGTAAGCAATGAGCTATAACATCTTTAGTTTTTTCTCTGGCATGAAGGGAGCCCATCAAAAATCCAGAAGAAGTATCAACTGTAACATGCAAATATTTCAATTTTCCAAACTCTGGCAAGTGTGTGACATCCATCTGCCAAATATGGTTAGATATCAATCCTCTAGGATTGATTCCAAGATTAACTTGTGGTAAAAAAGGTCACACAATTTTGACATTGTTTTATTATTTGTCTAGCTTGTTCCTTAGTTATTTTAAAACGCTTTTGTAAAGTGCCTAACGCCAAGGTCGTGGGTTCGTTCCCTGTACAGGCCACCAAATGCTGCAGTCTGGCTGGGCACAATTCAGGAGCCACTTGTCAAAAGAAACTAACTTTATTTTTAGAACCACACACGCCAAACAAAACAGCTCCTCAGGAAAAGCCCTCAGAGCCCAACTGCCACCACCGGCTTCCCCCAAGCCACTTCCCCAACCACCAGCCTCTCCACCTCCCACAATCCTCCTGCTCTTGAGGCCGATTGGCTGGGTCGTGTGGGCGGAGCCAAAAAAGTCCCCCAATGAGCAGTGCTGTGGCCTGAAAGGGCAGGGAAACAGCCCAATGAGCATCACCACAGAGGAGCCAATCAGCTAGATGTTGCTGGGGCCGCTGTGAGCCAATCATCAGCTGGCAGTCTGAAAGTTTGCTGGGGCCCCTTCGGCTGTGGCTCTCAACAACGGGCCACGTCCCCTATGCTGGTCTTCCTTCAGTTCCACATCAGCCTTTCCTCCATCTCAGAATCTCTGCCAGGAATGCTCCTTCTTCCTTTCTTTCTAGACCATTCCTCCTCTTCCATCTAGCCCCAGTTCACACAGCTGCTGGGGACTGACAGTAGGCCTGTTCCGTTGTCAACTTTGCTAATATCCAGCATGACTCCATCCAATAGCCCCATATGGAATGAATAATTTGTGGAATGGCTTATTTCATTTCCTCTAGAATGAACTCCACCAGAGCAAGGATAGTTGTCCTATTTGTTTGCTTCTGTGTCCCCAACACCTGGAATAGGTGCCTGGCACAGAGTAGGTGTTCAGTGAATATTGGTTGCATGATAAAATAGCTAGAACATAATCTCCAAAAGGGCGTGGGCGGGCGTGCCTGTTCATTCACGCTTCTTCACTCCCAGGGTCGTGCCTGGAATAGAGTCAGTTCTCTATGAGGGGCTGGGCAAGGTGAAGGGATGGGGGAGAGGGGACAGTGGGATGGGACTGAATCTCATCAGGCCCAGCTTTCCTGGGCCACTCCTGGCCCTCCCAAAGTTCCTGGGGCAGACCCTCCTGCTAACAGACCCAGGTAACAGCCACAGGACGGGGGAACCTCAAGGAGCTGCTGGAATACCAAGAAGAGGGAGGGTCCTGGGGGGGAAGGAAGAGAGCAGATGGTTAAAGTGGATGGTGGGGTGAGCTTAGGGACAATTTGGGGGCTGGGGAGACATTTTTCAGGTGTCTCTAGGCCCTGCTGGCTTGAGGGTGGCAGGAGGACTCTGGGGGGTGAGCAGCAGAGGGCTCCTGGAGAGCTCACTCAGAGCATCTGAGCTCCTGCTGGCTGGGCGGCGCCGTGGTGCTCACTGGGGCTCATGTGGCACTGGGGCACCCCCTTGCCTCGACCAGCCTCGCCAAACTGAGGGCTTTTCTCACGGGCTGAAATACTGTCTGTCTGTCTGAGGCATCCACTTTAGAGAGCAAATCCCATCTCCCCCCGAGCATCTTCCCACTCCCCGTCCAGCTGGACTCTACTCTGGAGGTTCGCAGAGAGCCCTGTGCCTCCCAGAGGCTGCCTTGCCGAAGGACGCACGGCCCCCTGTCCCAGCTCTCTGCACTTGAGGACGTGTCAGCATAGCCCCAGCGAGTGGGGTTGGAATCACAGAGCAGCCAATCTCTCTCTCTTTTTTTTCTAGGGAGAGTCCGGGAAACGAATCCTCCCCCTGCCCCACCAGAGCCTTCCTGGGAAGCTTCCTCCACAAACAGGTCTGCTCGGTCTGCAGACTGGAGCTGGAGCTGAGAAACAGGTGGGCTGACAGATGCCGGCCAGAGAGCCCCGGGTGTCAGGGCCTCCGGCAAAGATTCCTTTGGCGCTGTGGAGTATCTGTCTTCCTGTCCCCCAGCCGCAGGGTTTGACTCAGGTATCTCTGCATTAGTAACTCCTCAGCCACAAGGAAAGTAAGAGCAAACGGGAAGGGAGGTGTGACTGAGGAAAGGGAAGGAAGTGCTGCATTCAAATGCTCTGGGGGGTGGGGGGGATGATTTATTGGAATTCCTTTGGGCTTTGTCGATGCTGCTTCACAGAATCAGAAGGACTGAAGCAGTCTTGTTCTCGGAGGTGTCTTCTTTCCAAATACGTTGCCTTTGCCTTCAGCGGGAGCAGAGACCTGACCTGCGCTTTGTATTTACAACGACCCTTCTCGCGTTCGCCCCTAGGCTCCATCGGTGTTTTGTTACAGACTCACAGAGATCTCACCTTTCTGTGCCTCAGTTTCTTCATCTTTAAAATGGGGCCACATCAGTCCACCTTAGTTTGATGGACAGAATGGTGGTGACCGTAGGCAGGTGGGATGTGGCTGGAGGAGGTGGGTCACTGGGGGTGTGCCTGGAGGGGTTCATCTTCCCTGTGGTCCTTTCCGCCCTCCCCCTCTGCTTCTTGGTCTCCAAGAGGTGAGCAGGGCTCCTCTGATGCTCCCTTCCCTCCCAAGGAGACGAAGCTGACCATCCGTAGACTGAACCTTGGAAACTGTGAGCCCCAAATAGACTTTTCTTCCTGTAAGCTGTTCTTGTCTGGTGGGGTATTTTGGTCCCAGTGATGAAAAGCTGACAAGCACACCTGGTGAAGAGGGACCATAATTGCCTAAGCACGCTCTATGACATTGGCACAATGAGGAAATTGCCTAACGATGCGTTTCCCAGAATGTCTCTCCGTTGGTAAATGACGCACGACGGAACGTGGAGGTACTGACTCACCCTATTGTGTGGCCTGGCACGTCTGGAATCCACAGGGCAGGAGGGGACATCTGAGGCTCTTGGGCAGAAGCTGACGCTGCCATCTTAGAGTCCTCTTCAGCCTTTTAGTTGATTGGATGGATGTCAGGGGTGATCATCACCTTTGTATAAAGTCAACTGATGTGACAGTCAGAGGTCACCTACCTACACAGCTCCTCCATAGCCACCTCCGTCTGTGTTTGGGTGGCTATCTGGGCATCAGAGTCTAAAGCTGGCCGTCAGAGTGCTCCCTCCATGACCAGCTGACCTGACCCTGCAGGCCTGCTCTGCCGCAGTCTCTTCCCCTTCTCTTGCCCATGTCCCCTTCTTCCCTTCATGGCACAGTGTCTCCTCTCAGGGCTGCCTGCCTCTCCTCCAGCGACCTGCTGTTCTTGCTTGTTTCAGTGTGTCTTGGGATACTTGGGGTGGCAGAGAAGAGGACAACCAATGCGGGGAGGGGTCTGGACTCACAAAGGCACTTTGATTCTCTTTTCTGTGCAGTTGACCATGGCTAGCTGTAGAAGGAAACTCAGATGTCACCTACTCTTGGGGTGACGCTGGTGGCAGGACTCATGCAGCTTTCAGGAACTCATGAAGCTCAAATTGCAGTCTGTCTCCTTCCAGGCTTGAGTTACATTAGCAGGTCCCCTTTCCTTGTCTCTTGTTCTATCCGTCATTTTTATTATTTTTTTACTTTGATCGTA
The DNA here is from genome assembly GCF_048772815.1 of Callospermophilus lateralis. Lineage (NCBI taxonomy): Eukaryota > Metazoa > Chordata > Mammalia > Rodentia > Sciuridae > Callospermophilus > Callospermophilus lateralis. The sequence goes on along the minus strand of NC_135307.1, from coordinate 183,510,504 downwards.
ACAGGTGGGGGAAGGGTTGCCCTAGTGACTCTCATCCAGCCAGGACTTTTGGTTGGTATTTGAGACAATGACACAAGGACATCTTTCTATCAGTTCTAAAGTGTGCCTCTGCCCACCCCCGGCTGTCCCCACCCTTCAGCAGGGAGTGCCTTACCACACACAACTCTCAGTCTCCTCCCGATGCAAGGATTATCAAAGAGTGTTCCTTAAGAGTATACTCAGAATTTTATTAAAATGTCCGTTTTCAATATATTCTTAACTCTTTAAGACCTGAGGCAAGAGGGTATTCTAGGGCCGAGTGGGGACGGGCACTCCTTCCATATAGGCCCTGAGTGTGGATATTTTTAGCTTTTTGGGCTGTGTAGTGTCTCTCCCTTTTGTTGTGCAAAACCAGGCAGAGACAATATGTAAAATGTGCCTGGCTGTGCTCCAATAAAACTTTATTCATGAGCACGGAAATTTGAATTTCACATAATTTTCACATGCCACGAAATAGGTTACTTCTTTTGATTTTACAGAAGCATTAAAAAAAAAAAAAATTCTTAGCTTGAATGCCAGGAAAATAAATGGAAGGCTGCAGTTGGCGTGCGTATTGGTTCCTTGACCCCGTTATAGATGGCAGCTTAACAAACTGGAGAGAGCGGGCCTTCCAGGATTGGTCCGCTCCCAGGAGCATCCTGGGGAGTGAAGCGTGTCCTGTCGTCTCTGTGCGTGTTAACATGAAACAATGTCAACGACAGCACGCGGTGTCATAAGGTAATTAAACAATTAGCAGGTGACAAAAATACAAGAGTCAAATTCCCCTTCCTCATTGCTCATTCCCACTCCCACCACCCAGAGGTGACAGGTGGGGTTCCAGTCCTCCAGGGACCCAAGACCCATTTCTCCATCTTTTTCTTCCTCCTCAGAAGCCCCTACATCAGTACTACTGGGAGGACCAAGAAAGAGCCAAGGATGAGCTGGCCCCCTCCCCACACAGGGGGAGTCCCACCTTGTTATTTTGAGGACAGGGGCCTCCTGGTGGGCAGGCTGCTGGTCTTCTCTGCCAAGCCACCTATGTCTGAGCTGACAGGTGTCAGTACTGCTCTAAAACACACCTGGGTCGTGGCGCCTGTGAGTGGGCTCCCTGACTGGGGGGCCCTGGGCCAAGCCCCCCTCCTGCCTGGACTTTCCCCACTGTCTCTGGCCCCCCTGGGTCCCCAGCATCAGCCTCTAAGTCCTCTGTGGAGCTGCGGGTCTGACATGTCCAGTTCTGTTTGCTGTGTCCCCCGCTTTACGTTTCCTTTTGATTTTCTGAGAGTGGACGCTGATTTGACTCTCCGCTTCTTTTCGAGCTTTCCCTGAGGGAATCCAACGAGGCTATTTTTGTTTGCGAGACGGTGAAAGCGGCGAGGAAAAAAAAGCACGAGAGGGAACGGGCGGGCCGCCGCTTCCCTGGGATCCTCGCCGCCTGTTCCGGGGCTTTCCGTGGACAGCACTTAGAAAACCAGAGCAAAGGCCGAGACGGGTGAGCGCCGCATCTGTCTTTTAGAACCGGAGGGAGGAGCCTCGGGGATTCGTTGGTCCTAAGTCCCCACCCCACGGAGGGGGAAACTGAGGCTCGCGGGGTGGAAGTCAGGAATGGCTGCCGCAGAGTGTGAGAGCGGAAAGCTGAGACGGTCCTCCAATGCCTGCTGGAGGCTCAGTCTCTTCCTGGAGGTGGGGAAAGGCTCCCAGAAGGTGCAGGCAGGGGAGTGTGGGGTTCAGATGCTTCAGAAAGACCATCTGTGGGTGAAGGGTCGTGTGATGTGGGGTTGGGAGCCTGGGCCAAGCAGATTGAGAAAGGAAGGACCAAGGTCTGGGTGTTTGTTGGTGGCTGGGAGAGGGGTGGGGCTCCTGACCCGGGAGGAGGCAGGTCAGGTCAGGGGGCTTTTGTCCAGATGGGGACATGCGCACATTTGAAGGTTGGCAGGAAGGAACCTGGGGAGGGGCAGAGACTGAAGATGGGAGAGGCTGCCCTGCTGGAGCGAGAACTTGGAGGCAGGAACCCAGGGCCAGGTGAGCCAGGAGGGGAGGGCTGAGGAGGCAGGTGCCCGTCTGACAGGTAAGGGCCAGCCTGCAGGTTTGTGCCCAGCCACCCACACTGACTTGGGATGCTCTGTTCCTGGTTGAGGCTCTGGTATCAGGGGTCCCTGGCCCTCGACGCATCAGCCCCCGAGAGGACAGGCCCCGTGGGCAGGGGTCCCTCTACCTCCACAGCCTCCTGACTCTTGGAAGGAAGTAAAACAAGGTGCTGCTGGCTCCTGTTTATTGGTGGCTGATGTGAGAGAGCAGAAAACGTAATGACCCAAATGAAAAATGCCCCTCTGGGTGTCTGGAAGCGTCCTCCCTAGGCCCTGCGTTCATTCGGCCCACTTTGGCTCCGGTCCTTATGTGATATCTAGCGCTGCTCCAGCCATATTTAGTTCAGACCCTTTCCGATTTCTGACAATTAGTTTCTTGGCCATTAAGCTGGACCGAAGCAGGAATACTTTAATGTGCTTATTTTAAATCTCACTGCATTCACACGCTCCCTTGTGAGTAAGGTCTGTGGTCCCCCAAAGTGTCAGCGTGGAAGCTCCAGCGACTCGTCCGTTTCTCAGTCCATCTTCCAGAAGGTCAGCCTTGAAGCAAATTGTGTCCTTGTCACCACTCAGCTCAGAGACCTTCCGCCGGACCCTTCGTGATGGAGGACAAGGACCTTAGACTCTCAGAGCTACAGTATTCAAGTCAAATTGTAGGAGAAGATGGGGGCAGTGGTGGGGGACTTGCCCAGCCTGACCTCTGCAGAGAACTGGACTATGTTTCCCAGATGCTGAGATGGGTGCCGATGGTGCCAGTCCCAGGGGGATACTAAGCAGGGGGCAGCGGGGCGGCATGGCCAGGTTTCACTGAGGAAGATCAGGCTGGCTGCACGTTGGAGGGTACGTGGAGGGACAGCAGCAGGCAGGGAGGTAAAGGTCCAGTCAAGTGTGACCAGCGTCCACACCCCATCAGACCCAGTACTACCAGCTTCATTATTTCAGAGCCCTGCACTGAATAAAAATGTGGGACATCTCATTCAAAAAAAAAATTATACAGATGGAATATTATTCAGCCATATAAAAGACTGGAGTCCTGACGCACTCTACACTGTGGATGGGCCTCAGAAACATTATGCTCAGTGACAGGTCACGCATTCCACCGTTTCATTTAAATGAACCATCCAGAATAGGTAACTCCATATGGACAGAAAGCAGATTGGTGGTTGCCAGAGTGTGGGGCCAGAGAAATCAAGTGGGTATGTTTGCTTTAGGGCCGTGAAAATATCTTGGCCCTAGATAGTGGTTGTACAACACGGCACCCAGATGGGCAAAATGTTGTTCACATTCAAATGGTCAATTTTGTTATGTGAATTTTTCCCTCAGTAAAATCTATAATACTGTGTTAAAAATGATTAAGCCTTTCAAGGTGGCCACGGCAGGTGCTAAACCAGTGGGGCTTCTCTAAGCGCTGGGCCTGCCTCGCTGCCTGTGAAGTGGCCCCGGAGCTCCTAAGGCCCCCGAGAGCTGAAGATCAGTGCTGCCTGGGGCAGGGGCTGGAGGTGCTTGGGAGCCTGTGGCTTGACTCGGAACACCTTGACCCCAGAGTCTTCCACCTCGAGTGGCTCCAGTCCCCAGCCCACCCTAGTGCTCACCCTCAGCTACCTCCCCTGGGTCACCAAGAGGGTTGCTGCTGCTGCTGCTGCTGGTGCTGGGACCTGCCCCAGCTGCCTTATGAGCAGACCACCAATTGGGGACCCGTGGAGCCAGAGGGCAGACCCCAGACTTACCCACCTGCTGCATATCATTGGGAACACCCTCGGTTGGATCTGAACCCAGTTTCCTTATTTGTCAAGGCACAGTAACACCACAGGCTGGCAGAATCATGTGGACAGGGACAGATGAGAACATTTTTTAGGTCTTCTGGGCCAGGCGAGATGCCAGCAGTTCGCTGTCTACATTGATTCTCACGTCAGTCCTGGGCGAAGAGCCTATTTCTCCAGTTGCCAATGATTGAGGCTCAGAGATGTTAATTAATTGGGTTGAGTTTTTACAGCGTGGACACTGGTAACTGGGAGTTGAATCCTGGTTTTCTGAGTTCAGAGTGCTTGACTTTTGTATCGGTTTCTTATTGTTGCTGAAATGAATTGCTTCCATTTTAGGGGCTTAAGAAACCCAAATTTATTTAACTTATCTCGCAGTGTGGGAGTTCAGAAGTCTGAGGTAGGTCTCACTGGACTAAGACCCTTACCTTAATTTAGGCTTCTAGAGGCTGCCTGGATGCCTTGGCTAATGGGGAGGTCCTTCATGCCACTTCTCTGACTACAGCCAGGAAAGGGCTCTGTGCTCAGGAGGGTTTGTGACGAGGCTGGGCCACCTGAATACTCGTGGCTCATCTCTCCATCTCAGGCTCCTTAACCTTGACCAAATCTACAAAGTCAAAGGTGCAAGGGATCAGGACACACACCCTTCCAGAATGAGGAATTCTTGACCCAATGGAGACAGAGCTAAATTCTTCCAAAAGGCTTAGTTTTCTTGATGTGGTTCAAAAATTCTTTCATGTTTTTTGGATAAGCTGTGTGTTGTGAGAGGGTTCTGACCCAGGAAACAGACCTCAGGGTTCGGCGGCCGGTGGAAGAAATGCAAGATGCAGTTAGGATAGTGGATGTGCTTTATTCAGAGGTGGTCACAGCCTCCGGCCCCCAGCTTCAGCCCCCAGCTTCAGCCCCCAGCCAGTTCCATTTTAGTCCTCAGTTTGCCCCCATTAGCCCCTGCGTCTTTTCCATAGGCCCATTTCAAAACGCAGGCCAAAGAAAAAGGGACGCTGCTCACAGGTCTCATGGGGGTCACATGCTCACGAGTCACTGTTTGTGACCTTGGGTCAATGCACTGAATCAGAGTGTTCCCGGCCCTGACTAACCCTAACGAGGCTGGTTCCCAGCCCTGGCTACACACTGAAAAGATGACATAGTTCCCTGGGAGTGGACTGCCCCTCCGCCTCCAGGTGAGAAGATCCTTGCCTCTTGCTGAAGCTGCGGCAGCTCTCACAGCCGTATCCTGGACATTGTCATCACCACCACCCCAGGTGGCCTCCCTCCTGTCCAGAGGGGTTTCTCCCTACGTGACCCCCACACCCCAGGAGCTGAAAGACAGAAGGTGAGTTTGGGATAAAGCAGAAAAAGAGCACAACCCCCAGCTATGATCAAGTTCCCGGCAGGCCACCCATTGGATAGCTCCTGCTGGGGCTTGGGCAGCACCCCTTCCCTAGCTAGACAGTCGGGTGCTCATTTTTGTGTCTTTTTTTTTTTTTTTTTAACACTGATTTCCTCAGCTCCCTCTGCAACATGGGGGTTATTGTCCCTGGGTACCCAAAATGGCAGCTCTGCTTCACCTCTAATTTCTAATGAGGAACCATGGACTTAGCAAGGCTATTGGGGGACAGTCACCAACAACTCTGATTTGGTCCTGCACTAGGAGTGCTCAGGGTCCAGAGGGTTTCCCTTCCTGTCAGTACTGGACATCGTGGACAGTGGCCTGAGGGTCTGGGTGGGGCCTGACTTCCAGAACGTGGCTGGAAGTGGGTTAGCCGAGGTGGGTTTGGGAGCCCTGGTGGCTAGAAGTTCCCACCCCAGCAGCGTGGCCACAGGGTCTCACCTTCCCGGGAAGCATTTCTGCCAGGCGCAGGGTTTTGAAGCTCACTCTTAGCTGGATGCTTGAGATATGTTTAAAAGCAGGACAAAGTTCATCCCTTTCTGTGGGGTCAGCCTAGCTGGCGTCTCAAACCAGGAATCCATTACAGAAGTTGAGAGAGGGCAGCACAGAGAGCGGACCCAGCCCTCTGATTGGCTGAGCTCCATTCCTGAGAGCAAAGAAGACAGAAGGACAGGAGGCAGGGGTCTGAGGGGGAGAGTCCCGGGCGGACCCTTATCGCTGACAGCTGACTTCCTCCGGTGCTCAGTGCTGTAGGCCAAAACCAGTTGTCTTGGTTACAGAGTCCGTTTTCTTACAAGAGCAAAGGGCAGATGTTTTAATGTATAATCTGCGTCAAGTGTGGGGGCCATGAAGGAAAGCGAGGGATTCAGACAGCCGGGGGTGGGAATTTTTGACCTAACGGAGACAGAGAGATTTACAGGAAGGAGGGAGGGTGGGGACCATGCGAGGACCGAGCGTTCCCAACGCTTTTGCTGCTCAGGGCGGATCACAGCTCTGAGCCTACTTGGGCCTGGAGCTGAGCACCAGTGGAGTTGGGTTCTGCCTTCGGGAGTCTCTGGGCTGAGATCCTGTACGTTGAGGTCGGCTGAACTAAGATGTTGGCCTGAGGACTCTTGTGGGTGCTGATGCTGTAATCCCTGGGGAGTGTTCTGTGCGGTAAGGCCCAGTACTGTGCACTGCCTTGACGTCTGGTGACCCCAGAGGATCTCCAGTGGCCTACTCCCCTCGGCTGCCACAGAGAAGGTCTCCAGAAACGCACTCCTCAGCAGTTCCTGCACATCCCGAGGCTTCAGTTCCTTGCTAGCCTGTAAAATTATTCAAGCACGCCGATTACGTTCACCTGTGGGAACCAGGGGTCACCTCACCCTCTTGTTACTACCAGGCTTGGGGTTCACTCTGTTCCCGAGTCCAAGGACCCTTGGCCCTGAGTGTTGGACAGTGTTCTCCTCACCAGGGCTTTGAGTGTATGTTTGAGCCCAGCGCTGGGTGCCATGAGTTTGGCCTAACCCTAGGGTGGGAATCCCTCTGGGGGAAGCCCTCCCTCACCAGCCAGGTGAATAGAAGGCAAAGAAAATACGTTCTCCCCAGTGCTGCCTAGCACTGTAATTTTAGGCTTTTTGGAGAGTAGGACCACCACTCCCAATCTAATGCAATTAAACCTTTGAGTTGCTCAGACCAATTCCCAGTGGTCCCCATTGGCAAGAGGGCACCTCTCACAGATGAGCCTGGTGCCTACATGCTTTTACCTCAAAGGGAATCTTTTGCTCCTTCCTTTGATCCAGGGTACCAGTCTAGAAACTCTGAGCCCTTCTGGCAACCTCCAAGTCCTCTCCTTTTCTCCTTGACTGATAAAGTGAAACCCCTGGTGGCTGTCTTGGCTTACCAGCATCCCTTGGCTCAGATGCTTCCTTCTTAAAAGAATGAATGAATGAGTAGAAGGGAGGAAACGACTCTGTATAATAAAGGAACTTGGCAATATGTTTCCTAAGGGTATGTATTAGTTAGGAGAAAAGGCACAGCTGCTATAACAAAAGACCCCTAACTTTTAAGGCTCACTGAATGAACAAGTTCTTTG